>NW_025335409.1:16076532-16510134 GCF_004798865.1 Varanus komodoensis | reverse complement strand
GCACGAAATGTTCCCTTCATATCTCCAATTTTCTTGAAGAGATCTCTGGTCCTCCCTATTCTATTGTTTTCTTCTATTTCTTTGCACTGTTCATTTAAGAAGGTGTTCTTATCTCTTCTAGCTATTCTCTGGAATTCTGCATTCAGTTGGGTGTATCTTTCCTTTTCTCCCTTGCCTTTTGCTTCCCTTCTTTCCTCAGCTATTTGTAAAGCTTCCTCAGACAGCCATTTTGCTTTCTTGCATTTCTTTTTCTTTGGGATGGTTTTAGTTGCTACCTCTTGTACAATGTTGCGAACCTTCGTCCACAGTTCTTCAGACACTCTGTCTATCAGATCTAATTCCTTAAATCTATTTGTCACCTCTACTGTATATTCATCAGGGATATGATTTAGGTCATACCTGAGTGGCCTAGTGCTTTTCCCTACTTTCTTCAATTTAAGTCTAAATTTTGCAGCAAGAAGCTCATGATCTGAGCCACAGTCAGCTCCTGGTCTAGTTTTTACTGACTGTATAGAGCTGCTCCATCTTTGGCTGCAGAGCACATAGTCAATCTGATTTCTGTGTTGACCATACCATGTGTATGGTCGTCTCTTGGGTTGTTGGAAAAGAGTGTTTGCTATGACCATTGTATTCTCTTGACAAAATTCTACCAGCCTGTGCCCTGCTTTTTTGGAGATTGTATCCCAGTAATGCTTTTCCTACTCTTTTATTGACTATTTTATTTATTTATTTATTTATTTATTATTTAGAAAATTTCTATGCCACCCCATTCGCCAAAGCCTCGGGGCGGCTTACAAACATAAATAACTTCAATTAAAATAATATAAATTAACAGTATAAAGTAAGTCACCCTGGCCTGACTATGAAGATTATTGCATTTCTTCTGAGGGATTCTCGCCCACAGTAGTATACCTGATGGTAATCTGAATTAAATTCACCCATTCCTAATCATTTTAGTTCACTGATTCCTAAGCTGTCGATGTTCAGTCTTGACATCTCTTGTTTGTTCACACCCAGCTTGCCTTGATTCATGGATCTTACATTCCAGGTTCCTATGGAGTATAGATCTTTACAGCATCCGACTTTCCTTTCACCAACAGATACATCTGCAACCAAGCGTCCTTTCAGCTTTGACCCAGTCACTTCATTCTTTCTGGCGCTACTAGTACTAGCCTTCTGCTCTTCCCCAGTAGCATACTGAACACCTTCCGATCTGAGGGGCTCATCTTCCAGCATCATATCTTTTTGCCTTTTGGTACTGTCCATGGGGTTTTCATGGCAAAGATACTGGCATGGGTTGCCATTTCCTTCTCCAGTGGATCACATTTTTTCAGAGCTCTCTGCTATGACCTGTCCATCTTGGGTGGCCCTGCACAGCATAGTTCATAGCTTCATTGAGCTATGCAACCTCTTTGCCACGGCAAGGCAGTGATCCATGAAGGAAGAACTCACATTAAACCACTTCATTGCATTGCATTTTTTAATATATCTATACTGCCAATCATCAAAGTTTCTGGGCAGTTTGCAATGTTTCAGCCATTGGACAACATCTAAATTCCATTTATGTGCAACTGAACAACCTGATTGGTCTATGATTATGTGGGCTCAGGCTCCAGCTCTCAGGGACCTGCCAGATTTGTACACAGCAGCTGTTTTGAGAAAGAAAAATATTTCCACTGTGCACAAGGCAAACTGTTTTTGCATTTCAAAGTGGCTAGTCTCTGCATGAGGTGGAAAAACCTCTGGCCTGTCAGTATTTTTCTTTATTGACTTCGTAGTCACAATGACTACCTGAAATCACTGCTGGTTCCTAGACAACAGTTTAAGAACTGCTGGCCAACTCACTCTCTCACACACATATATAGAGAAGTTACTTCTCATTCTGATATAGCATAGCTTGTCCTTCACTCAGGCTGCACCTGCCCACCTTTGTTTAGAAACACACAAGGGGGAAAAACTAACTTTTTCCCTACCATCTAAATTTATCATCACAGTAACACAATCTGCGGTGGACTAGCAGTATATATTCCACTGCCTCTAGGTATTAATCACCTCTGTTTAGCTCTATTGCCCACCCAGATGGCAACAAGACAAAACAGAAGCAGCAGGGAAATTAGCTGCACACAAAGCATAAATAAATACCTGCTTTCCACCATCCATATGGAAACTCTTTCCTTAATTGCAAACCACAGCAAGCTCAGAAGAGAAATGCATTATGTTGAACCTGTCTGTGCATTAACCCTTTCTGCAGATGTAGTAAAGAAGAGTTCTCAGTACAGATAGAGCACTTATAATAAGCGCACCTATTGCTTCCCTTTCTTGGTACTTTGACAACCACTTTGTGAGATAGACTGGGATTCCTGCAAAATGTGAAGTGGACAAGAAACAGTGAGCTCCTGAGGTCAGCAAAAGAGGCCAGGTGAGAGAAGGGCCAGGGCTTACCCAGACTTATCCCAGTAGCAGATGACAAGGTGAAGCTTTTCAACCAGCTTCCACAACTGTGCCTCAGGGCAAGAGATGTGCTAATGTTTCATGCCATTCATCTGGTTCACCTTGCCACACAAAGCTGCTGTCCTGAGCGCAGGGTCTACTTAGGGCAGTTTTTGCTTAGCAGTTGGCAACCCAACTGGGGAGCAACCATAGCTGAGAGAAGGTGCCTGCTCTGGCATCTCCAGGTAGACTGAGGAAGACCCCAGTCTTCAAACCTGGAGAGCTGCTGCCAGTCCATGTAAGCCCAGCCTGCTTCCCAAAAGGACCCACTCCCTTTCCCCCACCCATTCACTGGGGGTTTGTCAGCTTTTGTGCAGCTTTTCCACCAATCTATAAAATGTCCTACATTTAGGCACTAGCAGGAAGAGTTTTGTGCTAAAACAGGTTGAAAAAAGAGGCTGTCTTTTGTTTCCTGTCCCAACTTCTTTTTACCTTCATCTCTAGCCACCACTGGAATGCAACTCCCCCAATAGCCTCTTCAGAATGGAATCTGGCCCATGGGCCAAAAGAGATTTGGCACCCATGATGGAACATGGCCTCCCATGTTCTGCTCAGTCCTCCTTGCAACCTGGGGATTTCTTAGGCTTTAAAAGAAGAGAAGGAGGCTCAGGGTTGGGTCTATATTTAGTTATAGCATATCAACTGAAGTCAGTGGATCTTATGTCAGTTATTAGTTACTTGTCCCATTAATTTTGATGTGTCTTCTTCAGGCAGGACTAACTCTAGGTTTGAGCCACAGGTATCATGGACAACATCTTTACTCAGAAAGCTGCTGCAATTCTTACTCAGAATGTCAGGGCAGTAGAAGGGGAAACAGAGACAAGAACAACCTATCTCTGATAGTCTGTGTGCTGCTGTGCCTAAGACCCATGTCTGCATGAAAGACCAGAGAAGACAATCTGCTTGGAGGGACTGGCCCAGAGAGCTTCAGGGACAGCAAGTGCCATGTGTGTTGGGGGCATTTTTCTGGGTCTTCGGATCAGCTTATATACCAAATCCTTTCACATGTTTAATGGTCTTGGGTCCTTTCCCAGCTGATTCAATCTCACCCAATTCTTTCACATGTTTGTTGGGCTGAGCGTCCTCCTCCATTCCATTATTTTTACATAGGTGACTCTGATCCACCTTCTGCTACTACTGCCTTCTGCTTTAACTTAGAGAATTTCTAAACTTTACTTCTTGAATTGGTGCAACAATTAACTGGTGATTATTTCATTGCGCTTTTTTTGTTCTTGTGTGTTATGTTTTTATTATTCCTGTTTACTGCATTGTAACTTTACTAGAAAGCGGTATGTAAATTTATATTATAAATAAATGAAAACAATTGATTGGCTGACATCAAGACTCCCTTCTGCACTGGCATTTAATCAATGCATAGACATACTGATGCTTCTTCTCAACTGAGAAGAAAAAATGATGCAATCAACTTGCAATCAAAATGATGCAAATTGAAAAGATGATAAACTTCATGGGTAGCAACCCGGGTGAAGTTGGGAACAGAAAGATGGTGCGTTATTAATTGAATACCACTCTGGAAGCAAGGCCAGAATCTGGTAAGAAACTCAGATGTGAAGAATTCCCTGCAAACCTCTAATAGCTATCTGTTTTGAAAACAAGAATAATTGAGGTCACCCGAACACTTGGATTTGTCAGTCCTGACAGCAATGATTCTTCTCAAGCCTACTGTTAACATCTTTATTTTGTCACCTCAAAAACATTTTTTTCCAGAAAAGAAAGGATTTGTCATTGTTTCTGCTCCAAGAATTTCATTGTTGCTACAGAAGATTCTGCGAAAGAGAATAAGAGAAAGATGCAATAACATTTTGCCTGAAGCACAACAGTTAATAGTAGTGCTGTGCAGAATTTTTCTAACCATTTATTGTTGACCATTTGTCACAGGGAGGCAGGAAAGAAATAACATCTGAAAAATGAGGGAAGGCATAAGAATTTCAGAAAAATTACTTTGCAAGTATTGCTTAATGGCTTGCCTTCCTGTAATGAAGTAGCTAAGGGGTCTGTAGGTGTGTTTACGCTTTCATCTCCAACTTAAATTCCATTATCATGTTCTTTGCAACTTGCCTGGCTGCTTGTATTTTCCCAGGGTCCCCTGAAAGATTTAGCCAGGCATTCTTCCTGTTGGAGGGATAGGCTGCCTACAAAATACCTAGAATCTGAGCAAACTAGTTTTGGTTGCATTGTTTTGTTCAAAGAAGGCAATCCCAGCCTCCTCCTCATTCAAAGGAAATCTATCTCCTAAAAATAGAATGAAAAAGGGCACTAAGCTGCAAAGAGTTTGCATATGCCATATATGCAATTCTAGAAATAATAGCTGTTATTCATATAGGAATTGTAGCACATCCCAATGGAGTAGAGAAGACAGACTGCGTGACTGCTTGGTCTGCATTCCAGCTGCTAACATCAGGCTCCTTCTCTCTCCATATAGATCTTAATTTCAACCCACACTTGGACTGTACAGTTCATCAGATAAAAGGATATCTTCAAGCAGATAGATGTTCTGCTACAAAATGGAACATCCTGCCATCCAAAGTCCTATGCACATTTTATCAAGGCTTGGTCCAGAACTGGGTGCCATCATACGTGGTGGCTATGTTGGACTGATCTGGTCAGGATGGGTTGCAGCAATGGGATACCAATGGGTGTCAAGTAGCCAAGAATTTACTGTTGGGGTAGGTTCAAGTTGCCCAGCAGTCATTCAGGCTAGGACAACAGTCACCAAAGCCAGCTGAGTCAGCAGGATTAACCTGAAAGAGGTTAATTTCACGTGTCAAGACTTGTATCAAGACTTGGCTGACATTTGTCTTGTCAAAACTAGCCAGGTCTGAAAATGTCCAGGCATCCCTACAAAGGTTATATGTCACAAATGAAATCCTGCCATCTTTCTTCAAAATGCCTTAAACCACTGAGAAACATTGACATGAAAAATGCTGGCATTTGGGGGAGAACTTGGCTACAGAAATGTCTGGGTCAGAAGCCAGAGTGCAAAGCAGAGTTCAGTGAATTTAAAGATCTCAGGCTGCAGTCCCATGCAAAATAGGTGTCTATTTCCCTCTAGACCAGGAGTTGGCAACCCGCGGCTCTGGAGCCGCACGTGGCTCTTGAATTCCTCTGCTGCGACTCTGTCGCTCAAAACATGCACCGGCACAGCCTCCAATCTGCGACCGAGGCTGGTTAAGTAAATTGCGACATTCCTCTGCTGTTGTGCAGGGAAAGAGTGGAACAAGCTTCCTGCAGGCTCTCATGTTACTCAAACCCTGCTGAAAAGATTCTCTTTGTCCCAATGTAATCTCCTTCATCTGAATGTTAAAAACTGTGCTTGGGACCTGTCACAATTCACATCACTTGACTGTTTATCTGCTAATCAGTCACTAAACACACCTATATCTCCCACACAGCAGATCTTCCCCTTCACCCACCCCCACCCCCGTAGGCCAACCATGGATAAATTGAAGAAAAGTTTCTGAAGAAAACCAAGTGTTTAATGGTACGTAGGTAGATTCATTTGCTTTTACTGCTGGCGAATTTATGGGGTTTGCTGTTTAATGCATGCAGCCCTTTAGCACTGACTTTGACTCTGCAGGAAGCTGTTCTCCTATTCAAAATATATGAAAGGAGTTCTACTAGTTTATAATGTAAGATTAAAAATAACAGCTTTTAGTGACTGAACAAGAGCTGCAGCTAAATCTTAATGAAGATATAGATCTACTTCCTTTTTTTTTAGGAGTCCAAAATGTTTTTGTTGCATGCAGAAATAAAAATTTGTTTTCTCTGTAGCAGTTCATTGATTTCATAAATGCAACACACTATAGTTTTTTTATACATAGCATAAAGGTAAAAAATGATACATGCAGTGTTATCTCCATTTTAGATGTCAAAAGGGATTTGCGGCTTCTGGTGATCTCTTTTCTGTGGGAAACGGGACCAAATGTCTCTTTGAGTGTTAAAGGTTGCCGACCCCTGCTCTAGACTGTAAAGCAGTGGCAGGGCAGGGAGAATCCCCTGGCTCTCTGCCCCTGTCTTCACCTTTGATTCAATGGGCCTTCCAATTTGCTGTCTGCCTGCATTTGCAAAAGCAATATTTGAGATTCATGTGTTGGACTGGGACTTGGGAGATTGGGGTTCTGGTTAACCATGAAGCTCACTAATCATAGTGTAGCCAACCTCACAGAATTGCTGCGAAAGCAAAATGGCAAGGAGGCGGATCATCTGAGCTGCCCTGTTCCCTTGAAGAGGGGAAAATGTGGAATTAACATGTACTAGTAAATAAATATGTGCCTGTTGAGCAGCCACTGATACAAAAGGATGAAATGCTCTCTTCTGCTTTCTCACATATGTATTATTATAATCTCAAGTTCTTTCCATCCCATTATGAGGACATTTTGAGAAGTTCTGAACAAAATTCTCAGCAATTTATACTTGCCAAATTCTACTGGTCCACTTGTTCTTTGCACGGAGAAATACCATAGCCAGCCATGTAGCTGTTCAAGATGTGGTATCTGTGAAGAAGGAGGAGGAGGTGGAGGAGGAGGAGGATGGGGAGGAAGAGTGGTGGTGAGGACCTCAAACCAATACTACAGACCTGGTTAAATACACAGGAATTATAAAACAAGACTTTTAAGAGTTGAGCCCCAAAGCCCTGGATGGTTGGATGGATGGATGGATGGATGGATGGATGGATGATGCGTGGGTAGGTGGGTGGATCTAGCAATCTGGGTTTCCTGAAATTTATTTATTATTATTATTATTATTATTATTATTATTATTATTAAACATTTCTATGCCGCCCCTTGCCGAAACCTCGGGGCAGCTTACAACATGATAAAATACATTGAAATACAATAGTACATAATTTATTATTTATTTATTTATTAAAAGCTTTTCTACCCCATCCACTACAGAATGTCTTGGGAAGGCTTACAATAAATAATCCCCCCCCCCTTTTTTTAAATCTCAAGAGCTGCTTCTGAAGAAATCTATAGATTTGGATTTTTTTTTTTTTGATTGATTTGAAAAGAGAACAAATTTTCATCCATCCCAACCTTCTTGACTATGGCAACATTTGCCAGCTGTGCAGCTTTAAGGTTCACTAAGCTCTGAAGCTGGGAAATGGCATGGAGCAACTCCGGTATGGCACTGGGAGGAATCAGTTGTTTACAGCTTGTCTACTGACCTGATAATTTACACTTGTAAAAGGCCCATTTTTAAAAAATGTGAAAATCTAAAGCTACAACGATTTGTCCTTGCTTTGGGTCTAAACCATCACAAACATATTTCCACCAGTTTTGGCTGGTCCATCAACTGCATGCTTACCTGGATGAGCAGAATCTAGCAACAGTAACCCATGTTCTAGTAATCTCCCTATTGGACTATTGTAATGCACTCTACATGGGTTTCCCTAGAAGACTGTCAGGATACTTCAGTTGGTTGAAAATAGAGCAGCCAGGCTTTTGACAGGAACCATATAATGCTGGTCCGGTACCATCAGCACTGGCTACCAGTTGAAGTCTGGGCTCAATTTAAGGTGTTAACTCTGACATAAAAAGCCCTGAACATTTTAGGGCCTGGTTATCTGAAGGAGCATCTCCTTCCATATACACCTGCCCATTCCCATCCCTCCGGGTTCCTTCTTCGAGAGCCCTTTTTGAAAGAGATCAGAAGAGTGGCTACCCAGAGAAGGGCCTTTTGGGTGGTAGCACCCCAGGTCTGGAAACTGCTCCCTAGAGAGGTGTACCTGGAGCCAACACATTCTAGCACCAGGCCAAAACCTTTTTATTTACCAAGTATTTTAAGGGTTAATGTAATTTTAATGATAGGATTTTGTTATATTTTTATTGTATTTTAATTGTGCTGCTATGCTGCAAGTCATCTTGAGACCTGCTGGTATAGATGGGTTATAAATGTTTTAAATAAATAAATAATTTCTGCCACAGTTTCTTCCAGGACTCTGACTGGTGTTGTACTGAATAAAGACACATGGGATTCTTAATACCCTGACAAAACTCGTCTGAATGAAAGTCTGGCAAGATTAGTGAAGCTGGAGTTCCAATAAAATTAAAAAACAATCTTTGCACCTCTTTCATAAGCAGTCATTTAGTTTTGATTTAAGACACTCTCCCATGAGGCACTTGTCAAAATCCAGCAGACCTGATAACTCTGGGGTTTAATGATCAATAAAACAGATTAAAGCTAAAGCTATTTTGACGGGCTCCTCCAGAGCAATAATGCTATTATGTGACAGAAGGTGTAATGTTTCAGAAGTGTCGCATGTTTCCACCAAGCCTTGAAGGAATGACAGAATCCATATTCCAGAGTATGTTATAGACAGAGCACTGCAGCGAGCATTTCAGCAGTCAAGACAGAGGAATGGCCCATAATGTCAACAATAAAATCCCTCCTCTCAGGGATATACAGATTAATAGAGGAATTTGTTATGAATTCAGAATGGTTAGTAGCATCCATTTCCTTGAAATAGCTCTGCAGTAGCAGAATGATCAGGAGCAGTGATCATGGCAGCTAGCAGTGCATGAGAAGCAGGAAAACCAGGGCGGCAAAGGACAGAGCCACCTGCACCCCACCCTGTCTGAAGGAAGCACTCACTCACCTTCAATATGCATCTCATCAAAGTGGCCTGGGTGGCTTTTATAGGTCCCAGGGCCAATTTCTGTTCCCGCCTCAATTTTCTTATTATTTATTTAAAATATGTCCTGGCTACCTTTCAGGACACAAGCTTTCCCAAAGAAGCCTATGATAATCAAACACATAAAATCAATACATTATTAAAAGCAATGAAAACACAATAAAGCAATAAAGTCATAAATAAAAATGCAAATGCACCAGAGGCCTTGTGCCATTTTCCCTGCTGTTATTACACTGCAAATTCTGTTGCAGAAATGTATCAGTGCAATGGCAGAGGATTTGTGACCACCATTTTTTTAAAAGAAAGTGTATAGGGAGAGCACATCTCTCCCAGAAGGATCCACAAGAGTACACGGACAATTGTTTTTTCCAGGTAGGCTTGCCAAAATAGCCAGGAGGCATTTCACAGGGTCTGAGGACCAAATGTTACCCACCCCTGCTTTAAACTATCTCAAAGCACACAAGGGAGGAGGGATTAGATCTGCCAGTAGTGTTTGTTCCTCTGCTGGAAGTACATGGTTGGATACAGCCATGAAACTAGAAAGTTAGAAGGTTAGAATAGATGCAGGAGCTACCATAATTCTTAAATCATCCTGGTATTCAGAAAGCTGACAGTCTTCAAGGTTGCTAAAATGTAAGCACATTGCACAGATTCTATAGTTTCTGTCTGTGAAATTTATTTTCCATATGCAGGCTGTTCTTACATCAAATGTGGTGCTTAAGCCTGCATCCTGATGCAAAGGGATACTATTCCCCAGTCCTCCTTGGACCTCTGAAAGTCAAGATTGAGGACTGGGTGTCAGAACAATCAACTGCTATGACATGTTTGATCTGCCATGTGATCAATCAGATCTATCAAATGCCCATAAAATGTTTTGTCTTATTGGATACTCCTCCATAGGAAGGAAGGAAGGAAGGAAGGAAGGAAGGAAGGAAGGAAGGAAGGAAGGAATTCCAGCACACAGAAACCACATTTCAGAGAAAAATCTAGTCCAGAGCTCCTCTCTGTCTCCTGCCATTGGACAGAATGAAGAGGCTGCCTCAGAAGAGAAATTGTGGAGTGGTAACAAGACATTGGCATGCAGATAAATGTGTGCACTCACAGTCTCCTTGCACCCTTGAGGGAGTTTGCTGCCTCAAGTCTTCGTATTGACATATAAGATTCAACTAAAACTCTGGTCAGCTTTTGTACTAGATTGGAGAGGCTGTAATCTTTTTTTTTTTTTTTTTTGGCCTCAGCCAGCAAAGTATTTTGGGCCAAACCCAGGAGGAGTGTACATTATGTGAATTCAAAAATGCATTCTGCCAGGCACTGTCAGGATCAGCTCAATCACTTCAGTAAGATCTGGATCTTGATGAAAACTTGAAGAAAACAACTCCCCTTCCCAAAGAACTCCAAAACAAGGTAGAACAGAAATGTACAGGCATGTTGTCAAATGAATTAATAAATGAAGTTGCATTTTACATTTCTGAGTTGTGTATTAGATACCAGACATAGGATTGTATATAATATATGACAATTTCAGAGCAGGCATTCAATAGGACAGTGTCTGAAAGTATTTGACTCCTGTCACACAGTGGGATTAAAATGGCCATGCAATATCACCACATGGAGATTTGAGGCCAATTTGAAGACACCTGGAAAAAAATTAACTGTGTTTTAAAAGAAGCTTTAACGTTTCAGTAAAACTAGTAAAATCTTTGGTGGGAGGTAGTGTTTCTCTATCTATTAGGCTTCACTCCTAAGAACACTTAGTAAGAAACAAAATACTAAGCAAACCAGCTTTGTGTTTGGACAGTACATAGAAAGAGGTGCTGTTTTCTTTCAAACAATAACCTTACTTCTGTTGAAAAGGAAAACATTTTCATAAAGGTTCAGAGAATGGACTCCTCCATGGGAGCCCCTGATCATGGAATGCTTTCTCTAGTAAGTTCCACCTACCACTACAATTGCCATCTTTTCATCAACAGGTCAAGATTTCCCTCTATTCCCCAACATTTGGAGGCGTGTGATGGGTTTTTTAATGTGCATTTGTTATTGGTTCATTGTAGTTTTATTGCTAAGCAGTTTCAATTGATTCAAGCTGTTTTCAGTCTGGGTGTGCTAAAAGTTTCAGATGCTACTTCCTCATATTGTGAACTGCCCAGAAAACTTTGACTGTGGGGTGGTACAGAAATGCAATAAATGAATGAGCCCAATTTTTATAGGAAATAAAGACATACAAAAATAACACCAAAATATACAAAAACTCAGAAGGATGCAGAATAACAAAACATTCATGCAATCTTCACATCCAGTTGTGAAGGAACTTGGGGGGGGCCGTGAGTGTTCTTGCAATGAATGGGAGCCTACGGACCCAAAAGAGTCAGTATATCATTATAATGGGATATGCAACATATTCGTATAAGTGATCCATCACGTCCAGTGGACCTTCCTCTAGGTGGGTTTAGGACTGTGGCCTTATTAATGTCCTTAACTGTAAGCAGATCTGATTAGAGTGCTCAGGAATGCATTAAGCATGTGGCTGGCAGACTGCTGAGAGCATCAGTCGCATTTTTCAGAGCAATTTTGCACTTCCCCAGTTAAATTCTGAATGCAATTCAGAGCTTAGCTCTCTGAGGATGACTCTTCCACAGAGTTAGGCGTTATTTTGTGCAAAGAACAAAATGTCCTCTTTGCTCACCTCCCTTTCAAGTGAGAAGGTGGCTTGAGCTTTGCTACTTGGTGAGGCACACTGGAATGCTTGAGTTCATCTTATAATAGCCACCGTGTCAGCTGCACTTCCTAGCTTCCGAGAGAAAGGCAGGGAGTGGCGGGGGGGGGGGGGGGAGGCATGCAGCAGCATTTAGCAGCTCTGCAGGAAAGACCCTCCCCTACCTGTTCTCTCCTGACAAAGATAAAAGAGCCCCAAGGTAGTAGCCTTCCTCCTGCTGACAATCGAGATTCAATCAAGTGTTCATAATGTAAAACTTTTCCCATCCCTTGCTATTGTGCATGTGACAGGAGAGTCGGAGCCTTGAGCTGAAGTTATGGGTGGTTTTTCAGACAACATTTCAATGAATCTTTCTCCTCACCATTTCTTTGACTTCTTCTCAACCCTTAAAGAACAGGCCCTCCCTTCCCGCCTCTTATATAAGGGAAACAAAGTAGCAACTCCCCCAATATTTTCCAGAGGAACGACAGGAATTTATTTTTTGACATCCTTCAAGATTCTTTCTCCAACTCCCCTTGGTTGGGTTTGTTCTAAAAGAGGCAGCACCCACACACTCTGCATCCTGAATGTGCCAGGCCTTATTAGCATGCCCAGAATGCAAGAAATATCTTTTTCTCCCCAGAGGAGCTCTGTAATTTAACTTTGCCACCTTCAGATAACTAAGGTGGCCACTTATGCATTGCCTGAGAAAGAAGAAAAGCAACACGAAAAGAGAGAGCACATTTGCATTTAATTTCTCTACTAATGTACATATACTAATGTATATGTATTGATGCAAATGTGAAAACAATGACTATGAATGGGATCCAGTTCTAGCCACCTTTTACTCATACCAACCAAAACAAATATCTCCTTGATATCATTGGGTTTACTTATGAATGGGGAAGAAGATAAACAGGTGACTAGGGTGCCTGTGCAATCTATTTTCCAGACACTAATTGTTGAAGGGTAACCACCAGCCCTTTGTTTTCTCTGCTTTGAGCTCAACACCCCTTCAAACAGAGGATGATTTCAAATAGGGTAACTGTGCTGAGTTCAGTAAACCAGAACACATGGTCTGGGTTCAGATAACAGCTCTAGCCCACATGCAAGAACTGAGTATGGGCTGAGTGTAGCTTGCTTGTTGAACTGTGAGTTGTTGTTTCAATATGGGTTATTGCACCATCTGAACACAGTTGCCCTAACACATCATGGTGTGTTCACCATGAGCAACCCATGAAGAGAACCCATGCTTTTGTTGGGTTGCAAACTGTGCGTTGTAAATCATGGTTTATTAACTCAGCTAGGTTCAGACAACACAATAATCCATGTTTCAACAACCCACAGTTTAATGACAACTCACACTCAATATCTTATCAGCCCTTGGGTTCTTCTGTAGTTTGAACTCAGTCAGGGTCTAGGCACCTTTGTGTTTTGTTTAAGACCAAAGACAGTTCTGGGTAATAGGAAGAAGCAGTGGTCTCAGAAATGCAGTTCAGCCATTGTTGTGTCATCTCAAATGAAAACTGATGTCCCCAACATATGCCAGAGAAAAAGGCCGGATCTTTCTTTCTTTCAGGTTGAGTAGGGATCACATCTATATTGGGTTATGTGTATGTGTGAGAGAGGGGGAGGCAGTTATTCAGGCTACTGCATGTGTAAATTTTGTCACTTCTTCAGTTTGCATCCGTCTTTCTTAAGTGTTGTCAATACACACTCACACATTTGCACAGTGCTAAGATCACAAGGGAAAAAAAAGAATCCTGATGCAATCAGGTGGTTATGTAAATATGTCTTTTCATGCTGATTTAATCAATGCTGTCCGGGTATCTGTCAGGGGAGGGGAGAAGCAGCCAATTTAATATTGCTGCATGCTGGGTGTGCACCAATTTCCAAATTACACATTTTTCAGGTAAAACCAGAGGGAGCAGAATGAATCCACAGGAACAAATGGGAGGAGATCAACCCATTCCTATTGGTTATATTTATTTTCTTCCCAGATTCCAAGGAGCTCAGGGCAACATGCATGGCTCTTCTCCTCACAACAACCCTTCTAAAAATACTGCTTGCCCTGAGGTTATTTAGCAAGTTTGTGCCTGATTCAGTAGACTGAACCTAAGTCTATCTGGACCTAGTCTGACACTCTTCCCCAGGGGTGGGGAACCTTTTGAAGGCCATATTCTCTAGAGGATACTCTGTCAGGAGGATGTATGCCAAGAGTGGGCAAGGCCACAGGTAGGCAGTCCTAGCTCAAACAGGTAGGACCTGTCTCTCTCTCTCTCTCTCTCTGTGCCACAGGGAGATTGCTCCTACCGGAGGTCTGAACTGATTTCTTACCGAGTGGCTTTGTGAAACCTCACCTTCTCTAACCACTCCACCACTCTAGTGCATTTATATCCACCCTTCTTTGAGAAACTCAATATTGCTGAGTCTCCCAACAAAGCCCAAGAGTGCTTTCCTATCAGTGGCATGGGAAGTACATTCTATTTACACCAGTTTGCCAGAGTTTAGCAATGTTTGATTGGAAATATAATCCTAGCTTTAAAAAAAGTGTACCCCTTTGTATTTTTCTTAACTCATATAGCTGACATCTAAAAATCTACCATATGATAAGGATTAAGGAAGGCTCCTGCATGAAACCCTGGAAAGTATTAACTACCACACTTTCCAGGAAATACTCACTATTGAGAAATGATAGCTTCCCGTGTTGTGTTTATAATTAATAACAGAAGTCATTTTTTTCTTTTCTTTTAGGCCAGAATTGGGCAACTACTGGTCTTCCAGATGCTGAGGAACATGATTGCTGGGGAACATGGGTGTGAGGGTGGTTTTGTGTTTCCTATGGGCAACTGGTTAGCCCCTGGGTCAACAAAAAGCGGGACAAGTTGTTCTCATCCAGGGTGGTCTCTTTATGTTCCTGTGCTGTTGGATTGTAGCTCCCATCAGCTCCAGCTAGCACATCTAAGCATCAGCGATGGTAGGAGTGAGAATCTGAGATCCGTAGGGCCTCCTCCACTTCTTCAGGCTTCTTTTAAGCTGTCCTTATGTCACAGCTGGCTTGTTGAGGTATATTTCACACACACTGGATCCATACACTATGAAGCATTTGCATATGCTAGCAAGTTTCATGGGTATTTTTGCAAGGGTGTTATAAAGATATTTTTCTGATATAGCCATTAAAAATCCTTGTGAGGCAAGTGAGGTTAAGAGGAAGTGACTTGTCCTCTCTAGTGAAATGCATATCTGCTGACTGGTTTCAGTCAGGGTCTGCCATATCCAAAAATAATGCTTTAGGTGTCTGGCTGGAAATGAACTTTCAGCAGGGCTTTAGTCTGAACTTTTAAAAAAGGAAGGGTTCCACACAAAAGCCTTACAACATGCAAAGGCGGGTGAATTTATCAATTTCATTTTTACTCAGTCTCATTTTTAAAAAGAAATTAATTTTGGTTCATCCTGAACTTTGATTTTTTTTTGTTAAAGATAAATTTGGTTAATCCAAAATGAATATTTTCTTCTTTTTAAAAGAAGTTTATATTGAAAGCATTTCTTCTAAACATGCATTTTTGTATGCATGTGTGCCTGATAGCCACATTTTTGCAAGCAATTTTCCTAACATGTTGCATAATTGAATGTTATTTTCATGAATATATGCATTTTGTGCACACTTTTTCTTACCATAATTTTTGTATACATTGTACCACCCCAGAGTCAAATTCAGAGTAGTGTGTAGGTTGGACTTTCAGTTTCACATATTGAGTTTTAGTTCAATAAAACTGCCAACTCAGGTGCATCTGCATTCAAATGTGAACCAAATGATGAATGCTAAACATAGCCCAGGAGGTTAGCAACAGCTCTCTGGCCATCTCCAAAGCATACACAGCTGAGATGTTCATTTTGCAGAACCCTCCCATGTGCCCGTTTCTGTAGCAGGAAGGGGCCGAGCTGCATGAAACAGCATTGTTTGGACCAGGAACTATGCTTTGAGCCAGATAAGCAGCACCGAGGAGGACAGAAAGCTGACTCAGCTTCTGCTGAGTCAGCCCACTGCTCCAGCTGCCCCAGTGTTTTCTACTCTGTCCATGCTGCTCCAAGGCCACCTAGGGCTGATTCCTCCCCTCCTTCCCCTGCCAGGTATGCTATATGAGATTTTTTGCCTAGGATTAAACCTGAGACCTCATGTCTATGAAGCATATGCTTTATTTATTTATTTATTTATTTATTTATTTATTTATTTATGAAATTTGTATGCCGTCCAATTACTAACGTCTCTGGATGGCTAATTAACGTCTCTGGACGGCTAACCAATGTCTCTGGATGGCTTTACCTCTGATCCACAGTCCTTGTCCACAAGGGTGGAGAATCCAGCCCCCTGCACACACACTTGTGCGTGCACACACCCACACACACAGTCCACTGTATGAAGCATTCTGCAGTGTTAGGTGGTGAGTGCAAAGAGGAAGGAATACATCCAAAACATAGGAAGAACATCAGTTGACTGCCAAACACTGGATGGGTGTGTGTGGGGAGGGGGGATTGCCAAACAAAGATGATAAGAAACTAACCTCCTAGCCATTGTCAAGTGTTTTATATGAATGTTGATGCTGGAACTCTTCTTCCATTGAGATAATATCTCTAGCTTCCTCTGCTATCAGTGAAACTCTTGGAATGCAAGTGTGTGTGACGGAATGCTTCCCATATACAGAAAGTGATGTGGCAGATGTTTTTTCAAGTCTCCCCATCTGAATTCCACATCGAATATGCAGATAAGACAGTTTTGCTCAATTTAGATGGTTTAGAAAGATTCCTTGATAAAGTCAGTACAGTAGGTAAGGTGCATGGTTTAAAAATGAATGTTAAAACAATCGAGTGTTTAGCAGTTATTAAAAAGTAGGTCACCCAATAAGAGCTGTTAAAGATCTTAAATGAAAACATAAAGCATCTTGATAAATATAACAATCCTGGAACCTGACTTAATGAAATGTGGTGCTATTATAATGCAGTAAAACTTATAATGGAGATGGCCCAATTTTGGTGAGGTTTTTTAGGAAGGGGGTGGTCAGATGAAAAATCAAATATGCACTAAAACTCAAAATTACCCTTGAGAATATGTATTTTATAGTGTTATAGATTCTCAGTTCTAGTGTATGTTATAGATTAATGGACTTCAGCACAGATTACCATAAAAAAGAAGGATTTGAAATGTGCTTTTATCACAGGTTGTTACAATTGCTTGGACTGAGATGGTGACCAATGAAGAAGTGTTAAAAAGAATATATATATACAGACTAAGATAGACCAAGATAGAAAGACCGGCATAGAAAATTAGGGGGTGATTATTCAAGGTCAAATAAATGGGAAAAGAAGGGTAGAGAAAAGGAAAAATGTTTTTTGGGGCTGAAAAAAACCTAAACAATGAATCAGAGACAATACCATTTCAATTGTTTAGAGGAGCCATATCTAAAGACAATCTAGTCATGTTCATGTCCAATCTCTGTTAGGCAGAAGAGGAAGAATTCCACAGTTGCTGATTTCATTTCTGGAATGACACTGTTTGTTTGTTTTTATCATTACGGACATGGTTCAGGTCAGCGGCACATGTGTTTTGCTAGTTTTTGCTCTTTTCCCTAGCCTAGCCTAGCCTAGCCTAGCCCGAACCCTAACCCTATACCATAGTCCCAAAAGGAAGCTTGATGGAATCACACAGTTGCATCAGAATGCCTTTTCACAAAGGTGTTTCACCAATGTGAATATACACAGTGTCCATGAATAATCAGTGATTTTTAAAAACAAAGGATATGAGCTAAAAACTGCTTGCTTCCATAATGACAATTATAAATTGTCCAATTAAATCAGAAGGAGTATGGCAAATTGTCAAAAAAAAAAAGTTTAAGGATTTCACTCATTGTATACAGCTAAAGCAAAGTTTTCCATCTACTCCAGTAAAACATGGGAATGATTTCCCACTCTCCAGTACTTTTAACGTGGAAGATCCATCTAATCCGATCCTTTCTGTATCAAGATTGTGCTGCCACATGTGTACAACTTTGATTCTTCAAGAAGTACAGACCATTTCCCACAATTTTCTGGCAATTACACTTTTAACTGAGGGTGAAATTGTTCTAGCCTTTGCTGTCATCATACATTTTTGTCAACTTCTTCTCTCTCAATTTATCTTATCCTGAAAGAACAAACACCTATTGGCTAACCATATTTGCCATTTTTTCAGAATCTCTTCTGCAACCTAGCTCTTCCTTTGAATGAAAATTCACCTGGGCTTTCTTTGGTTCTAGCTCCCAGTGCCCCCTATAAAAGGAAGCGGGAAAAGGCAAGTCAACAATGTCTCCCGAGAACTCTTGGACTCTGCACCACCTTGAGGCCCCTTTGTCTCGCTCTGTTTTGTCATTTTCACAGCTTCTTTCTGTGCCACTTGCTATCTAGTCTGTTTCTATGCTCCTCACATGTTTACCTGGATGCTTGCTATGCCAGCCCAAATTTACTCTTCTAGTTGAATCACCCATATTCTGATTCTTCTCACTCATCACTTTTGTGAAACACCCATTCCTTCCTGATGGATTGCATTCAGAAAATGTTGCTGTTAAGTAGGGGATATAGGCTTTCAATTCCAAATATGAAGTCCATTGGAATTTACAGTGGTAAGAGATAGTATTGATTAACCAAGGATCTAGTCAGCCAGTAGATTCCAGATTAGGAAAGAGTTAACTGTTTGATTTTATTTTCTCATGCATTCACATTTTTGAAACCTGAAGTTCTTCCTGTTGCATATATGAAGAAATGTGCATATTCTGAAAAATTCTTATCAAAAAATGAACTGACAAAGCATCATCCATCTGTGCTGGCCAGATTCAGAAGGTACTGCTATTTCCAGAATGGAGAAGATTGCATTCCTGACATATCACTTTGAAAGGTAAGGCTCTTGGATGAATGTTTCCTTGTGATTCAAAGCTTGCACCCAAAACCGTTCACTTTCTGTTCTGTTACTGAACATAAGAGACACTGCTTGTGGAAGGAACTTGGAGAGGCTGGCTTCTTGTGAACAGAATGGACAAGCAACATTGGTTTCTACAAGCCTAGAGAATTCTTCTCACATAATTTCTCCATTCTTATTTCATTTTAGAGTTTATAGTGGAACCCCTTCATAAAAATATTTGCAGTTACCAAAAAGGTAAATAAAATAGATTTATACCAAAACAGCAATGAAGAAAAAAACCCCTTTATTCCCTGGAATAGGTATGTGTTTTTGAAAAGCTATATACTATGGTGTAAGGCCATGAAAGAGCATTAAGAGGTACAGTATATTAATGTTTAAGAAGAAACTTTTAACATCCTTATCTGCCATGTATATGATCTTTGTGTTTATATGCATGGTCAGTAATTAATATTCAAACATTAATAAACAAGCTAATAAAATTGAAAATGTCAAGTATCTGTGTGCTTCCAGCCATTCTGCTGCCTTCCCACTTACTAACCAGAGTAACTAACTCTTCCACTAACTCAGATCCACTCTGGGTCCACCTATGTCATTCTCTGAATCAGAAGGTGGCAAATTTCACCCCTTTATTTTTTTCATTTTCTACAACAGCCATGGTACCTCACCACTGGTTGTACTGAGTAGAGGTTGATGGGAGTTGTAGGCCAGAGCATATGGAAAGCTACAAGTTCCCCACCACATTCTTAAAGGATGCAATACAAGAAAATGCTCTGTAGGTACAGCTTAAATGTCCTAAAATAGTATATTGCTCTTTGAATTGTTTTTAATGAATTTCTTGGCCAGAAGGTGGTGCTGCTGGACCTTTCTGTCCTCTGGAGACAATCAGTGTCATTGAGTGGAAAGAACTCTATGGCATGTATGGGAGCAAGCACATCTCCTTGACCATGACATCTTAGTGAAGACATGGCTACTGCTTCACAGCCAACTGTGACTTATTTGACCACCTTTGGAGTGAATGCATGTGAAGACTACACTGAGAATTCCAGGACAGAGTGGGCTGGAGAAGAGTTTATAAGTCATTGAAACTTTTCTGTATTTAAATGGATGCTGTCATGATTTCTGCGTAGGAAAGTATGCAACAATGAGTTGTAACTTCTCAACTTGGAGGACTGTGAATGTGTCAGAGATCACACACTCCTAGCAAGGATCATGTCCATGGTTGATTTTAAAGGTGAGGTGGATGGACAAACTAGATGCACCCTAGGCAGATCATTTGTGCACTCCTCAGGTCACCACTACTGTGAATCACCACTGCATCACCCAAAATTGCCACTGCTGTGCCACAGTGGTTCTGCTGGAAGGCATGCAGGGAGCATGCCCCTTGTTTCCAGCACAACTGAGCTCAGTACAGCCCCCCTGATGGTTCCTCATCTGCCTTGTTTTCAAGAGGAACTGTGATGTTCCGGCACTGCCCTGTTTCCACAGACACAAACGGCTACCCCAGTGTGCATTCCCCAGAGGGTTTTGGAAGGACCTAATGCACCTTCCTCAGAACTTTCTCATCTCTGTTTTAAAGGAGACAAGGCAAGGTTATGTCCTGTGGGCATTATTGAAATCTCCTGAAATCCCCTGTTAAGAGAGAAGAGTTATCATCTATCACTGCTTACTGCTATTTAAAAATGCAGAGTATAACTCTCTGCTTTGGAAAGTGGCAATTCTCAAATGCTTCTAAGGGTCTTGTGGAAATCTCCAGAATGTCATATATAAGCAGCACACTATTTGCATAATTTTAATTCTGTGCCTTCACCACAACACTGCACACAATGCCAGTCTGCCCCCTCCACATTGTAATTCCTTCCATCTCTTTCTAGAACATCTATAGTTTGTCACCAGGTTGGAAAGAGAGAAGACCAAAAGGAACTGAAATAGGTTTCTATTTCTGCTTCAGAAGAAACTATGGTTTGCACCTGAACTGATACAAAAAATCACAAAATTTAGTATTTCAGAAAGGAAGAGTGAAACTTGGAATTCTTGGTATGAGATGAAGGGCATTATTTCTGTCAGCATGAATTCTGTCCTTCCGTGGTTTATTTTGTTGCTCCTTTTGCAAGTTGTGGGGGTAGCAGTGGTGCTTCTTTCTTCATGGCCCAGACACTGTTTCCTTTGCTCAACATGTCCCAGGTGCTGTCTTATTCTGGAGCATCACAGGGATGGGGATATGATGTCCACTGCACACAAAACAGAAGCCACACTTGTAATTTAGCCCAAGTGGTAACTTGGCCATAGAGGAAGGTGGCTACTTGTGTAACTGCAACCTCTCATGGATAGCCTACATTAAGTCTCAACTTAATGACCTGACCATAGGTTGCTTCATGCCAACCAGACTCACCCCAGCCTTTTGTATGCAATATTTCCTTACACATGCATTTTAAGCCAAATTTGGAACTACGCACCTCATTGCAGAATTTAGAGAAATGATGAATCTGAAGGATAATTATGTTCTAGGGAATCCAGGGGAATTTCAATTCTGTTCATAAAACCTGTTGAACATCTATTTATAGCAATCCCAAACACAAAGAAAAATGAAATGTTCACAAATTCTAAAATGTGTAATTGTGTTTGACAAATGAAATGCACATTTAATATAATTAGATACACATATAGATATAGATACATATTTACTCTTTCATCAAAGGTTGGGGGGGGGATGTAGTCATTCATTTCAAATAAACATTCAATTTAGCCATTCCAACAAGCCAAAAACAGGTTGCAAATGAAAACAGCCCATCCCTGCTATGTTCTGACTGTCATATTTGCCTGGGAAGGGTGAATTAGGTCAATTCACTTAACAACGAAACCAACAAAATTTTCTAGCATCGCTTGTTACAATCTGCACATCAGTCCAGGAGCTGCAGATCCAGTCAGTTTGCTTTGAATGGTGTAGATGAAAACCTCAGGCAGACTTAAATAAGAACAGGCTCTAGTGAAAGCAACCCCCTCCCCACCTCTAATGTCAGATTATTTTTTGCATGTTTTTATCTTTTCTTCCACCAGAATTCAGGGTCACCCCTCCTATTTTCTGTCATCACAACTATTCCATGAAGTACCTTAAGTTGAGAAATAGTAACTTCCCCAAAGTTGCTCAATGATAAACAAACTTCATCTTGAAATCTTAAAAACTCTCCTGGATGAGAGTGGCTTAGAAACTGGTTCTCCCTGGTCTCAGTCACTGAGTGTTCATAAATTCAAAACTCAAGTCATTAACCAAAACTCACTGGAAGCCAAGGCAATGGCCGTGGGGAGATTGTGTATTCCCTTCCGCTCCAGCCTGATCTTGGAAAGAATTGAGGAAACTATCTTCAAGTGTATACATGCCAGTATTTTGGCAAGGCCTCCTTCTCCTTATCAGGCAGCTTAAACAGGAATGGGATGAGGATGGAGAATGGCACAGTGGACTTCGGGCTCCAAGAGCCTGCCTGAAACAAGAGTGACAAGGAGCTCCTGGAGTCTTTCCTTTGCAAAGGTGCCGCTAGAACCAACCATCAGCTTGTAACCAGGCTAAGCTGCCTCTTTAAATTTGCTGTGGCTCCTCCATCCCTGAGAGTGTCATGTGGTCAAGGGATCCATAGGAATTTAGGATCCAGAGGGATTTTGCATGTTGCATAGCAAAGGCAGCATCAGGTAGTTTCCAAAACCTCCAAGAAGGTCCATCCATTACAGGATCCTTGTATCACTACTGGACCTCCCATTTCACAAAAACTTGTGCATGCACAAAAGCAGTCACTGTTTCAGTTAAGTGATAGGGTCACCTTTCCCAGTCTGATGCCCTCCAGATGTTTTGGGCTACAGGACCATCATTTGTAATGCCTTATCATCTGAGCAGGGAGGGCAATTATATGCTGCTGAGTTTTGTGAATTGTAGACTGGATTTATCCCTTTCCACTCTCTTCTGCAGCATTGCTTTATTACTTTATTTATTATACTTTATTAGTTATTCTGCTGAAATTCCTTCTTCTACCCATTTATTAATATTTTCTGAAACAGCTTCTATAGTTCATGTATCCCTGAAGAATGTGTGACAGTCACCACTGTATCTTCCCCATGTCCCTTGGTTGTAGGGCATGATTCTTCCTAAGCCATAGCTTGCCCGTGGGGGACTTGGGCCCCATATTTTACAAGAGTGACACCAAGATGTCATCTAAACTCAAAATAACAATCTGAGTGTTCTTTCTCAAGTTTAATATCTGAGGAATTCCAGGAAAGGCTTCCTAAAATGATAGCAACATGCCTTCATAGCACTTGAGCCCCTGCCCCCTCACAACAAAGCTGAAATAATAATTAATAATAAGTTGTTAATAAATATTAATTTATTAATAATTGATTTATTAATTTATTGAGAATAATTAATAAATAATTATTGTTGTTACTATTAGTACTACTACCACTGCTCCTACTCCTATCATTATTTCCGTTTTGGTGATATTTTGGTGGCACTTTCACAGAAAGTCACTAAAGTTTGCCTGAAGCACATGTAGCAATGATGTGATGGTAAGTTTTCAGTGCTTATCATGGCAGTCCCCATAGCCACCACCCCCCCAGGAGAGCTCAGTAATGTAGGGAACTGTGCAGGATTATATCAACATACCTGTTCTCACAGTTCTAGCATCCAAAGCAGGTCTTCTGGAAACCCACTGTAGCTTACTGCCAAACTGCTGAAAATGCTTTCCATAACAACAAGGGAAAACATATTGTTGCTTGAAAATTCCCTGTGAGCCTTGACTCCCCTACACCACTGCTATTTAAACATTAGTCACCATATGGAGAGAGATGGCAGGGTTACACACATTGGTCCCAACCCCAGGGACATGTTCCTTACAAGTTTTACTTTGCCCATGCATTGAAAAAAGGTCTGAAGAAGGGATGCTACTGAATACATTTTGGCCACCCCAGTGAGCTAGAATCTCTGCTCATGAAGACAATCCTCTACAAAGGCAAATGTAAGCAACAAACACATCCTGCTTGGACACTTAACAACCAAAATATAGCAAAAGGGCCAAAGGATAGCACTGGACTTTCCTCCATGAGGGCAACTTCCAAGCTGCTCTAAGGTTACACCGCTGCAGAAATGTGGTCTTCAGAGTTTGCACTTCAAGGTCTTACAACATGAAATGCCTGTGTAGGTAGTTCACTCCAAAATGAGATTTAACAGGGAGCTTACCTAGCAAAATCCATTCCATTTATTGTGTAGTCTAGTAAAGATCACTGCATATAGCTTTCAAGACACTTGGTTCCTTTAGAGTTATTCAGGGTTATTTATTGCTAAGATATTTTTTAAATTGTTATAAACACAGAGGGGAAAGCCTTCAGGCTGTAAGAAATCTTTTTTGGAAAATAAAGTCTTTTAAAAACCAGTGTTTTACTGTCTTGGACAAAGCTGATTTTATCCTAAAGCTTGCTGTCAAACTGCAAGCTTCCATGACGCAGCATTTATTTGACCTAATGCATTTGAGAATACAACAAAATAATTACTTCAATGGAGTCCTTCAGAATAATTTTTTTAAAGGTTCAATTATCTCTTTGTTGAGTTGAGATCTGAAAACAAAAGGAATGAGTAAGCTAATAATCAGTTAAGATTGCATTTTTCTGTGTATGCCTAACAGATGCAATAAATAAATAAATAAATCCTAAATCAATTATTTACAAACAATTAGTTTCAAAGAAAGCAGCAATAATACAAGAATAATGGGTCCATATGATACACAAATGAGATCTCAGAAAAATCCTGCTGAGCACAAAGCATGTCCTGTGCTATTGGAGCATCGTTTGGAGGAGCACTGCCTGGCTAAGCTTCTGGTGACAGCCACAGCCCATTCCCACTTATGCAGGGAAGTTACCTGTTGGCTCTGAGTGAAAAGCTCAGAGGCCAGCTTCTGTGTGGAGGGGCAGCTGTCAGTTTGGCAAGAAGCAGGACAGGTCCTATGGAACAACTGGGTGGGATTACCCACGGGCTGGCCAGAACAGCCTTCAGAAAAAGGCAGTGAGCCTAGCAGCCAGCTGACTTAAGGAAGGGGAGGAAATAAGAAATGGAATTATCTAGGAACCCGAGGGAAGGGTAGGTGGTGGAGGACGAGTCAAAGGAATTGGTTTCAATAGTCGGTATCATCTACAGCAAGGCCCAGAAAGACGAAAGAACATACCAACGGCCTATCTAGTCCAGCATTTGCCAGCCAGATGCTTGTAGGAGTGCACCAGCAGGACATATTCAAACCCGTTTCCCTCAAGAGCTAGCCTACAGAAGCAGAATGCTCTAAAGGCTACCAGCCTTGCTGGCTATGTGCTACCTCCATTATTTAGATGTGGTGCACTTGCATACACCAGTTGCTGTGGAGCTTGGGCAAAGAGATCCAGATTGCACAGAGATCCAAGAGGCTTTCTCAGTGTCCAGACCCTGAGAAGAGCCCTGTTGGATCATATCAAGGGCCCGTCTAATCCAGTGTTCTTTTCACACAGTGGCCCACCCGATTTGCCTAGAAGAAGCCCAAAGGCAGAGCATGAGGGTCACTCACCTGACAAACTGGTATCCTGATAGATGCTGCCTCTGTCCTGGAGGCGATAGACAGCCATTGTGGCTAGCAGCCACAATGGAGCACTTCTTACTGTTGTGTTTATTCCATTGACCATGATGCTGGAGGTGACTGCCGAGTTCCTGTATGTCTCCTCCTATTCCCCTGAACTTGCCCTTATATGATAAGTGCTTCAGTTTCACAAAGTGTAACAAGTTGGCAATGTGAACCAACCACACATTTCCTTCCAATTGCAGAGAAACTATACCTTTTTGAACACAGCAAACAAAATGCAAAGACTGGCCGAATTTAAACATGGAATCACCACTGAAGAATTGTGAAAGGACCAGTAATTGTTGGGAAGGACCAGTAATTGTTGGTCACTGCTGAATCTGACATCCTCATTTCCCTGAGTTCTGAGATAATGAAGTGATGCAGCTTTTCCCATTCAGGGCAAGCTGATATTCAGTACAGACAGATTTGGTCTTTCGTATCTATACAGCTCTTTATAATAGTTCATTTGTGAAGTACCATGATTACGAAGCCTGATTGTGCCAAATATACAGTTTTAGTCTTTCAACTTTAATAAGCCCTGATGTGCAATAATGAATAAATTTGTTTTTACACCACACTACTTATTTTCTTTTACTGGATGACAGCACA
The DNA here is from genome assembly GCF_004798865.1 of Varanus komodoensis. NCBI lineage: Eukaryota > Metazoa > Chordata > Lepidosauria > Squamata > Varanidae > Varanus > Varanus komodoensis. The sequence continues at coordinate 16,484,122 of NW_025335409.1, read as the reverse complement.
TTATGCACCAGATTGTAAAATTGTGGTCATTTTCTGCACAGTAGGGATCAAAACAATCTTTTATTTTACAGCCAAAACATAAGCCATTTCAACTAGTCTGGGCTGAAGCTATCTAAAGTTCTGCTGAGTCTCAGCTGAAGCTCTCTGAAGTGCTGTTGAGCCGCTTCCTTCAAATATTTCAGATGCTTCTCCATCCTCCATCTCAAAGGGAACCATCACGTCTAGAGCAATGATCTGAACATCCAGCCAGGGAACTCTTTGCATCACCTGCCTCCCATTTGTCACTTCCTGTCATATCCACACATTTTCTACCAGCTTAGTCATTTTGTATGAATGACGAGTCATTTCAGTCCTCACTCTTTTCTCGATGGAGTTCTGGACCACTCACAAGCCCACAGAAGACAAATCAGTAAACTATAAATGACAACAAAGGATTGTGAAAATATGAGGACTTGCCAACATTGTAAAATCAATAGAATGTGTATACTTGACAGAATATGTTGATCAAATCGTTTTAAATTCTGACAAAACAGAGCAAGTTGTCACTATCATTTGGGCACATTGACAGCATTCATACGAAATTTATTTTGGCTGTATTAAGTAACTTGGGCTTTATTTTAGAATTTTGAAATGGGTTAGAATTTTATATTCAGTCCCAAGATCTAAAGTTCTGACCAATGGTCTCTTCTTGACTTTCTTTTTAATTGGGAGAGGGATGTCCATCCTTCTGATATTTGATTTCTGTTTGGAACCGCTGGTCTATTTTGAGCCATTCTGTTAGGTATAGCACTATTCTTGAATTCAGACATCTCTCTGGATCCTTCCTAGTTTTATTGCTGTATACACTCATACACAAGGAAAGCATCAGGAGGTCATGGGGTGTGGCAATAGGAAAGGAGATCCCCTGGTCCAACCTGTAGGAAATCAGGAAAAAAAGATTTCACAAGTCTTCAATGGTTGGTCATTGCTGGCTTAAACTTTACTTGCCTTGCTCCATGATAAAATAAGCTTCTTATTTACTACCAAGAGACTATTCTTCATTGTATATCAGATCAATTGTGGAAACGATTAGTAAGGATTTTTAAATAGCCCATGGTGGCCATAGCACAAAGTCATCATTTGTGTTAATTAGCTGAAGGCGAATTGCAGATAACTGATAGAGGCATTCTTCTTTATATATACACAGTATATATATTTAACCAGGTAGCAGTGGTGCAGAAAAGCAAACTGGATTCTTAAAGAACTGCCCAAGACTGACCCCAGCTTTAACAGAATACAATTTGTACTTGAACAGTTGAGACCTTCCATACATGCAAGCTTATCAGTGACCGAGCAGTGATGACCTGCATGTAAAAGTAGACCATTAGTGTACCAGTGTATACAGTGTTCATAGCATCCCACTCACAGGGCTTTTCAATTAAGTCAGTCAGGTCAAGTTCACACGTGCAGCAGCTATTGCATAGATAAATCAGTGTGTGATGGAGAAAAAGAGAGGGAAGGAAAACATAGATCAGAGCACATCTTAGCAGCAGCAGCAACACTCTGGTGCAAGACTGCAATGCTTTTGCAGTCTTGCGGCAGGCACATACTGGCTGAGGATGATGGGAGTTGTCCAAAACACCTGGAGTGCACCAGGTTGGGGAATGCTGATCTAACACATATAGAAGAAAATGCAAAGATTCAGAGTACCATTACATGGAAAACTCACAAGACCACTAAAGAGGCTGCCGCTGCAACATTTAGGGGAACTGTTACTCTTTGCTGACATTTAGGTGAAATCCATGGTAACATTTAGGAGAACTTACCTTGTATACAAAGTCATGAAATGCATTTCCAGATCCCTGGCATGTGAAACAGCAAAAATCAGGGAAGAGGCACTACTTTATGGGACCTTTTGTGAAACGTAGTCTGCATTCAGAACCTACTTGCCTTACTTTATGGTGCTCCTCTGGTAGTGGGAACTGGATCACCAGGAGTGTGGCCACCTACACATCACAAAAAGAAAGGGAGAACAAAACAGGATGCCAAAATGTGTATCATTCTATATGCTAATTTACATGTACAAAAAGAAATAAATGCTATCAATTAAATCAAAATACAATACATCTCCCAATAGTGAAGAAGACTGAGCATGTGCTGGGAACATTAATGGCTCTGATCTCCCTCCTCGTGGTTCTGTGACTTCCACTAGACATACACTGGACTTGGCAGCCCATCAGATTAAGCGGACCTTCAAACTGAGGTCTATCTTCTGAAAACTCTCCAGATTCAAGGACTGTGCTTAATAAAGTAGGGCAGGGCATGTGTGGTAGGCGGGTTGTGTCCTACTGCAAAGTAAAACACTGCACAGTTCTGCAAAACCTTCTTAACTCCTCCCCTGCACGCACGCACACACACACACACACACACAGAGTCCCATCATAGGGCACTTTGGCACTAGCCTCCTGCTGCCCAAAAACATGCAGGTTTGTGCACCCTTCCTTTTTCTTGGGAAAAGGAGTTTTGACAGCTCAGTAGCTCAGAACTCTGTGCCTCTTTAGAAGGGGGATTTGACAGGGCAATGGATAGGATGAGACATATGGCTGGACCAAATAAAAAACCAAGAAATGGTTGGCAACCATGAGCAGCACCTGCAAGTGCCACTCTTAAGGGTCAGCCTGTTGCTATAAAAACAGGGACAACCGACTTTCACAATCTCCACATGAATAACGGTTTAAAGGGGGAAAAGCCACTGTGAGCCTGACATGACTCACAGTCACAGCAGGGAGAAGGGGAAGCCTTCATACTAGTGCTGCCTGGGTGCTCTGGAGGCAGCTGATACTGCCAGTTGCCCAGGATCCTCATGGCAACCATGGCAAGAGGGTTTTTGCCATTCTAGCCACGTGGATCCATGGCCAATTCTTTGCACCCACCGTGAGGTCAGTCATCCAGGTCTGGGTGACAAGGCAACACATGCGGGTACAGCAACTCCTAGAACAGTCCATGAGTTATCAGGGGGCTTGTTGTCCCCCAAACAGGCCACCTGCAGAAATCAGTCCGATTTTTCATAACACAAAAACTCATGGGTACCAACCTACAGAGGGTTGTCGGCATGCAAACTCAATCATTGCCCAATATCCTTTCAAGGACATCCGGACTGGTGGCCATCACGACATCCTGTGAACTAACTGTGTGAAGACGTCCTTCCTTTCATCTCTCCTGATTTTCCCACCAGTTAGTTTGATGGGATAACCTCAGGTTCTCATGTTAAAAGAGAAGGAGAAAACTCTCAAATCACAGCCCTTTTCCTGGTCCCACAACACTCAATGAGAGCCATTCCCAGTGAGCGTCCCCCCCATTAGCAATGTTCTGCCCCTACACCCCTGCACTGGTGCAACATTTCGAGGGCCATTAGAGTGCGATGGAATCCAACAACTGGATCTGAAATATGCACATCTCCTCACTGCAGTGTACATGTTGAAAGTAATTATAGCCCTGCTGGATGCTGTTGACATGATTGTCAGCTTGGTGCTCTCACTTGGTGCTGGGGCGGGGGAAGAGGAGAATGTATGCCCTTAATCATGAACAGGAGTTGATTCTGGCTTCACTAAATCCCACCCCAAGTTGATTACAGAACTGTCAGTCAGTCATGAAGGGATGTTGCAAAACAGAGCTGTGGGCCACGAAAAGATATATGAAAGTCATTTCCTATCACATCGGCCCCTGATTTCTTTATGGACTATAAAAATGGCAATCGGATTATCAAAAAGGAAAACTGATGAAATATGTCTGGGCTAGATAGGAACATATCTCCCTAATATAGACAGCACATATCCTGTCCTATTTTTACCCAGCTGCCAGGAAAACAAATTATGCCAATGTATTTCAATGAGGCTTCTCTCCGCCACATCCCATCTCAGCTTCATCTGCAGTGCTTTCAGCTGTTGGCAAGAGAAATTAACTTTATATTTAAACTTGCTTGTTACTAAGATGTAATAATATCAACTGAGTTACATCTGCCTAGTTGCTCGTCTTCTGAATATATGTTTTAAAAATACATATTTTAATGTGGTCTGTTCTATACCATAGGTCCAAGCCCCTCCTTGCTTTTGGTCTGGCCAGGGCTAGGAGCCCAAAGAAAGGGCAACGCATGTTAGTGAGGCTCTCACCTATTCTTCCTGAGAATCTTTGCTTTTGTTAAAAGAAAAACGCATGTTGCTGAACCTTAAGACTGCAGAGATCTGTGCTTGCTTGTAAGGAAGAAGTTGATGTGCTTCTTCTTACCTCCCTGGCAATGCCTGTTGGAAAAGATATGATTGAAAACATTGGCACCTGCCTAATTGGTAGAGAGTGGCACAGAATGGTATGTAAGGCTCAATCCTATGCATGGTGAGATGGAAAAAAATCCTACAACTACTGGGAAATTCAGGATGTTTTCTGTCTAAGAATAAATAGGATTGTACCCTAAAGGCCTTATTCTGAGCTGTGATGGATGAAGGAAGCAATTTGACGGGCATCCTTGAAGGATTCTGGGCATCCTATGCAGGGTGGAAGAAGCACAGAGATGAAGGTCATACCTGCACTTTCCCACTCTGCAATGCAGCTAGGTGGCTAATTTCAGCAGACTAATTGTGGCCCTCCGAAGGTGGAGGGGAAGCATTGGCAGAGTACACCACATCTTGGTGGTGCTGGTCTCCATCCCTCCCCAACCCCAGCTCCCTGAATGCTCACTAAACCCCTTCTCCAAGATCAACTTTTCCACCCATTCCAGCTAATGGAATTTGGATTGACCAGGCAAACAGAAGTTTTACATTTTTCACCATGGAGTTGATACATTCTTGGATATGACTTGGCTGCTCATTGAAAAACAATTATCAAGCAATCAGGACCAGCTAATGATGGCCCTCACCCAATTGCCAGGAGGGCGGATCTGAATTCATGACAAGGAGTTTGAGATTTTGAAGTTAATCAGCAGCAAAGGGTTAGGAGAGGGACTTTAGGTTGTCTCTGCTTCTTCTTTGTGTCTGAATTGAGGTTCAGGACTCGTGCTGGACCTATCATTGTGTTGCTTGCGGCTTGGCCTCTATATCTGTAAATCAATAGATAATGCAGAAAAAAGAAGCCTCCAGCACTCTTTAAATTAAGAGAGAGAGAGAGAGAGAGAGAGAGAGAGAGAGAGAGAGAGAGAGAGATTTTGTAAAGTCACTCCTAGTTAAAGCTATGCAAAGTGCAAAACAAAGTCAAGAAAAGTCAACCAGCAAACCAAATCTCTCCAGTCAACACAGATGAAATCCATAGAAGTTTTGGTCCAGGGATATGGGTGCTGAAACTCCCCATATCAACTGTCTACCATTTTGGAGAAGCTTATGGGGCTGGGAACCAAATTTCAGCTGTAAGTAGGACCAAGAGCAAAAGGTGTGGGGTTGAAGTACCCACCACACTAGCATATTTTAACATAAAGTCCTTTCTGCAAATAACCAAACCTGAAGAGATGGTTAGGAAGGGGAAAGAGACTGCACAAAAGCCAAGAAACCACCGAATAATAATGGGGGAAAGGAGTGGGGAAAGGGGTGTGGCAATCTAGGGAACACTAAAAGGGTGGAGAAGGACCCAAGGTCCTACAACTCTGCATCCTGGACTAGCAATGAGCTCATTTTTGAACAAGACAGACAGATACCTTGACCCATCAAGGAAGATTAGCATCAAGCAGCAGGATTCCTTTTTGGATTTACACCCCTGGGTTATTCTTCTTAAAATGTTCCTATGCAACAACAGCAGCAGAACTGTGTCACGAAAAATATTTTGCATCCTATTTTCAGGGTTCTCCTCACTGCTGCTGTTGCCAGCCTACCTCCAAGTAGATCTGCCAAAAGGGCTGCTATCTAGTAACCTTCCTGATACAGCAGAATTCTGGTATGAATGGCAGATGATGTGACCTACCTTCCCTTGAAGTCTCTGGTGAGAATTATGTTAATTGGTGCAACATGACCCATTTAGCTCCAGTTTCCAGTATATCAAGGATCTTGTTATATCATCAGCTGTCTAGGCATGAGGCAGATTCTCACCTTTGCAGGGCCTGTTTGATGCAGTAAGCTGACATGAGCTAAACACACTGCAGTGTAAGCAGCAGCAGTTTTGTGGTTTAGGCAGAGGAGAATAAACTAAGATTGAAGATGGTGAAATGGATGACCATAGAGCTGCAAACATTTGTACCTAGTGTGGGTTTAATATTTATTAGACCTCGTATGTCTTTCAAACAGAAGATGCATTCAAATGGAAAGCTCTTCCCTGAAAGAGGATATATGGCCACCCTGAGAGGTGGCAAGAGTGGGAATAGTATTCTAGCATGTTTGCAGATTAGGCATCAGCAGTCCCAAAGAAAGTGATGTGGTCCATCCTAAAATTCTATTAAAAACAATGCCAGTTTATCCACGCTGCCTCACCAAGGCAGTTCACCACCGGTAGTTCTAGCTTCATACTGGCAACGGACAGCAGTGCATACATCTCGCATGACAATATCATGCAGGCAGGCCACGTGAAAACGGCCAGGGAAGAAGAGAACACAGATAGTGACACATGATATCATTCTGCACTATGCAATTCCAAACTGCAGTTCCCGAGATGCATCTTGATGCTGGGGGCCAATTCCTAGTGAGTGCCCCACAAATCCTGGGCATGCTCACTAGGAACTTGCATTCTGAGCCACCAGGAATGGCAGGTGGAAAAGGAAGCCAGTTGCACAGCCAGATTTTGAATGGGAAATCTGCGAGAATTCATAGACTTCCACTTGGTTTGCCCCACTTTGCAAAACACGAGAAGTCCACTGATTCTGGAGGAACAGATTCTGAAAGGTTTCACCCCAGCTCTTGTACAGGCAACTTTCTAGGTCACAGTATAAGTTCAAGCAGGGCAACACTGAGAGCAAAGAATTTGGACCAGAGCTCTACCAAAGTTGAGCATGAACCCCAAGCGTTTTCACTGACAGATGCCTCAGCAGAAAATTAACTCGGAAAGAGTTTAGTGAAGGTCAAATCTTTGAAACTGCAACCACGACTTTGCCACAAAGCATGAAGCAGTTGGCTCAGTGGTACCAACTATTGTGTGTCAGGAGAAATCCTTGGTCAGGGAATTTGCCTTGATCCAAGCTGTGTTTGCCATTTGGCAAACAGCCACTGTCAGAGAGATTGGAAGTAATGGCCATGACGCATCTCAAGAATTGCCGTCACCCATTCCCTACCATTTCTGACCAAGCAGAAAGAGGACTGCAAAACACATTGAGAGCAGTGAAGCATTGAAAGGTTGCCAAGCAACACCTGTCAGATTAGCCTTTAAAAGCACACCTCACAAAGAGTGCAGCATCACAGCGCTAGTTCTGTGCTCCCCAGGGAGAGGAGCTCATGGCAGCTTCTCATCCGCTGCTGAATGTGATTTTGGAAGCAGATCTGGTCCCACTTCCTCTCAGGAGGAAGCAGCTGTGAAGAGATGCTTCGAACCTATGAAAAGAACTTGTCCTGCAGATGCAGGAGGGAAGATATCAAAGGAAAGGAAGAGCTCACTGGATGAAATAGAGAGCCTGGTATGCTGTTATCCTTGTAAATCTTTCACAAATTGGGGAGCATGAAGGTGAATGAAGTGTCTCGGATTTGTATTAGCACAGAACTGAATGTTCTCCAGGTTCTGTTTTCATTTTGAAAGTATTTTAGGGGAGAGCATACCCTTCCCCCAAATCTCTCCCTTTTGAGGCTGCTTGTAACTTTTTACATCTACTGTTTCCCCAGGTTTTTTCTCTCTGCCACTGCTGCTTTGGGTCTACATGGATTCCTATTTCCTTCCCCCTGAAATGATTCTAGCCAATCAGGAATCCCATACTGGGCAGATTGGTGTCACACTGTTATGCAGTCAATCAGATTTAGCTAGGTGCCGATACCATGAATTCTTTCTGCAGGGGCTCCATGGGCCATCCCAGCCAATCAAGGATTACTTTGAGATGGAATACAGAACCCCTTTCAGCTCAAATTCGATTTTGAAGAAGCTTTTAGGAGCAGCATTTGAGGGATGGAGAAGGCAAAGGGATATGTGTTGTGGTCAAGGTACTGGCACATTTTAGGTTCAAGCTCTCACTGCCAATATTTCAACCTTTAGGAACTGGAAAGGATAGACCACACAAAAAGTAGGATTTCTGAGTCTGAATGACATTTTCATAGTGCTAGCTACTGCCATTTTGATTCAGCAGATTGCATGCAGATTCAAGAACAAGGAAGCAAATCATCTTTGGGTTTAAACATGGACCAACTTTTATTAAACTGCATTAAAAGATCTGCACTGGAGTGTCCATTAATCTTAACCAAGCCAAACCAAACCAACATAGGTAATTCCATGGCCTGAGAGTGCAGATGCTAATTCTCCTCTCACATAGGAGTCATATATAGGCAGAGTTTGCCCCCAGATCCAAGCCCAGGATCAGCTGCCCCAATACTTAGAGCTCCTCATGGACCTGTATCCTGGGATATTTTGAGGAAGGCCAGTCTGATGTCCAGCCCCCATGCATAATTGCTTTGGGTTTGTAATCAGGCATGCTTGATTTCAGCAGAACCTACTAGCCTTGAAAGGTTATTCCAGCAAAGCCCCTTCTCCTCTGATACCTCTAGATATGCACCAGATTTCTACCTTCTTCCATGCCCTATTAGCGTAAGGTATCCCTATCAACTGTAATCACACAATTTAGCTATTTACCACCCTTGCCTGCATTGTAAGGCAACCCAGTCCCCATCCTGCACAGCACATACTGGGTACATGGAGAATAGCAGGGAGCCAAAGGTCCATAAAACTTTCTTGGCCTTGAGGCAAACACTGAAAAGTGGAACGAGGCTAAGCAGAATCAATATATGTCAGGGAAATCTTTATGGCCAGTAGAACTGGACTTGACCCGCTTGGGCAGTCAGTGGAGCTGTGTCTCTCAATGGGTCATACCATCCACTCCAGATGCAAAGCTGCTTTATGCAGGCACCTATTCCATGGGAGTCAGTGGACTCCATTTTGAAACCTATCAGGCACTCATGAGGACAGTCCCCATCTTCTCCTTTGCAGCTTGTTTTTCTTTTTGTTTGAGCAGAGAAGGGTCATATTTTGAATGGGAAAGGTGTACATTTTTGTGTCCATTGTCCAAAAGTGTGTACTTCCTCCTCAATGCCTTGCAAAATTTGTATATGAATGTATGTGTGTGCAATATAGAGCTAGATATCGATCTACATATAGATATGGTATGTGTGTCCACGTTAAAGTATGCATTTAAAAAAATACACATTTTTCAAACACCATGGCAAGCTTGGGAATTTGCTATTTTTTCTATTCCTCCCCACCCTGCACAAAGCTGCTCTCTTGTTCATACTTGCTCTTGGGATTGCAAGTGAGGCAGGTTTACATGATTTTACCAGTGAACAAAACTCTCAAACATCCCCAGCAGCTACACTCAGGGGGACCATGAGAAGCTCAAGGTGTGACAGATGGCAAACAGTCCCCAAACTTCAGCCTGCAACCACAGGCTCTGCTCCATCACTGCCAGGGCTGAAACTATTGAGTATTTTTCATGACTCAGAATTATCTGGCAGTCCTGAATCCAGCAGAAATATAAGCCATTTGCTAATTGTGCAAGGAGAGTAAACCGGACCTTTTCAACATCTTTCACTAGTCAGGTATCCATGTGTTGGGGTCGAAAGTGCAGCAGGCCACATTAACACATCAGCCATGGAGCTCAGCTATTATTATCCTGGCTGCATCTTGGCAACACTTAGCCATTTTTTCACACAGTGCAGCACTGCCAGGAAGCAGCCGCTCACTTGATGCAGGCATTGATTAGATGGCTTTCTAAGTGCGGGATCCAGCATTCCAACATGCATAATCCCTCCTGGAGGAAGAGGAACAGTTGGAGGTTAGGACACGTTTTAGATGAGCAAAGCCCTGGAAAGCAATTACAATTGCTACACAGGACACTTTCCTGTGAAAAGACTCTCTTCCAGCAATCCATTTTGTGGAGCAGTTAAGGCTGAGAAGAAACTGCTGAAACAGGTTTTGTTTAACTTGGAATGGAAAACTGGGTTGCTGTTTTTTAACTGATTATGTTGCACATATACACACATGCACACATTAACAAAAATAATCTGTTCTTGATTGCACCAACCAAAAGATGCAAGCATTTTCTAAGTCTTGAAATAAAAAGCTCTTGTTCCCGAAGAAGTCCTGGGAAAGGAATAATGCAGATTCATACTGGAGCTGGTGGCATGCCTAGTGGTTTGAGAAGGCATCTCAGTAGAGTGAGGCTGTCCAGTAAACTAAGGCAGTGTTCATACCCTGGTGCCTTCCAGATATCTTGAGCTATAGTTCCCATCATAGTGTGCCCGCATGGACTATAATTCCCATCATTCCTAGCCAACATGGGATGATTATGCTTTTTGTTGTTTCAAATGGCCTGCTTCCTTGCTTTTCTGCCCTAAGAGCAAAATGTTTGAAAATGCTCGGGCAGGCTGGTGTTTTACCCCTCCATGGAGTGTCAGCATTCTTCATGCTGGAGCTCTGAATTTCTCCACAAGGCCTAAGTGATGTGCACTGAAGGCTTCTTAGCCTCATGAAGAAGAAGCTGCATGGCAGTGTTATTATACAGATTAGCCACTAGGTGGTGCTGAACTTAGCTATATCTGGGAGGGGAATTAGGTCCCCTACGGATGCAATTAGGCACAGGTGGCATGGCTAGAATCTGGGTCAAACCAGGCTGACAAGTTGCATGGGAACACTAGTTGTAGGCTGAGTGCTCAGCAGGACCACTCCATCGCCCCACTGAGCCAAGAGCAGCCTTCCTCTGTCGCTCCCATTCACAAGGGAAGATTGATCGTCTCAGACAAGCTTGGGCTTTTTTACTGATCTCTTCTTCAAGAATAATTTCTAAGCATTTTAGTACTTGGGAACATAATTTGAAAATACACACGCATCTCGTTTGTACCATATAAGTTAATATACCCAGAATATAACACACAGTTCACAATGTGTGCTAATTGGCTCTTCTGGAATTAAACACATGCAAGAACTAACAAGCCCTTAATTGGGTATGGGGCACCATTAGTCTTTGTACTTCAAAGGTGATTTCACAAGCTGAAAGATGCCACACACACACACACACACACACACACACAGAGAGAGAGAGAGAGAGAGAGAGAGAGAGAGAGAGAGAGAGAGAGAGAGAGATCTTGCACTCCCACAACCTGTAATGCACATGTTCCACTTTAGTACTCTTCATTGGAACTCAGTTTGAATGCCAAAAAATAAATTCAATCATGCAGTTACACCTAACAGTCTTATTAAGAAACAACTGTCATTATATTTGCATAAAGTTTCAGGTGTTTTGCAAAACCACCCTCATTACTATACATAGCAAGGCTCAGCAAAACTTGAATGTTGCAGCCAGAGAAATACCTGTCACTGGAGATGTTTCCAATTACCATAATTCTTTGTCTAATTTAAATTAACATACTTATTCCCCAGTGCAGCAGATACTAGCTGATGCTAACAAATGAAATCTCAGAACAGAACCCAGTATTCATTTTTGTTACCAGTGTAAATGATGGCTGTGGCCTTTGGAATGTGAAACTCTGCATGCTCAGGATGCCAAAAATACCAGGTAAGGATGTCCCTCTGATCAAAACTCATTAGCAAGATAAGATCATGAATGAACATCAAGAAACTCATCAATCCTTCTCTGGGGTGCTAAGGACAGGTGCACTTAGCAGTGCTTGAATCTGATCTGGAGGAGGTGGATCCCTGTTCCTGCATCAATGGATTCCTGCAGGACCATTCAGATGATCACCCCCTGTGTGTGCAAGGAGAGCGTGGGTCATCCTCAGTGGTTACACCCTGCCACCGATGTTTGCACCGGCTACAGCAGCTACAGCTACACATTTGGCATGTGTGAGTACAGCAGCTCCTGTGCACCAACGTGTTGGTTTTCTCAGCCACTTCCGCCTTCATGAGCTGAAAGATGCACCCTGTAGGAGAGGGCATTAAGTAGAGTCACAGAACAGAGAATTCCAGGTGCATGGGTGGATCCAGTTTTACTATTAATATAGCTTGCAACAAAGTCATAGGCTTGGTTCCTCTCTTTCCAGCCATGCCCATGACTTCCTCCATCCATCATTATACCGATCAAGATCCTTTCATTCTGTATGAATCGAGAAACAATTTCTCAGAAGAGGCATTTAAGAGAAATGTTACAATAACTTGCTTTCCCACCCCCATTTCTTGAAGAATCATCTCCCAGTTCCACACAGAGTATTTGCCTATATTCCCCACAACACATGCCTGCACTTACAGATAGGCGGGTACTTTGGCCCTACCCATTTTATCCTTATCACCACTGCTATGCAGCCCCCAAGTGCTTCTCCAAATGAAATGGAGGCTTCAGGCATAAAAAGGTTCAACATCCCTGGTGCTGAATATAGGGAGTCGATTTCCATTCAGCCTTAGCCTAGAGCATGGAATATTAAAGAGAATTTCTCCTTCATGGTCTTTTGCCACTGAGTTTTCTAACTTGAATAAGGTGGAATGTAATTACCATTTCCCTTCTATCATTCCTGTTACAAGCAGCCATCTCCAAATTTATTTTTCTGGCAAGGTATCAAGCAAATACTAATCTAATTTTGTGTCTCAAAATAGCAAAGCATGAATTTCAGCTGCTTCAAAAAAAAGATGAAGAAGAAAGAAAGGCATATGAAGTCTAGCATTTTGTTCTGAACACTTCAGTTATCCAGACTACATATTGAAGAATGCCATTTGTTTTGTGATAAAAAAAAATCTGTTTACTGTGTGCAGGAGAATTCCAACGAAGCTCCTTCTATTCTTATTTGCAATAATAATTCTTCCATTTTCCTTAGCACAGAAATAGTTGGTGATTCCTTTTTCATAAATCTCCCCCACAGAATAGATGCCTGTGAAATTATCTATACTATACCTACAAACTGCAACCACATTTTATTTTATTTTATTTTATTTTACTTTACTTTATTTTACAGAGGAACCCAATCCTTTATCTTTTCCTTTGTATTGGAGAGATTATACTAAGCTACTTGCAAAGTCAATATTTAAGACTTGGACAATGAAACATTTGATGGATTTTTTTCTTTTTAACTGTACAGAGTCATCTCTGTTATATTTTGAGCAGCTTCTGAAAACTGAGGCATAGTTCCCACTGAAGTGGTAACGCTGTGTCTGGATTTTTCCCTCAGAGAGTAGGTGGGGTTCATAGGACTGAATTATCTTTCACACTGAAAAGAAAATTGCTCCATGCCAAGAGCTTTAATTTAGACTTCTCCCCAGTGTCTGATTTTCTATGTGCAAGGCATTTTGGGGGGTTTCAAGGAGCATTTGGCCAGGTGAACCTCCCACATGCAGACTGATGTTGTGGTCCAGAGCCATGTTCACTACCTCTGTGAGAACTAGACCCATGTCAACCACAGGGCAGATCTGGGGGCTGCTACTCTTTCATCTCCACTTGCAAATCATGTTTGAGGGCACCTAAAAGACCTGCCTCCATTAAGTATTTGACCTTTAGGACATTTGTAACATTTCTTTTTATATTCCATGGGTGTGGCCAAAAATACTAAATGCAGCACTTTCCACATTAATTTTCACTTAAAGTTTAAATAACTTTCCTCTAAAGTTTTTGCAGAAGGCCAAGAAGCTGTAGGGATAGGCACTTTAACCTTTTTTAGGATGGGGCAAAACGTATGCAAGCCGGGAAGCCCTCAAAGATGGATGGCCAGGGAGAGGGAGTGCAGTCATCTGGAAAACCCTCTTGTGCAGTCTGTTATGGGCTGCACGTTGATAATGGGGCTGAAGTCAGTAATAGACAATGCCAGATCAAAATGTGGGCATTTTCCCCATTTCTCTTTCTTCTCTGTCTCTGTCTGTCTCTGTCTCTCCTGCTCTTCCCAGCAGGTTACCAGGAGTGTGACAAGATGTCTTGCCCAAGGTCTGAGCCACTTGTATATAGAGGGCTCTGGAAGTTAGGCTCAGGGCCTCAAAGATCCTAGGACCACAGGTTGATCAGTCCTACCTTCATGATACTCATGCCCAAACTGGCTATGTCACTTGTGCCTTTTTAGAGAGAATTGTGCATATCCTGAACCTCAAAAGTATCTTCACATCAGAAGAACACAAGACCCTAGTGAAAGAGCACAAGAAGACTCAGTCTGGGCATTACAGAACAGAAGTAATAACCCCATAGCAATTTCATTGCTTCATCCACCTGTGGATAAATGTCCAATTTCAATCAGGGCTGCAAAGCTTCAATCAGTTTAAGTGGTAGGTTAATGAGGTAAAGCTTTAATTGCACATTAAAATATGCCTGATTAATCAGTGAGGCCAATACCAAAGTGCACACCCTCTGTGCACGCTCTGCAGACATAGTGGCTACTTCCTAACTGTACCAAGTATCTTATGAAAGAAAAGTACAACTTTTTCTTCTTTGCTTGTGTATCCCAAGCTAAGCAGCTTATGGCACACCTGTGCACTGCATTTTAGCTATGGGTTCTGCGAATTCTACTTCACATGGACCTCTGTTGGTGTCATCAGAGCATGGGCAGGCTGGAATGGGCAGATGTGAGCCCTCAAGTAACTTGGGCCCAAATCGTTTTAGGGTTGGGCAACATCAGGACATCCAGTATCCTTCAAGTCCCTGTCCTCCCCAAGACCAAGGCCTCCCAGGTGGTCCAATTAAAAAGAAACCCTATGGGGAAAATGGTGCCCATAGCACTGTAAGTGCAAACACTATAGCTTGTTTGCAACCTAAATTTGGCCCTTTGTGTTCCAGTATTTCAAAATATCCTCTGCTTTGCCTTGTCCCTGTGTGCGAGAGGATGTGTGTGGTGGTCACCAGTTCTCCAAGGATGAGCCTGACTCTGGGGCATTCTGCAAGATATAAAATTGTGGTCATTGCTGCTGTGTCGCTTGCAGCGGGAGGACAAGGGAAAGAAAGGTTTTCCCTCCTGAGAGAACATTCAGTGAAATGGTCCCCTCATTGACTGTCCTCAATTGGCTGCAGAATGTTGGAAGCCCACTTCCACTCAGCTCTAGAACACAAACTCTGTGTGATCTTTTATTTTATGCTATGCTGTTCTATAAAGCACAGCTTCTTCTTTTGTTCTAAGATGTTTCTTCTTTGCAGGAACAATGGTTTGGGCAGCCCAGCCACCACTTTGCATCTTCTGCAATGCACCGAGCCTTGTAACAGTCCGGGGTATTGTGTGTGCGAGTGTGCGTGTGCACATGTGTGCAGGGAGCTGGAGTGGGGGAATGAAGTGTGTCCCAGTGTAATCCTATGCATGCCTACTCAGTGAATTCAATGGGGCTTACTTCTAGTAAGTAAGTATATGATTTATTTATGTACATGTTTATAAATTTAGGAGTAGCCTTTTAGCCCAAATAGAGTCCCTGAGGCCACTTAGAGCTTAAAACAGTTTTAAAACTTTGCACCATAACCACCAGCAGAATCAAGATTGCAACCTCAGTGAATATTTTGCAAACCTGTCCCTCCAATTTCACTGCCATAATGGAAGCCAGGCTGCCACCCCACTATTACTGGGGTAGAGAATGTGGGAAACCCACTTGCTAAAATGCAAATTCTTGAATTTCTGTTTTGTTTTAAAATCACAGGGTAATGACGAAATAGAAGCAGAGTAGACTCATAAGTGAGCACATGCAAAAGTGACACAAAGAAGACAGTCTGATTTCTGCACCACTAATAAAGATGGATTTAAAGTTATTCTTTCAAAGTCATGCTTGTTCTTATTACAGATTTTCCAGTTTTTTCTTTATGAAGAATAAAATATAAGAGAAAACGGCCTTCTAATAATAACTGGTAGTGTGGGGTATGTGTGTGTGTGTGTCTGTATAGAGAGATTGAGAGTATTATAGATTATCTCTTGCTGAAATGAAATTAAAAATATCTTCCAGTATCCTCAGAAGAACATATATAATGAAGTTTTGGTAATATGCAAACACTGAAATTTAACAAGTTATTTAAATGCTAGATGATTAAACAACTGAAAAAAATAACCTTCAGTTAGTAGCTGCAATAGGTCCTTGTTACGGGCTTAGGAGGGAGGGGCATGTTGAAGGTGCCTTGCTGTCTTACTTCCATGTAAGATTCATGAGGAAGCAAGCTCACTTACCAGGTCCCTTTATTGCAGTTTACAGCTTCTGTCACAGGCTCGCTGCCCAAAGCACCGAAGCCCTTGCCTGGCCTGAACACTTCCCCCTTCCTGGAACTAAGACAAAGAGTGGCGTTGCCACTGGGGTGGTGGGGAACTGCATGTCCTGGGTGCAGGGTTTCTCCTTGCTGCCCCCACCCAGCAGGGGGGTCTGCGCACTGCGGTGCTTCCTCTAGCAGAGCCAGCAGAGTCCCATACCTTGTTCCACCCAAGCAGATTTCTGTCCATTCCTCGTCGGTGTTGGCCCCTCTCCCTTGGATGCCAAGGGAAGATGGGTGAGCCCCACTACCTCTTCACAGTCCTCTCAGTCAAGCGTTTGGCAGAAGGATTATCAATTTCTCTGGAGCTCTTTCCTTTGTTGTAGTTATGATTTGTCTTCCTAGTGCTTTCACTATTTTGTTTTCAAAACAGAGACTATTCATTCTTAGGTACCCGAGTGGGACAGCCTCTACCAAGGACATGGAATAGGTGCGTCTGTTTTAAGAAGATAACAAACTTTCCTGTATGTTGTGGCCCTCCAATTTTGCTTCTGTTCTGAAGAGCACTTTACATGGTTTTCCAAGGAGAGGAAAATGGAGTACTATTTGTGAAAGTAAGACAAATGTGTTTTTCTTCCATTAGAATTGCTCTATTCTGCTGTGGGACAATGCCACCTAGAGGTTATGTAGCATAAGAACAGGAAGAGAAAACTTTCTTGTGTAGTGCTAGGATCTCAATTCAGCAATGAAGTTGAAAATAGGTAGAAAATAACCTTGTGGAGAAAATTACCATCTGATGTCATTCTTCACAGGTAGTGATGGCATAAAGTTAACCTGAATAGAGGAAGAAATTAAATGATGCACAGAGAGGAATCAAATGGCATGCAAGCAGACCTCAGTTCACACAAATGGGGCCCCCATCCTCTTTCTCTGCAGCTTCTCCCTGTGTTCCCCAGATCTGCTGTGGAGAGCTTCCTAATACTCCAGAGCAGATTTCATGTTCCATTAGAGGCTACGGAGAAGGAAAATAGTCCTTCCCACACCACTGATGGAGGCCAATCAAAGAGCAGGAGAGACTACCTTAGTACAACCCATGTGCATCTTGTCTGAAAGCTCTGAACAAAAAGTGAAATTTAGCCTTATTTGACTGTGATCAAAGGGTATTCTCAAAGTTCAAAATATGGAAGTCTAAGTCAAGCATCCAGGAGAAGAGAAGCAATGAAAGAAAAAAAGAACACTTGAGAAAAATAATGATGGGCAGTGTTAGAAATCAATAAAATAGATATAATTTGATAGGACAAAAAAGTAATGCTCCCATAAGAAGGGGGAAATTGCACTCATCAAAGATGCCAGGATTCATTCAGAGTTAACAAAAGAGAGAATAAAGGAGAAGCAGTGTAATGTATTCATGCTTTCTAAAGAGCTTTGATAAAAGCTCTGTTAAAGGAAAGTGGTAACCATGGAGTGAGAAGTAAAGGCTTGTCAGATTAAAATCCAGTTAGGAGGTATGGCACTAAGGAAGAAGAATGTCTAACTTCCAAAGATGAAGGAGGTCAACAGGAGAGTGCCCCAAGATCTTTCCTCCAGATTAATGTTGTTCAGAATATGCCAGACCCTGTGGACCAAAGCAGATGTAATCAGTTGGTAGCCTGGAATTAAATCAATGAAGTCAAGGCTGCAAAGGAATTGGATGAATGAAGCAGTCTTATATTCATTCCTGATCTAGAAGACAGAACAAGTTACATTTAAAAGGTAGAGAAAGAAAGCTGTTCTCCAGGGAATGGAGGAAGGCCTATCACTTACAGGCTTTTATTCCCTTCTTCTGCTTCAAATAATACTACTTCTGAATAATACCAATTGATTTACATAGTTCCATGAAGTTCCTGATACAATAGAATTGATATTATTCAATTCTATTATTCTGAAACAAACAGACAAACAAAGCAAGAAGCCGGGAGAGGAACATGTGCATGTGTACCATCCTAGAAGACACATCTTTTAACTTCAAAATGCCTTCCTGCAAATTCAAATAATTAATGACTGGCTTTAGTTTGCACAGTGATAAAAAGACATGTTTCATCCAGTTTGCAACAATCTCTTTCATAATCGTGACCTGGTTTTTCAACAAACTTCATGGAGAAAACCTAGTTGATTTCATTGGAGAAGTGTTCCTCTTGCTGACCAGGGATGTGGGAGAACTGTTATACTTCATTTGTTATAGGAACTTACCTAATTAGCAGTTTTGAGCTACCATGCCAGGGGAATGCAACCTCTTTCATCCAGAAGGTTAAATTCAATGTCAGAAAATCTGTACTGGGGGTGCATGATGTTGGAGGCAAAGGGAACAGGGCCAAAGCAAAACTGATAGTCAAAATAATGAGTGCATGGCCACATTTTACTTTAAAGATGCAGTCCTATGTGATTGCCTGTAATCTTCCAAACTCAGACGGCTACAGACATCCAACTGAACACAGGAAAAGCAGAGAGAAAAGGATTCCCTCTGCAAGCCCTTTGCCCTCAAAATCAGCCATATAAATGTCTTCTCTCTCTTCACAAAGAATTGGAGCTGAGGCACCCCCAGGATTTGGTGGAAGTGTTGGTGCCTCACCTCTCTCTGCTTCCCAGAATGCACTCCCTGTCCTGACGATGCCTCTCTTCAAGGCCTCAGCCAGCCTGCACTAGCTGAGAGGATGGAAGGTTTCCAAAAGCAGAAACTTTGCAGGCTCTCCAAGTTCTCAGAAAGGAATCTGCCTTTTCCAGTGGCTAGCCAGACAGTGCACATTGGACATAGAATTGAGTCCTAAAGCTCTTGCTGCCAGTAACAAACCCTAAAAGGAAGTTTTTTCGCTTTTAAGAAGGGGGGGGGGGGGGGGGGGGGACTGCACAAAAAGCCAGGAAACCTCAAGTGATCTGTGATTTTGGGAAAGCAAGAGCAGGGGAAAATGGTGTGCCAGTCTGCATGCTGGGATAGTGATAGCTGGATATCACACTAATAGAAAGTGTTCTTAAAGGATTAATTCTGAGATCTAATCAGCATCCACAGAATCATGCAAAATCTGCTGCTTAGCAAGAAAGAAGCAAAGACATTTTTGCTCCTTTTAAACAGGTATAGAAAATGCTAAGTCCTTGTGTCAGTGTGGTTGTGTGATTTTTTTTTTTTGCAAGTGACAACAGTTAATTGTGCTAACACTTTTCATAACAGACTGAGTTATTCAACCACTCCTGTTAATACTAGGAAATATCAACAGAAAGAATTGGGACCCCAGGTGGAGTGGGATCTGGCCCGCAAGATAAGTCTGCAACTCTGCTTCTTCCAAATTGAAACACAGTTATCCTTCAAAATTTGCATATCTCTGACTTTGGCAGAGATATTGTCCTACCAAAACCAATTCTGCAAGAATTCATGGATATCATGATGAGAACATTACAAATGCATCACACAAGGAAAAGTACTTGCAAAATATGAAGATCCAAGAGGGAAATTCAAACCTGGATTAGGAATACTGAAAGATGCAAAGAAGAACATGCTATCTGACCATACTATCTGAACACATGATCTGATAAAATAAAGAGAGGGTAGAAACAATATATGGAAGAATCATAAGGGAAGCTATAACCTTACCTTTGCAAAAACTGAGCAGGACTTTCAAGGATGGGACATTTTTGCAGAGCATTCATAGCATCACCATAAGTGGGAGACAAAGCATGAAACAACTAACAGCTAAACAACAAAACCAGCGAAATGCATACAAAATACATTTATTAAGAGATATATGCACAAAAATACTTGCGAATTTTCCTGCAAACTTTAAAAAAACCATCAAAGCTTGGGCCAAACCACAATTAAAACTGGAAAAATGAAAAAAATGAAAGCAACCAAAACAGACAGATTGATAGAACCCTACTGCTGACCAGTGTAGAGTGCTGAATGGCCCATCTACCTCCTGCCCTTGTGTTGACATCTGGGAGGAGTGTATATGGTAGCAGGCCAGAAGATGCTGATAGGTAGATGGAAAGGAAAGAGACCAGGCTAAGGGAGACAGGAATGAAATCAATATAAACTTGTTCTATCCCCTTTCATCTCAGTGAGTAAGAAGAAGGTTCACAGTGTGAGGACGGAGCCCAGTGCTTTCCCCAGCACAAGCACCACCTCCACTGTGTATCTTCCCCCAAAAGAAAACATGACAGATTTATCTGTAGTAATATTACGCAGTTTGAATGTGTGCTTTAGAAAGATTAAAGTGTTCAAAAATGACTCTGAGCCCACCTTTTGTCATCCAGTCTGTATCTCATTCTCCCCACTCCCTTTCTTGTGCGTTCTCTGATAAGGGACTCTGGTGACTGAAATATAGATCAAAGCTGTGCCCTGAGGCTGCTCAGAAGAAAGGAAGGAGAGGTTGGGAGGAAAACTTTAAAAAATAGTGCATGTGGGTGGTTGGAAAGACCAGTGTCTCTGAGCTGATGGAGTTGTCTAACCTTTCTATTTGTATTTCTTTTTGAAGGCATTCAGTGTTATCATAGATTGCACACTTTAAAAGGGATTCTGAGAAATGCAGTATGAACTGAAATGGTGAAGTTTACATCTCTCTAAGCTCAGGGCTTAACCACATGCTGCATTAAAAGAGTAGCATGTCACTAATTCTAGTTGTTTTACTGTGATGAAAGTGTTTGGGTTTCTGATCTGGAGAAGAACACCATGCACAGGTTGGAAGGTTCAGATCTCACACCCAGACACTTTCTCTCAGATTCGTTTTCCATACAAACACACGCTGCACAGAGACTAAAGAAAGCAAAGGAGGATTTGATGGCATCATTGGAGGTTTATTTCTTCAGACCTGGTCATCCTGCGGAGAAGATCAAGTGACCCTGATGGCACATATAGTTGCTCCCTTCCCCTTGGACATGCCAGTCCACAACTCCCAACTGGGGCAGCACCCTCTTAGGCCTCTCAAGGAAAGTTTTGTTGACTAAGATCCAGCTCAACCTTCGCCAACCTGGTGCCTTCCTGAAATTTTAGACTATAGTTCCCAGCATTCCTGCTCATCAGCCATGCTAACTGAGGCCGATGGGGTTGAAGTCTTGAACATCTGGCTGGCACCAGGTTGGGGAAGGCTGAACTCACTGAGGGAAAGATACAGATGGGCAAAATGATGCAATTGCTTCTCATGGCACTATTGTCCAGCCCTTCAGAAGGGATTTGCTGCAGACAGCCATTATCAATGCTGCGCAGATTCAGGTTGCAGAGAACAGGGCTCTGGAAATGTGTGACTTGGGTTTACAATAATGCAGACAAAGTGTGGCGACCTTTAGGAAAGAATTAGTATATATAAGCATTATTATGAGTAGAGCACTGTTTTGAAAGGCCTCCTTCATTGCTGTTCTTCCTAAAAACAGATCCAAGGTTTAGGCCTGGTCATAAATCAGAAGATGGCTTCCCCAGCATGCACACTGATTGTCACTCCAACAGGATTACAAGAAGTTGTCATCTAACGAGTCAAACTGTTAGTCCATTGATCCCAGCTTTGTCTACAACCATCTAAAATGGTCTCCAACCATTTTTGGAATTTTGAAAGCGTGACATTAGCACTCTCCCAGAAAGGCTCTCATGAGGATGGGGCCTCCCCAGTCATAAAACGGCTGCGACAGCAGGCAAGGCTCCTCACAAAGTTCCCCCGAAGAGAAACTAAGCCTGTTACAGCAAGGCAACTTTTGAGACTGCCACAAGCACACTTTTCACAGCAGAATCTCCCCATAGGTAGACCTGCAATAGAGCAATGTCATGAAACTGTTGTTTTCAGTCAACTGCATGAAATGCACCCCAAATCCACCAGTTGTGCTGCTGATACATCAGTCTGACCAAGCAAGACAGTTCTTATATATCCTTAATTTAGGGTATATAAAGTTCTCAAGGCCAAGCTTCTTATTAGGCAGGGGAAAGCAGCTGCTGCGAGAAGAACCTGGCTGCCCTTGGATAGTATACATCTTGAGTTAGGTATAGGCAACATTGTATTTATTTATTTAAAACTGTTCTAAACCATCCCATCACAAACATCTCAGGATGGTTTACAACAATATTGATAAAATAGAATAAAAATAGAAATAAAAAATATCATACCTTCCAGTATTCAGTGTAAAACCACAAATTAAAACAATTTAACAATTAAAATAGTGGGAGAATAAAAGGGTTGTTGCCTGGCACCAAAAGGGAAGTAGTGTTGGCACCAGGCAAACCTCTCTGGGGAGCATATTCCACAGTTGGGGTGCCACCGCAGAGAAGCCCCTCCTTTGCTGCACTGCTGTAAGTGGAAAAATATCTTGGTTAGCCCTGGTGGTCCTTAAGCCTAAATGATGGTGTACTAGTAAACCCAGGCAGTAAGTGTACAAAAGAGCAGCAGTACCTAGCAAAAAACCCAGTGTGTTAGGATCAGCATGCTTGCAGTGATACACAGAATTGGCTCTCTGGGACTAAGTTCCGTTTAACTCAGTGGTGCTTACTTCAGACTGTATAGGGCCAACTTGTAAAACAGACTGAGCCTTAACCAAAGTCCTTCTGCCAGCTAAAATGCAGCTTTTAATGTTTCATTACAAATACAGAGTTGCAGAGTTGTGTTGTCATTTATACTGCCAAGGTGACAAGAGAAACTGTTTGAAATAAAAAGAAAGAAATGCCAGCTTCTACCTGTGCATTTAAAAAAATTCTGTATTCTCACCTATGTTAATATGCTGCAAATCGCAGTAAAATTTGAAAACCTCTCTATCTCTGCATTCACTTGCCAGAGCAGGGAGAATCAGCCAACACTCTGGCCCAGGATATCAGCAGTACTTTTGCTTTAAGAGAAGTCCAGGAGCCACTCTTTCCAGAGTTTCTCCCTCCACTGAGCCTATAGCAGGATGTTTTGAAATTCTTTCAGGCTGAAGGCTAAATGCAATTTTAGAGAAGCTCTTGGTCATAGCAATCCAGTGTTGGGAGTGACCAAAAGGAAAGCTCTTCCTTTTCCAACTCAGAGAGCAATTGCCACCTTTAAAAACAGAGGAGAGGATGAGCTCAAACACTAAGAAATCACCAAGGGATTGATGGTCAGAAAAAAGGGGGTGTTGCCATCTGGAGAAGGAAGGCCAGGCTGGACTCCAGATGGGCTTGATTTGGTCTGCTGGTCTGAGGTGCAAAACATCTCCTCCCTAGAGGATTTACTTTGGCAATCAGGGAACTGGATGCACCTGGAAAAGTTAAAGTAGTTTGAAATAGAATCTGAAATTCTTAGGATTGTATCAAAACTTAAAGGTTATAATAATTAGCTAAGGGACTTTCCATAATTTGTAGGTATTGCCTATATATTTTCCTGATATATAGGGTATCCCTCTTTAGCCACAATCTGTCTTTCAATGGTGAATATGGAGTATCTCATTGTATTCCAGAAATCCTTTGTGCTTTTTCTTTGTTCTGAATCAGAGTTTCACTTGCACTTTCAAAATACGCATAAAAGAAGCCAATTAAAATCTGGTAAAGTGGGGACAAAGGCAAGATCAAATAAAATGATTTTGTGTATATATATAAAAAAGAATTGATCTGATTTTTGCTCTCATGCAAGAAGCAATCATTTCATAGATTTGCCATTTCATATTCTTTTTATGTATATTTCAGTACACCTCCTTCATAGACCTAAGTAAAAACCTAATCCCGTGACTTTTAAAGGGAGAAATCAAATTTAAGAAAGGTTAGGCAAGAATTACAAGGACATTCTCCACCTAGTTATGACTCCATGAGAAAAAGCACCCGAGACATAGTTGACCTTGGTTGTCTTTGAAACAGAAGAATCATATGTTGAAAAAAAAATAGTGTAAAAGAGAACCTTCACCTAAAGACTGGAAAGATACTCAGGTACTGTTAGAAAAATGACTCAGTTGTGAAGCAGCTTTTGCTTCTTCAATATTTCCCCTGCTTTCAGCTCTGCTATTATGTTCAACTCAGTTAACACTCAGCAATTCAGCACTAGCCAGTCAGTCTTCAGTCTTGTGTCCACTTACTTAGGAGTAAGTCCTCAATGAACTCAGTAGGACAGGTTTTGAGCAGAATAGTAGAGGATTCTCCAGTAGATCTTGCCAAAGATTCAGAGACTGTGTATGTCCTTCCACTGGCCATGTGCTGGAATGGCCAGTGTTGAAGGATGAGCACAGGAGTCAAAAGGAAGCTTCATGCAAATGTACATCAGTCGTTGTCATAGTGGTACAGACCACAAGTGTTAGGGGTAGGTATCCATTGATCAGGATACACTGATGGATTTGGGGGTAATTTTCTGTTACCCCCTGACCCCCAAAAATGGTTTCTGATTCTTAAGCAGAAAAACGACTCTTTCCTTGCTCTCATCCCAAATTAGTAGTTGTGCACCACCTGTGGATTAGCCTCCTGAAAGCAGTTTGCCTGGAGCCTTAGTTACAATCTTTTTAGTGCCAGGCAAAAATGATTTTTTAAATCATCTATTTTATCTTGATAATTTTGTGACATTGTTTTAATCTACACTGTTTTGATTATTATCCCTCAGCTATGTAATGTCTTGTTTTATTGTGTTTTGTTTATTGATGTGTCTTTTAATGTATTGCTTTTATTGTTATAAGGTGTTTTATTAGTATTGTATTAGTAGAGTATTGTTTTATTGTTATCTCATTGTAACCTGCGTAGAGGGCCCTCAGGCCAATATAGTGGAATGTAAGTGTAAGAAACAATTATACTGATGAAATGAAGGACACTTTTGGTGATCTGGAATGGAGTTTGTGTGAAAGGACTGTACTTCTGGTTTTGGCTCTCAGGGTTCAGCATTCTTGAATTCAAAGTGTGTATCTTTTTTGCCTGGACTCTGATTGGTGGTTCTAGTAAAACAAAACTAGCCAAAAACAACCATTCTGCTACATGCCACAAGCCTGAACTCTGCCCTCTCTGGCATGCATCGCACCAAATCTAATGTGGATCAGTGACTGGAAATAACAGCAGAAATAAGAAACATTTTTTCCTATCTCGAAACACTACCTGGATATCTGGTCCTATTTTGCTGAAGATTTGTATAATTTCTGGAAAGTCCTATTTTCAGACATATACATTCCCTGATATGAATATATACAAATGCATGCATGTATATTTTAAAAAAGTAATTAAAAGAGAAAAGAAATGTACTTAAGGCACAATCTTATGGGCTCCTAATGCAAGATTCTTGGGGTCCTAGCTCCAAGATCCTGCAACCTCAGCACTGGGACTCTAGAGGCTGAGTCCCCAATGCTCTCCTTTCAACTGGCATGAGATGACCCATGCTCTCCCCATTCCCCAGGTTCTAACTGGGCCTCAGAGTGGGGAAAGAGGATCGCGCTGGGTGCCAGAAGTGGAAAAAGCTGGGGCCATGGAATTATGCCTGTTCCTACCTCCTTCCTTCACTCTCCCCAAAACTCAATCTTGATGGCCAAAACTGCCTATCTAGAGAACATGCCCAGGCTGAGGTGCGGCAGCAATGGAAATGGCCATCACTGTGCATGATTCCTGACACAGAAAGTACATAAGCCTCTGAATTCAGCTGCAGGGCATAGGACTGAACCCTTACTTAATGACTGTCAGAGCATGGTCTCTACATGACACAACACCACAGCTCTCCTGTTGCCTTTGCTTCTGTACTGGTATATCCTAAATTCATTATTCATTTACACCTACACTTGATGCATTGTTTTAAAACTCAGATGCCAATATATCCATGGTTGTTAGTGGTGAGATTGTCTTTGTTGCTAGAATAAAGAGCTGTTTCGAAAACAAAGGCCATTAGGCCTTTGGCCTTCTGAGACACAATTATCTCAATTGCTTTCTCTTTAGCCTTTACAGAGGCAGTAAAAGTATTGGCTTTTCTTCTCCTGGGATATTTATGGGAGCAGCAGATCTAATATTCACTGTGAACCAAGTGGAAGAATGAAACTGTACTCCAGACAAATCTTTTCTTAAACATTGCTGATTAATATGGTGGCCATACTTGCCTGACCTCAGAGGCAACTTCCACCCCGCTCCAAATCATCCATCCCATAGATCATCCCTTGTGGTAGCCTAAAGAACTTCAAGGTCTGGTATGGTGATAATGAAATGCTTTCCCAATTCTGTTGAAGTTCTGGAAGACCCACCTGAAGTCCACACACTGAAACACACACACTGCCCATGAGTGAATTTAGCTCATACGATCATGAAGTACTATCATACTCTCCATTTCATTTCAAGACACAAACACATCCCTCTTTCCATCCTATGCCACCTGTTTGTATGCAGGATTCCATCTTCATTTGCTTCATCAACTACAACAGGCATCCACAGTGTTTTCTGCCATAAATAATCAGCCTGCTTCTTTGATCACATTAAGGACACACTAGAGATCCCCCACAGTGGTCCCCCAGAGTTCAAAAGCTATGTGCAGGAGGGCTTCAATCAGCTCCAACTGTCAAACGTCTTCTAACTACAGCTATTCTTGTTCTTCAGATGCACTGGGCCAGAGCCATGTTAGAAAATATTGGTGGGGTCTTAAGAACAGCTTACCACTAAGAAGGCTCAGGAAGCCCATATCAGGAGTTAAAGTTTGTGGTACTTTCATTTAGTTCTGTAAGCAAGTGGAGAGGAAAATGCTCAATGGAGTTATGGGAGACCTGCCAGAAGCTCCCATTCCCTAGAGAATTTTCGTAAGCCACTCCAGAGAGCTTTGGCTGTGGGGCAGTATAGAAATGAAACAATAACATTGATGATGATGATGATGATGATGATGATGATGATGATAGGGGATAAATCCACAGACACTGAGAGGGAAGGGAGCAAATAGGGCTCAGCTCTACCACATGGCAGGGTTGTCGAACCACTTATAGTCCAAGGGCTAAATTCAGTAGCAGAGAAAATCTTGGAGGCTAGTTTTCAGGGAGGCAAAGGCAAGGGCCAAACCAAAATATTAGCCTATCATAGCCAAAATTTTATGGATTGCTTTCATATTCTTCGGGTATTTTGCCTTAACACAGACACACACACACACACTCACTTACTTCGTGGCAAAATCCAAGCAAGTCTAAAGTAATAGCAATTAAGAAATCATGCACAAAACTTTTTCAGCATACCATGAGCAGCCCTAAGGAGAGGTGGAACCCTAAATTTCTAGCAGGTTCTCCTTTAATCCCCATTTGCAGTGGTATTGATGAATACAATCTGCTGGCCTTCTCTAAAACTAGGAACAGACCTAAATGGCAGTGGTTTTGACAACAAGGGTGATAGAGTATGAATGTTCGCTCATTTGGAGGCAGCGATTGGTGCTGTCACTCACTAGCAGCAGACAGCTGCTCTTTTGCAAATGTGACTCCCTTTATTTCTTCAGTCTTCATGACTGCGTGTGGCATGCATGTCTTTCAATTGAAAGATGTATACACAATGTTAACAAGATAAATCTAACAGGTGTGTGTGTGTGAGTGTGTGTGTGAAAGAGAGAGAGAGAGAGAATGCTCTATCTTGTCATTTATGCAACAGAGACTCAGTCACCTTTCGAGACAATATGCAAGCTACATGTTCTTCCATAGTTGTATAATTTATTTAAAGAACCCATAAGCCTGCATTTACAGGCAAAAGATGACACTTGTAGCAAGGATGCCCTAGTCCAGATTGACTGAGATGAAAGCATGCTACAGAATGTCTGGTTGCTTACAGTACAACTCTGGGGATGCTCGTGCAGAAACCCTGCTGCAAGGCCAGAAAAGTAGTTCCACCTCCTAGCTGGGTCCCAAGTTTGGAGCTCCCTCCCCATACCCCAGTTGCAGCCAGCACGGAGACAAGTGAGCTGGCTGCATCCTCAATGTCATGAGAGTGACCGCAGAGACAAGACTGAGTGAGTGCCCCAGGAGACTGGTACTGTCTTGATATGAAGTATCCTGGTGGGTACTTCATATCTCACCTTCCTCATCTTATCTCATCTCACCTCACCTCACCTTCCTTCGTGCTCCAAGAAGCCTGAAATCAGCCATTTATGTTTGTGCAGGGCAGGAGCAACATGACAGCCAATTTTGCTTCCATGCTGCTTCTGCACTGCATACGATGCCCATAAACCTCTGAGTTTGGAGGGTCACAGACATCTGGAATGGCGTGCACACTCAAAGAACTATGTTTGTTCAGAAGTTCAATCTGTGCATGACTAGTTATAACCAACTGTGCATGACCTTGCCTAGTGTGGGCATGGATGCTTTCCAGCTGAAGTCTAGTGATGACCATCCCTGCCAGACATCTTAGATGACATCAGCACTTTCTGAAGACTACTTGAAAATGAATCAGGCATCACTGAACAGACTTCTGCTGCGATCATTCTGCAAGCCAATGCTCAGAGATAATTGATCTTTCCTGTCATTTTCTTCAGGGTTTTCTGAAGGGTTATATGTTATTTTTAGCATTTTATTTTGTCTGTTATCTGCTCATTATTCTTGCAGGGGTTAATTTTTGTAAGCAGCTTTGCAGCAAATAAATAATAAATTTTAGAGGGGATTCTGCATGCTACCCACTGCTGTATGTGGAAAATCATTGGCCCTGTGCCAGGGACACTTACCCTCTTCAGTAATTTGTAATCTGGCCCTAGTCAAAATGGTCTCAGTTTCTGCTCACAGGAGAGAAAAATTAATGCCAGGACTAAGTACAGATATTCTTGACTCTTCTGTAAGCTTTCTGAAGGTCATCTGAATGGACCACAAGCCACAATCTCAAAATCTTTGAACCAGACTATGCATCCTTTTATTTCTTGCTTTAACTGA
This sequence comes from Varanus komodoensis, assembly GCF_004798865.1. Lineage (NCBI taxonomy): Eukaryota > Metazoa > Chordata > Lepidosauria > Squamata > Varanidae > Varanus > Varanus komodoensis. The sequence continues at coordinate 16,455,129 of NW_025335409.1, read as the reverse complement.
TATTTCCATGTGGAATAGACCATTTACTCATATCATTTTCTTTTTATTGTTTGCATTGGTTTATGGTTGTGCAATAAAGAACTTTTTCACTGGCAGACTACAAATAATTACTATGTTTGCAGGCTCTTCCCTATTCTTCATAATGATTCTCTTCACATGTTTTAAAAAAAGCATTTAAATAAAAAGGCCACCAGAAGGCAGAGGGAGAAAAGAAAGGTAATGAGAATATTGCATCAAGGTGAAGATCTGAAGTGAACCTGATTGCTTTTTATGCTGCATTTCTGATTTTACTACACTCTCAAAAGAATGCAGTGGAAGATATTTGGGGATAAATCAAAGTCAAGTTCACTCCAGCACAAAAATATTGTTGGTAATATTGGTTAGAAGCCTGCTTGGTACAGGATACAAGGATGCTTTCATTTAATTCAGTCTCAAACAACATTAACTCCTTGATTATAACCCCTCAAATAGGTCACATGACACTAGTTTTCTTCTTGGATCCATGGATATATCCAGTGGGATATTGCGTGTTCATGTAAAACCTCCAAATTGGTGGGGTTCTGGGTGCCTTCATATACCTTTACCGCCCATTGTTCAACATAAGCACATGCTTCAGCATCTTCTTGTCAAATGCTAATAATAATCCACATCCCACAGACACTTTGTTGCTGTTATGTGCCATCAAGCCAGAACTTCCTCTTGAAGAAAAAATTGTAAAACTAAAGCTGTCCCACTTTGGACACTTCATAAGAAAGTATCATTGAAAAAGAAAATCATGCTGGGGAAAGTTGAAGGCAGAAGAAAGAATGAAGACCCAATATGAGATGGGTTGGCTTCATGAAGGAAGCCTCAGCCTTGAATTTACAAGAGCCAAACAGGGCTGTCAAGGACAGGACATTTTGGAGGCACTCATTCATGGGGTTGCTGCAAGCGCTTGATTTATGGCAAAGCCGAAAGTCAAAGCATGAAGTAGCCCCCAGACCAGGCCATCGCACGATGGCCAGCAGCAGTGGAACAGTGAATCCTTTTATGCCGCTCCCCAGGACTTCCACCTGCACTGCATAATGGCAACACACCTGTTCCCTACCCTCACCTACACGTTCGTTCCGGGTTCTGCAGACCCCTGCAGGATGGATCAGGCTCTAATCCTGACAGTTTTGGTGGGTTATCAGTTTCCTCTGGAACACCTGCACAACAGTTTTCTATTTCTCCTTCAGCATCTGTTGTTGAAGCACAGACCTGAATGATGATTATGTTGATAGGTTTCCAAAGAATTCTGGCTGATATGGTTTAGGCAGAGTTTTCATTATAGCTCCTTCCTGCCTATGCTATATCTTGCCTCATTATTAGAACAACTCCATTTCTCCTTGGTTTCTCATTTCCAGAGAAAAACACTTTATGTTTGCCTTACTGAAAATGTCTCACTTCAGCTTGCTCACACCAAGTACTGCAATGTTTAACCATTCCATTTCTTACTGTATGGTTTCCAGTTTGCTTTGTTTCATACTTCTCGTGTTGATGAATTCAGACATTCATGTCTTCAAGAGTGTGAGACATTGGGGTGCACCTTTCATGTGATCTAAATGCTATATTAGGTATATAATTTTATGGCAATACTTGTGAAACTTTAAATACAGCAGCATGTATATCCCTTGCATTGTTCTGTTTTAAGTGGAAAGCAGTATGAAAATTAATTAGTGTGGCTCTGTTGGCACACTAATTAAGTTTAGCAAGCCAATTATATGCTGCCAACCACTCATCTTTTTCAGGAGAGTTCATCTCTTTTCCACTAAGGTTGTTGCGGCACCTTCAGTTTCACTGTCACTGCTTATTAGTTCCATTTCACTGTGGGACATATATATTTTCTGATGACATATGTATGCTGGGGATAGTCAGCCGAAAAACATTTATTACAAGTTTGAAACTGCCAAGTTGGCCTCATCTCATATTTGCACCTGGCATCTGTTTGTTTTTTACTGATGAACTCATGGAAAAATAAAGCTCTAGAAAGATTTCTGCCCAACTTCACTGCTTTCAGATTTTTCTTCAAGTGATGTGTCTAAAGGATTTCAGGGGAAGCCAAAAAAATGTTGATAAGCCTGGAGAAAGCTTACAGCTCATCTCTAAGTTGACAACAAATTTCATCCAAAGCAAAATTCAAAGGCAACTGGAAGGTTCTTTCCAAGGTGAATCACTTAGGACAAACTTGGTACCCTCCAGTTGTTTTGGACTATAAACCTATTAAGCTCAAGCATGGATGACCAGTGGTCAGGAAGGATGGCTGCTGTAATGTAATGTCCCCCAAAACATTTAGGGGACACCAGATTGCCTCTCCCTGATCTAGTAATAAAGGCTGAGAAGAATTATTCTTTGGTCAATCTGCCCCAAAGAATCCAGATTTTTTAAACACTATCAAGAATGAAACATCAATACTCTTTGTGGGAGCTGTATTATTCCTGTATTTTAACCGTTAAAAGGTATAACGTTCTTAGAGGAACAGCTGTCAGGAAGGGGAGGGGAGAGGGTTCTTTTTAATTAGAATTGATGGAAAATCCCATTGGAACTGTACAGACTCAAGGAAAAAAATAGTAATAATTACCGTATAAGTCTCAAGGAGGATGTGAATTATTCCATATTTTCTGGTTGCCCAAATAGCTGAACTGGCATCCTTTGGGTGGCAATAAAATTGCTTTCCAAAGGGTTGTGCGTCCTTGGATTTACCACTATCTGCATGTGACAATGTTTGGGCTTCTGGCTATATATATATATATATATATATATATATATATATATATATATTTAAAATGGAATGTATAGTCCTTGTTCAAGCAAAAACTGCTCTGTTGGCAGCTCCCAGATCACTTGGAACTCTGTCACCCAAACTTTCTGCTTTGTTACCTGCTTTTTGCCAGTCCCTCTGCTCTGTTTCAAATGCATAAACATTCCTAGCAGTTCTTTCTCCCATGTGGTTTGCCTTTGTGGTGCTTTCCTGCTCTTGGCAATGTTTAATAATCGAAGAGAATATAGGAGCCTGACCTGATGCAAAGGAGGATGGGCTCCTGATGCAAAGGAGGATGGGCTCTTGACTCTTTAATAGTTTCCACGTTACTCGCAATATTTACATGCCACTTCTCATTTGAAGCAAGTGGTTGTACACAAGAGGGAAGTTCGGCAGGCATTGTTTGCATGACAATTGTTTCTTCTGTACAATTATGTTAAAGGTGGTGAAGCCCTGTCTTCCTGTTTAGAACTAATACAGCACAGACACTTGGCTTAGCCTGGAGGTGAAGGCAGTTGATACAATAAGAAAAGGCAGACCATTTGACTCTCTGGGTGAATCAGATTCACACCAGCACAGCAAAATGATGAGCCAACTGTGAGGAGGCCAACAAGAGCAATAGGGAAAGGATACAGTAGGTGTGACTTTTTAAAAGTCACTCAATATTTCAAATGGGACAGGTCCACAGAATTTAGAAAAATAGAGACAGAGTGAGTCAGAAGGGGGGCCTACCAGGCCATCTAGTCTGACTCCCGGCACCAGCCGGCTCCGCTCACGACATGCCCACCATGTGGACGTCCAGCCTATCCTTGAACACCCACACCGATGGGACCTCAACGACCTCTCGTGGAAGCCCATTCCACACCCTTGGGGTCCTGACTGTCAGGAAGTGCTTCCTGGCATCCAAATGGAACCTTGGTTCCCTGAGCTTTGCTCCGTTGGAGCGCGTCCTGCCTTCCTCTGCAGGGGAGAACAGGTCTCCACCCATCTCCGTGTGACATTCTCTCACATACCTGTATGTCACCAACATATTCCCTCTGAGTCTCCTCTTCTCCAGGCTGAAGAGACCCAGTTCCCTCAGTCTCGCCTCATACAGCATCCCCTGCAAACCGGCCACCAATCTTGTGGCCCTATGTTGCACTGACTCTAACCTGGCTATGTTCTTTCTGTAATGAGGGGCCCAAAACTGAGCACAATACTCCAGTTGCAGGCACACCAGAGTCGTATAGAGTGGTAGTAATACCTCTCTTGATCTAGAAGCCACACTTCTGGCTATGCAACCAAGGGTGGCGTTTGCCCTCTTGACCACCGCATCACATTGCTGACTCATGTTTAGCCTGCAGTTAATCAGCACCCCGAGGTCCCTTTCACAAGTGCTGCTCTCCAGCCACTTGTCACCTAACCTGTACTTATGACAGCTATTCCGATGCCCCAAGTGCAAGGCCTTGCACTTATGCACATTGAACGCCATCCTGTTGTCTCCTGCCCACTTCCATAGTCTGTCCAGATCCTTTTGGATCTGGAGCACCTGCTCCTCAGTTGTGCCCACTGCTCCAATTTCAGTATCGTCTGCGAATTTGATCAGCAGACTGTTCACCCCTTCTTCCACGTCATTGATGAAAAGATTAAACAGGATCGGCTGCAGGACAGAGCCCTGGGAGACCCTGCTTGTCACTGGCCACCATCCTGATGATTTCCCACTAATGGTTACCCTCTGCTTTCGGTTAGTTAACCATGCCCAAATCCACCAGACAGTGCTTTGATGTATCTCAAAACTCCTCAGTTTCTCAATCAGGATATCATGGGGTACTTTGTCAAAGGCCTTGCTGAAATCCAGGTATACCACATCCACTGCATCCCCTCCATCTAGCCATCTCGAAACCTTGTTAAGGAATTCCACAAGGTTTGTCTGGCAGGACCTGTTTTTGCAGAAGCCGTGTTGTGTGGCTGTCAGCCTCCTTTCCCTATCTAGCATCACTAGATCTCTCTCTAGCCTTTCCATTGTTTTTCCTACAATGTACGTAAGACTAACATGTCTGTAATTCCCCATGTCCCTTCTACTAAACTTTTTGAAAATTGGGACCACTGATGCCACCCTCCAGTCCTCTGGAACTTCACCCGTTCTCCACGATGCCTCAAAAATGGAGGCCAGCAGGCATGAGAGAACCCCTGCCAACTCTCTCTCGGGTGTAACCCGTCAGGGCCTGGCACCTTTGTAATGTCCAATTCCCTGAGAAGCCCCTTGACTTCAAGGGGGATGAGTCTAATTGTTGCCCCTAAGTCCCCTGCCTCATCTAATCTCCTGTGCGGATATCCCCTATCCTGCTTTGGGGAGAACACAGAAGCAAAATAGGCATTTAGCATCTGTGCCTGTTCCCTCATACCAGTCACTGGATCTCCTTCTTCCTTATTTAGTGGTCCCACCACTTGTCTCCCCTTCCTCTTCCTATTTACATGCTGAAAGAAGCCCTTTTTGTTGCTCTTGATATTATTGGCAAGTCTCAGCTCATAATCAGCCTTAGCCTTGCGAAGAATCCTTCTGCAATGGGCCTTCTTCTCCCGGTATACCCTTTTGTCTATTTCTCCAGTCCCCATTTCCTACAGAGGTTCCTTTTTTGTCTAATCCCTCTAACCACCTCCTTTCACATCCATGGTGGCACTCTCCTCCACCTCCCCACCTTACTAACTAGAGCAGGGGTGTCCAAACTTTTTGCAAGGAGGGCCAGATTTGGTGAAGTGAAAATGTGTGGGGGCCGACCACTCAGCCTGACATTCTTTGAACCATTAACATTAAATGCAAATGAACTATTTTATGAAAGACTAAACAAATAACTTAACTGCACTAATGTGAAGGGTGATACTGAGATCTCGACTGCATTATATAGGCCAGGTCTGGCTCAAAAACAGTGGTTTTGATGCACAAGATGTCACGCAGGTGAAAGTCACTTAGTCTCGTTCTCACGCAGTTCTTGTTAATGTTCATAACCGAGAATGTCTTCTCGCACAAGTATTTCGAACCAAACAAGCTCAGCGTTTTCTTAGCAAATGTTCGAATCTCTTGGAACCTGTCTTTATCCAGCTGGCGGTAAAAGTTGACAAGAGGGAGCTGTTGATGCCGACTGCGACACTCGGCGTCACACTGCAGCTCAGTGAGCTCCAGCTGCAGGTGGTCTGGAGCGTCATCAGGGTCCACAGAGAAAGGAGATGAAAAAAGCATGATCTCCTTTTCAATAGCTGCAAAATCCTGAAAGTGCTGTTGAAACTCTTCAGCCAGAGATGAGATGTCTGCTTCATACCTCCTTATTTGCACACTCATATTGTTCTGTGGAAAACTGGTCATTATTTCCTGCAGCGATGGGAAATGTGTGGTATTGGGCTGCGTTTGTGACAGGTGCCTTTGGAAAAGTAGCAGCTTGGTCCCAAAGGCTTGATATGTAAATACAGTTGGCTTACCACTGCATTTTGCCCCTGAAGGGTCGTGTTCAGCATGTTCAGATGCCGTGTTCTGTCAACTAAAAATCCAAAATCAGCCAGCCAAACAGGATCAGATAGCTCTGGCATCGGTTGTCCCTTTTTTGCCAAGAATGGTCCGATTTCCTCCCTACGAGAGTAGAAGTGCTGCAGTGCAGACCCCCAACTGAGCCATCTTACCTTGTTGTGATACACAACATCTCCGTATTCAGCCTGGATGTCGAGTAGAAACTGTTGAAACTGGCGATGGCACAGGGTTTTGGAGCAAATATAATTAATAACCTCCATCACCAGTTTCATAACATGATCATATTTCAGATGTTTGGCACAGAGAACTTGTTGGTGAATAATACAGTGGAGTTTTATAGCTTTGCCTCCTTCTTTGCTGGCTTTGTTACAGACTAGGGTTGATAATCCACTTCGCTCACCAGCCATGGCAGGTGTGCCATCCAGAATAATCCCAGTGACTTTATTCCATGGTAGTTTCTTGTCATCTATGGTGGAACAAACAGAAACAAATAAATCTGTTCCTCTTGTTTGGTCCTTAAGGCTCTGGAGGTCAAGTAGCTCTTCACTCACGTTCATGTCATTGTCCACTCCTCTCAAAAAAATCAATAACTGAGCGGTGTCAGATGCATCCGTGCTTTCGTCACAGGCTAATGAAAAAAAGTCAAGCTCCACTCCTTTTGCCTCTAACTGTCTCTTAATATCAGATGAAACATCTTCAGTTCTCTGTACCACAGTGTTATGAGCCAGGCAAACATTGGCAAACTCTTGCTTCTTCTCAGGACAAATTTTCTCCACCGTTTTCATCACGCAGTCTTTAATAGATTCACCCTCAGTAAAAGGTTTGCAGTGCTTGGCAATCAGCATTGCCACCTCGTAGCTCGCCTTTGTGGCATTTTCATTTGACTCACGGGCTCTTGTGAAAAAGCGCTACTGTGCCATTACAGCAGCTTCCAGTTCCTTCAATTTTTCGCCGCGTTCTTTCCCAGTTAGCTTGTTGTAGTTAGAATGTTTCATCTGGTAGTGCCTCTTGAATTCCTTGAAAACAGCCACAGTCTCTTGGCAAATTAGGCAGACACAGTTGTTTCGTATTTCAGTGAAAAAAATACTCCAATTTCCACTTGTTCTGGAAGCGGAGGCCCTCGCTGTCAACTTTCCTTTTTTTTAGTTACAGTCGCCATTTTAGAAATGGGCACACAAGCCCTGTGTCACAAGGGTCACGCGGCGAGAGTGCTGACTCAGGTCTACTGCCATCTTCTGGTGAAATATAACCACCAGCCTTGAAGGAGCAGGAGGCAGCAGGGGACAGCTGAGGGAACCGCTGTGCAGTGAAGGGAAAAACGTTGGCCGGTAGGGTTGAGTGACAGACTGAGCTAGCAGGGAGAAGAGACTGCAGGCTGCTCAAAATTTGAAAATGGGCCGCAATTGGCCCCTGGGCCGGAATTTGGACATGCCTGAACTAGAGGTATTGTCAAGGTTTGCGCTTGTGAAACCTCCCTTTTGAGTGCCATCCACCCCTCCTCAACTTGCTTACCTTCCAGTAAGCTATCTCAGGAGACTTTCCCCAGTCTGGCCTTCAGTTGGCCAAAGTTGGCCCTCTTTTTCTTTTTTCTTTTATAAATATTTTTATTAAGATCTTAAACTAAAAACTAAAAAACATCAATCATCAAATACTGGGTCAGCCCCCTATAACATATCTTTTTAACATTCTATAATCATATTCAAATCGATTTATAAAAATTTAAAAAGATCTTTAAATCTAAGCTTAGTCCCATTTCTCCAGCCAATCATAAAAAAGGTCCCAAGTTTGATAGAAGTCAGTATCTTCTTTCTCCTTCAGTAATAGAGTCAATCTGTCCATTTCTGCACAGTCCAGAACCATTTTTAAAATCAGTTCCTCAGTGGGTAATTCCTCACTCTTCCAGTATTGAGCAAGCGCAATCCTCGCCACTGTGATTAAATGTAGCATCAAATACATTTCTTATTTGCTAATATTTTCTGGTATAATGCCTAGCAAGAAGATTTCAGGTTTAAAAGCTAGGGGTTTTTGTAGCATTTCCTCAAGCCATTTATGTATTTTAATCCAATACTTTTTCACATATTCACAGGTCCACCACATATGGTAAAAAGTACCCACATCATGTTTACATTTCCAACATCCATTTGACATATTTGGAAACATCTTAGCTAATCGACTTGGCAACAAATACCATCTATAAAACATTTTATATAAATTTTCTTTATACGAAGTTGCTAAAGTTACCTTAATATTTCTCTCCCACAGCTTTAGTGGTAATTTATTGTGTTCTATTGTATTTCAATGTATCTTATTGTGTTGTAAGCTGCCCCGAGGCTTCGGCAAGGGGCAGCATAGAAATGTTGTTGTTGTTGTTGTTATTATTATTATTATTATTATTATTATTATTATTATTATTATTATTTACAATCTTTAGCATATCTTGATTGCATCTGCACCTTATACCACCAAGAGATACTGAGTCCCTGTTCTTGTATTTCTTGATCTAGTTTCAGGCCTCCATCCTTATCCAAAATATCATCATATCTTATGATCCCTTCAAAATTCAATACATTTGGATACACAAAAGCTTCCATAGGTGAAAGCCATCTTGGTAATTTATTATACAATTTTGACTTTAAGTTTTCCCACACTGACATTAATGATCTTCTGATAAAGTGACTTAAAAAAGTCCCATAAGACTTAACCTTCTTGTACCACATATAAGCATGCCAACCCATTTGCAAATCATGACCTTCAAGATACAAAATTCTCTTATTTTGCAAGGTTATCCATTCTTTTAGCCAAGTTAAAATAGACGCTTGATAGTACAACATCCAATCAGGAAGACCAAAACCTCCATTCGTTTTGGTTTCCTGAAGCAGTTTTAGTTTAATCCTTGCTTTCGTTTTTCTCCAAATAAATCTCGAAATTTGAAAATTTAAATCCTCAAAAAAATTTTTATCAATTTTTACGGGACTCATTTGGAACAAAAACAAAAGTTTTGGTAGTATATTCATTTGAACAAGTGCTATTCTTCCCATCAAAGGCAATTGTAAATTGGCCCATTTTTCCAGATCACCTTTAAAATCCTTCAATAATTTATCATAATTGTCTTCTTTCAAAGTTGTGCATTTAGCTGTAAGATAGATTCCCAAGTATTTAACCTTTTTAACAATCTGCAAGTCCACTTGTTCTTGGAGACTTTTTTTCTGATCTTGTGTAAAATTTTTAACTAAAACTTTCATTTTTTCTTTATTTATTTTCATCCTCGTAACCTCACCATAGTCTTCAATCCATTGTAAAAGTTTAGGAATTGTTATAAATGTTCCTCTATTATAAAGACCAAATCATCTGTGAATGCTTTCAATTTATAATTTTCATCTCTAATTTTAGTACCTTTAATGTTCTTGTCATCCCTGACATTTCTATTCAAGACCTCTAAAGTCAGAATGAACAATAGGGGTGACAACAGGCATTTCTATAGCCCTTGTAAGTTCTCCATTAATTAAAATCCTGGCCGATTGTCTTTGATAGATGCTTGATATCGCATTCATGAATTTTCCCCCAAACTCCATTTGAGCCATCTGTTGCTCCATGAATTGCCAATTAACATTATCAAAGGCTTTCTGGGCATCCAAAAACAGTAGAGCCATTGATTTTTCCGTGTGTGTCTCATAGTATTCTAGGATATCCAAGATAGTCCTCAGATTGTTCTTCATTTGTCTTTTAGTCAGGAAAACGTTTTGGTCTGGATGAATAAAGTCTATTAAAAACTTCTTCAACCTTTCTGCCAATATAGAGGCAAAATTTTTATAGTCCACATTTAGTAATGATATAGGTCTGTAATTCTGAATCTGTGTTAAGTCCATATCTTCTTTCGGTATTAATGTGATATTTACCCCTGTCCAGTTTCTGGTATTTTAGCATTTAACAATGTTTCATTACATATATCTTTAGGAAATGTAGCAAAAACTCCCTCAAAAGATTTGTAAAATTCAGCTGGTAGTCCATCCGGACCAGGGGTTTTATCATTCTTTTGTCGCATGATTGCCTCTGTTATTTCCATAGTTGTTACTTCTTGATTCAATAATTTTTGATACTTTTCTGGTAGCTTTGGTAAGTCTCCCTTTCGAATGTATTCTTTTACCTTCTCGATCAAAATCTCCTCCTCCTCTTGCAAAAAAATCTTCAGCTATTTTCTTGATTTGTGTATTTTGTACCTGTAGTCGCCCTTCTCCATCTTTCAGTTTCGAAATCAGCCACTTCTCTCTTTCTTTTTTTACTTTATATGCTAACCACTTCCCCAGTTTATTAGCATTTTCAAAAAAATTCTGTTTAGCCAGTTTCATTTGCTTAATAAGTTCATTTGTATCCAAGAGATTCAATTTGTGCTTTAAAGTATTCATTCGGACCCTAAGATTTCTTTTTGTTGGATCCTCCTGCAGTTCTTGTTCCCATTTCCTCAGTTCTTCTACTAATGTTGCTTGCTCTTGCTTTTTCTTTTTCTTTTTGCTGAGTAGGTTATTATCAGTCCCCTGACATAGGCTTTAGCTGTATCTTCCACTTCGTTTAGCCCTCTTGAAGTCCCAGCTTCTAGTGCTCGACCTGCTGCACGTCCCCAGTCCCCTGATCTCAAAGCATAGGATGGAGTGATCACTCGCATCCAGAGCTCCCCTAATCTGTACTTCATCTATCAGCTCCTCCCTACTGGTCAAGACCAAGTCAAGGATGTTTCCCCCCCTCGTCGCCTCTTGGACCCTCTGTGTGAAAAACCCTCCCTCTATAGCTTCTAGGAAGCGACGTGACCTGGCTGTCACCGCCGAGTGAGTCTCCCAACTAATATCCGGGAGATTGAAATCTCCCACAATTACTGTGTCTCTCCCCCAAGATATCCTTAGAATCTGGTCTGTCAGGACATCATCCAGGGTCTCAAGTTGACCTGGAGGGCAATAACATACCCCCACTGTCAGGTCTCTTTCCCTGTCAAAACCCCTAAGTTTCACCCAGACTGCCTCTACCGAATCCCCATCTGTGCTGCCTTCTATCTCTCTGCATCCTATCCCTTCCCTGACGTTATAAAGCCACACCCCCACCTCTCTTTCCCTTCCTGTCCTTTCTAAAAAGGTGAAACCCTTCTATGTTCACATTCCAGACTTGCCTTTCATCCCACCAAGTTTCTGTGATTCCCAACAGATCATACCCTCCTATTCTGGCCAGGGCGACTTCTTTTCCTTTTCTTTTTCTTTTCCTTTTCTTTTTCTTTTCCTTTATAACTTTTCTTTTATAACTTCTTTTATATCGTTTATATTTTTTATTTATTTTATATTATTAACTTTAATTTTATATTGTTATTTTTGTATTGTATTGTATTTTATTGTGTTGTAAGCCGCCCCGAGGCTTCGGCAAGGGACGGCATAGAAATGTTCTAATAATAATAATAATAATAATAATAATAATATTCCCAGGAGAGCTTCAAGCTTTTCCTGCTTATTTATCACTCACCAAGCTGAATGAAACCCAGCATGTCCATTCAGCAGCTTGATAAGTCTGGGTAGGTGGAGTGCCTTGGACTGCACCATAGAGGGGGACTGTTGAGCTTCCTTCTCACCAGAGTTAAGATGGCATCACCCATGAGCTAAGATTTGCATTTTTATATTATGTAAATATCCATGTATTGGTGCAAATGCAGAAACAGTAAGTGCCACTGAAATTGAATGATAATGCATCTCACCATAGTGGGGAAGACTGGCCCAATGGCTTGTGTGCCTACCCACGGGCCAGGTACTAAGACCAATCTTTCTCTCCTTCCTTTTGGTTCTTTGACTTGAACAGGCAACCCATCAAACAGAGGACATTTGCAGATATTTGCCCTGTGCTAGCTGTCCAAAATAGAGGACTGTCACCTGCAAAATAGAACACCTAGCTACCCTAAGGAATGGCTAGGTAAGCTGTGTTCAGTTTGGTGGCTCCCAAATTATGCTCGCTTCTAATATGGGCAACTTTGAGGAGGGAGTAACTACTTTATGAAAATAATCCATGAGAGTTTGAGTCTCCTTTTCTTTTTCTTCTTGTACTAGCTTGTCTTTCCACCTTTTTGTTCTCTGTGTCTGAAGTGCAGCTCACAACAGCTCTAGCCAGCAAGACCAGTGGTGAGGCATGAAGGAAGCTGCCGTCCAACTAAACAGAAGGAGTCACAGCTTCCCCACCCCTGATCTGATAGGAATCATATACAGTATACATGTCAAGATTTGGGCAGATTCAGGGCTCCTCCTGCTTGCCAAGCATCAGAATAACAGCCCTGGTTGATACAGGATTTGTCCCACACTGCTGCAGCTGCCAGGGCACCCATGAGCACCACCCATGAGCACCCATGAGCCCTGGAGGAAGAGCTATTTAAGAGCTGGCTCTTCCCACCAGAAGCTGTCTCAGCAACACTGCCCTTCAGTGTACTGAGCCTTGTGCTGTGTTTGGCTCTTGACCCCAGACCCCACTCCTTGTTTAAATATACGTGCTACTTTGTACTCTTTCCTTGGCTTTTGACTTCTGGCTTCTGTTTGAATACACCTTTGTTTCCTGGATTGTGCTACAACACACTTCTGGTTTGACTTTGGCCTGTTTGCAATTTGGACTTGAGACTAGGACTTGCAATTGTTTGCTGGCTCTGACCACCTTGCCTTGTTTCCTAGGTCCTCGTGCATCATCTGTTACCCAACCACCCACACCCTGGACCTTTAAAACAGACTTCCCAATTTCAAAAGCTTCTTTAACTGTTGCCTAAAATGAGCTGTGATTCACCACAGGCAAATGTCAATTGTAAAAAAGTATAATTGGCCATATTCATAACACCCACAGGGGCCATCTCGCAAATGCAACCTGTGCAGGGGTTGCGTCGTGAATTAGTTTTGAGAGGTTTGAACAATGCTCATACAAGCCTAAAACAGACCACGGGTTATGCAAGGGTTAAACAACTCTTGCATAACATGTGCTTTCTAGAGTTGCATGTGACAGCTTCAAGCGAGCACTGAATATTGAAAATAGTTGCCACAATTACCACAGCCTCACTGTGAGCTCTTGTGTTATGTGAATAGCCCTTTCGTCTTACTGTTCTCCAAGTTAAGCCACTTTGAAGCAGACTAAAAAGCAATTCAGTGGAGTTGTGTATCTAAGCTTGTCAATACTATGAAAGTGTGAATTGAATTTTATCCACCATCAACCACTATATTTCATTTTATGTTTTACTTCTTCTGGGATGAATGACCTAAGTATTTCTGATCTTGCCAATTGTAGTTGACTCTTTTGTAACTCACCTTGTCTTTTAAGGTTCAGCAGAAACAGAGAAACTCAGAAATGGGAATAACTGATGGTTTCAATGTAAAGTTCAGACCTGCACAACAACTGATTCACCAAAGTCAAAGTTAAGCTGGAAATATTTTTGAATCTGCCAAGCACTTGGAAACTGTGCTGATCCTCCAATTTTATATCTGATAGGCTGCATTTGACTGGGGACAGGGTGGTGAGGGAAACTATTTATTGAAACCTAATATACAGAAATTGGACACAGGAAGTTGATCATTATTTGATACACTTCATCAACCACTGCAATAATATAATCTTGTTCAATAATATCAGCTTTTGGAAGGAGAGGTCACTGTCGGTAAATAAAAATACTGCATGTGAGGCTTTCATCATGCCATTTAGCAGAAGTATCTATTTCTACACACCCATTTTTATCATCTAGCCTGACAAAAAGTTCTGCAAGAGTTGCAAAGTAGCTTACTATTTTATGACTTCTTACTGATCCCATTTATGGTATTATGCTACTGCTGTTGCTTAGAATTTGGATCATTCCCAACAGACAAACACAGCTACCTGCATTTTTCATCAACAGCAGAAATGAAAGATATCCATGTTTTCAGGAATGTATTTTGCCTTCCTCTCCTAGAGCTCGTTTGTGCCTATTCTATTTTCCATAATAAAAGGCTAGAAGAGGAGTGAACAAATTGTGGTTCTCCAGAAGCTGTTGGACGGCAACTACCATCAGCCTGCACCATTGACTGTTCTGGCTAGAACTGATGGGACTTGCAGTCAAACAATATTCCAAGAACCATAAGTTGCTCTTTTCGGACTATAATTGCATGCTTTACCAGGTGAATATTGCACCATTTTTCCTCAAGGGTTAGTGTAACACAATATTTCTTCCTACCTGGAAATCTATTATTTGGACATAGTGGAACCATACTGCAAAATTCTATTTGTGAAGAGTAAAAGAAAAACAAAAACTCTAAACTGTAGGATTGTGTCGCAAGAAAGGAGTAGCTGGGTGTCAGGAAGAAAGGGGAGGTGGATGTTCATTGCATTTGCAAGTTTTTCTGCCCTGTTAAAACAACCAGTGAGCCTTTGCTCCAGCTGCTTCCCTCTGTTTTTGATGCAAGATTTTGCAGGCTCCTCACAGATGAATCAACAGAATAGTTGAAAAGAAACTTCAGAGAGCCCATATCAGCTCCTTCACGCCTCTGAATTTCAAACTGGGCAGACAAAGCTATCGGTGGAGAAACAATAACTGCTTGAGATGTTATCATTTGGATTAATGCACTCAATTTTAACTGTGCTGATGGCAAAAAGAAAAAAAAAAGGAGAAAAAAAGAAACTCCTGGGGAAAGGGTAGGATTGATTAGATATGAGCATCCATTCAAGCTCTAGTCCTTAACACTCTTACGCAAAACTCAGCATTGTCCTTCTCATCCGTGTAGTTTGTTTAATTTACAATCACAGTTTGCATGTTTTAAAAGTATTTTCATTATAGAATTTCTAGAAAAAAAGAAAAGATAGAAAAAAGAAAAATGACATTACATACATCTTAACACATAATTTCATTCCATGAACATGAAATATGTATATGTTTATGTATGTGGGAATGTATGCACATGAGCAGCTACACACAAATACAGAGGTTTTTAAGAATTGTACATTAACTTCAGTAAAGCAGATCAGCTTCCTAAATTACTGTCAATGTACATTATACACTATCTATACACTACTGCTTCAAATGTTGAAAGCATTGTAATGCTGGGTTGGGACCAGAGACTCAGCTTCCCATCTTCATTTAGTCTTGATGCTTATTGGGTAACTTTACGTCTGTCACCAACTCCGAGCCAAATCGACCTCATACATTTGTTGTGAGGAGGGAAGGAAGACTATGCAAAAATAATGTGTTTGCCAAACATAGCTAAACAACTCCTTCAACCTTTTCCCACAAGACTTATTATTCAGGCTCCTCACGATCTTTGACATCACTTTCAAATTTTCAATATTCTTTTTCAATTGTGGCGCTAAAATTAGACATGGTATGCCAGTTGAGATCTCATCAAAGCAGAACAGAGTAGTCACCTTTTTGTGATTGCAATATTCATTTTATATGCAATAACTTAATTAGTAATTCATGTTTAGCTTGTGGTCTATTAAAAAAAACCTAGACCTTTTGCACACATACTGCTGTCATGGACAGGGCATTTTGGAGGGCTTTTATTCATAGAGTTGCCATCATTCAGAGATGACTTGACAGCACATCACAACAAACTCTCAAACAAGGTTTTTTGTGTAATTGAATACAGAATTTCATACTTACTTCCATGAGAATCCATTGTGAGACTTTTGGCCAACCGCTCCATCCTTTCAAGATCATCTTTAATTCTGCTTTTGCCTAAGGTACAAGCTACTCCAGGTTTGGCATCATTCACATCATATCCCCTCTACCACTTCATCCAGGGCATTTATAGAGATATTAAACAGTTCTGGGTCCAGGACAAAAGCCCACTTGTTACTTCTCGCAAGGTTGGTGAGAAGCTATTGATGAGCACTTGTGGGGTATGGCCAGCAGCAAACCCACCAAAGTAATATTGTCCAGCCACATTTTACCATCTTACCAGTAAAACTATCATGACAGACTTTGTTGAAAATTTTGCTAATATGCCACACTCATTGCATTCTTGAGATCAACTAGACTTTTGAAAACCCTCATTTAAAAAAGATCAATTAGACTTTCAAATGCCCAATATCCTCAGTTTCTGAGTGATGTACAAGGTTATTCTGCCATGACTTGTCTTTCAGGTTAGTCTGGCATGACTTGTCCTTCAAAAACTTTTGCTAGTACTCTGTGAACACAGCATTTTTCCAAAATGCGGAGAGACCAATTGTTTCAGTATTTATTCTAGAATCCTAGTTTATTATCAGATTGTGTCAAACTAAAATCCAAGGGGATACGGACAAGTCTTGTAAGCAACCTTGTAACCCAGCGCATTTTGAGACATTGCTCAGAGGGCTATTGCATGGCCTTTGGTAAATCCTGGCACTGCTTTCAGAAGATGTTCACAGCTAAAATAATTGTGAGGATTAGATCTCATTGCTTTCCATTTGCTTGTCTTTGCTTTAGTCAGCAACGTGGTCAAAAACAAGGCAGTTATGCTGCATAGGCCTACAGAATGCTTTGCAGCAAGAGATGTTCTTAGTTGAAGCCTCTGAAGCACAACTGTACTGCTAATATTAGCACATCAACCAACTTGACAAAGCAAACAGAACATTTTACAGACCTTATGAAATATATGAGAAACAAGGAATGGTGGAAAATAAATTTCACACTCCAGTGAATTGTTCTTGTATAAGTATTTCAGAGCTAAAGATGAAAAAGCACCAATGCCTTGGGTAAAAAATGACATTGCTGATTTCAACAGAAGATATGAGGACAAGTAAAACTTGTGAGGTGCACTTTGTAAAATATGTCCCTATGATGAGCAGTGTCTGAATCATCCAATGAAAAGATGATATAAGTGTGAATAGCTCCATTTGTACCTGCAAAATCAGGCACAAATGCCTTCATTTAGTCATTTAATAAATCGTCCCCTCCACTAAATGAGTGGTGGAAGAAATTGACAATAAAATCATCCAGTTCATGTCTACGAGCATGGATCTCTGTGCAGACGCACTGTCTAAAGCATAGATGGTTAAGAAGAGACAAGGGTGCCAGGTGAATCTGTTGGCTCTGCCCTCTCTGTGTACATAAATATGTCCACACAGTGCTGATGTGACTACTGGAACTGTAGTGGAAGGGAGTATGGTCCTTTCTTGTTCTTTCTCCTAAAGTTTGATATGCATGTGAAACATTTATGGTGGTGAAGTACTCAAAATTGTCACTTACAGTCTTATGATGTGCACCTTCCACCAGCCATACGCCCTCCCTCAGGAGCTCACACATTACACCACGGATGGACATGGGGAGTTTCATGGATGGTGCTGGCCGTCTGGCCTGCGGGTGACCAGTTAGCCATACTTTATTTAATCTATCCTTCCACATCATTGCACCGGTTCTATTTTGCCATTGCTATGTAGCAAACCCACCCAGGTCTCAGTGGTCAACCAATTCAGGTGGCTGAAGCCCCATATGGTATGTAACAAGAGAAGCCTGCAGTCTCAAGCAGGCAGAGGAGTGGTCAATTTCTAAATCATCTGAAATACATAGATAAGTTAAAGTCTCCATTCTGTTTCCTATTACAGAAAAGACCCTGATACTCCAGAGAAGGCAGTGGCAAAGGAACCAATGAGGTGGCTCCCCAGAATGGGGCATAACCTGTAATGATACGCATGCCTGCATGGTTCCATGCAGCTGGAAAGAAGTTTCACAAGCATTAGAGAAGTCAGAGCAATCCAAAGCCAATTCAAATAGCTTGAAATTTCTATGAATATGTGAATTCTGCAGCAAACCAGCATCTTCTGAGTCATCAGGACTCCACAAACTTATAGCTCTGTCTTTTTGCTTTGCTTGCTTTTTAACTTTCCAGACTCATACAAAGATTCAGTTGCACGAAAAGCTGGTGCAAAGTACATAGAAACATAGAAATAGAGCAAGTCAGAAGGGGACTTCCAGGCCATCTAGTCTGACCCCCGGCTCCGTACATTAATATATATGCTATTTTAACTTCCCCTTTACAAAAAAAAAAAAAAAAACCCTCAACTCAATGTTTTACAGATGCGCACCAGCAAAAGTTACTTAACTTGTGGAAGACTTTTTGCACAGCAAGGTGGGTAGGGGGGCAACGGCCTCAGTGACAGAGCAATGGAGTGAAACCCATGCAGAATGGATGAAACAAAACATGTTCTATTTCTAATGGGCCCCAGAATGCAAGGCACTCATGTCAATCAGGTTGGGCAACCTAGTGGTCTCCAAATGATATTCTCTGATCATTGGCTATACTGACTGGGCTTGCTGAAAGTCATAGTCCAAAATGCTTGGAGGACATCAGGAGGCTTAGCTCTGGTATAAACAAACAGCTCCACTTGCCCCTTCAATACGCCTTACAGGCATCTTCATACCTTTATGGCATCTTGGCCTATCTTCTCATCTTCATGAAACACTGCAATGGCTAAAGAACATATAGGGCACTATATGCTTCGGAGAGGTCAAAGCTTGGAAAGATTTATTTTCAGGGAGGGGGAATGTACATAATACCTCTCAAGATCTCGTCTCTTGCTTTCTGCCAGACTTAATTAAAACATGCAGCTCTCTCTGATGAAAGCATGTTCCCATCAAGATTACAAATCTTCTTTGATTAAATACTTTGCCCAGACAAATTGCCAATAAAAATGAAAATGAATGAGAGATTGTATTTCTGATATGCTTATGAGGCATTTTATAATATTGCCATGGTGATAAGCAACAACAACAACATAAATAACAACAACAAAACAACATTTTATTTTTTTATTATTTTTTAAATCATTTTAAACAATGATTTATCCATTATCTTCTCATGGTAATCTATTTAAATCTAATTTCTGTGTCAGAAAAAAGGAAAGTTGTGGATGGCACATGTAGTTTGGTTGGTTTGGTTTGGCTTATTGCCATAAGTCAACACATTGAGAAGCTGCTCTGCATGACAAATAAATAAATAAAAGCCACTTGCATGATACCATTCATTAACTAACTTAAATAACCCACATTCTCTGGGTAGAGTGCAAAAACCTAAAGTAGTAATATACAGAACAAAAGGTGACAAAACAGCACAGGAAGAAAAACAGCAAAGTAAATAAATACTGCCTTAAATTCTAAAATGCCTGGCAGAAAAAGCATCGTCTTCATCCAAAGCACAACAGTGTAGGTGCCCGGCAAACTTCCTCACGAAGGGACATTCCATAAAGGGTCATGGGGGCACAACGTCCTCATAGGAAGGGGTACACCAAAGGTTGTACCATGTAGTCCACACCAAATTTTGGGGCATTCATTGCCCCACATCTGCCACACAGATTATATCAACAGTTTGACAGTGGCTTTAGGGGTGAGTGGTAACATGACAAAGCACCTGTGTTACCAGTTGTACACTGGTAAACTTTGGATTTCAACAGAAGAACATAAGAAGCTGTTTTGTACTGAGTCAAACTATCGGTCTATCTGGCCCAGTATTGCTGATATTGGCTGGCAGCTGCTCTGTAGGATTCAAAGCAGGACTTCTCCACCCCTATTTGGAAAGGCCAGAGACTGAACCTGGGACCATCTGCATGCAGGGCATGTGATCTGCCACTGAGCCAGGAACCCTGCCTTGCCCAGATGCTCTTTGTGACAGTCCTGACCATCAGCCTTACAAGGCAAGTCCAAAAATTCAGCTAGCTGCACAGATCCATATCAAGAAACAAGTTCTAACCATGTTTATCACCATGCAGAACAGCTCTTCTGTAAAATTCTTGGGTCTTAATTGCCCATTCAAGACCCATACAACGCAAAAAAAATTCCAGTGCAAGGACAGACCACAACTACACATTATGCTGCTTAGAAAAATCCTTCCTCCCCATGTCTCCTGTGAAGATTCATCTTGTGAGAATTGCAGCTGAGCTCAAATGGAGGGGGCAGTCTGCGCTGCTGCCTCCTCCTCCAAATCATTAATGGAAATGTTGAAGAGTATTGCACCCGGAGCTGAACCCTTCAGTATACCCTTGTTACCACTCCCCAGTTTGAGAAAGCTGCAATAGACTGAAAGCTGCTTTCAGTCTATTGCAGCCAGCTGTGCATCCACCGGATAATTTTTCTATCTAACTCACTTTTAGCTACTTTGCTAATTGGGATGTCATAAGGGACTTTGTCAAAAACATTGCTGAAGTCAAGATATAGTATGTCTATAGCTTCCCCATGGTTCACCAGGGAGGATATCCAATCAAAGAATGAGATCAAGTTAGTCTGGCAGAATTTATTACACATTGGCTTCTGGTGAACATTCTTGACAAGGTGCTTGCAGACTGACTGCTTTATCATCTGCTCCAGAATTTTCCCAGGGATCAATGCCAGATTGGTTGGTCTATAGTTACCAGGGCCCTCCATTTTCCCTCTTTGAAAAGAGGAAATATTAGCCATCCTCCAGTCATGCGACACTTCCTCCCTTCTCCATGATTTCTCAAAGGTAATAGAAGATGGCTCTGAGAGTTCATCTGCCAGTTCCTTTATTTTTCTAAGGTGCAGTTCATGGGTACCTGAAGATCTGAACTCTTTCAAACTAATAAGGTGGTGATAGTGGTGGTGGGGGGGGGGTTGTTTGTTTGTTTGTTTTTGTTTTGTTTTTTACTCTTTGCTTATCAAACTCAAGCTGCCATACTTCTCCTTCAGTTTGTACTTCACCTTTTCTGGGAAGGCCATAGGTCCTTTTCTGAGAGAAGAACTGAACCTTTGTGCCTTTTGTTTGCCATCTGTTATCATTTTGCCATCCTTCCTGAGTAGATGAACTTGCCTTGTTCTGGTCTGCTCTGCTCCACTCCACTCTGCTTCTTTTATTGAGTTTGTGTGTGTGTGAAAAAGACCTTTGGTGGCCTTTAGCATCCCTTGCTAACCTCAGCTCATTCTTAATTTTAGGCTTCCTGAATCCATCCTTGCAATTCTGCACTTGCACTCTTCCTTTGTACCCTGACCTTCTTTCCTACATGTTTCCTTTTTTTCCCCAGGTCATTCCCAACCCTTTCATTAAACAACATTGGCTTCTTCTGCCTTTTTATGTTGAAATTGTTTGCAATTGCACCTTTAGAATTCATACGTGCACATATAACAAATGATGGTTTGCAATGAAGGATTTACTGCAATAAAACTGCTGCACCTGAAGCAACATGAGACTTTTTGCTATGTTTGGTAGCATGTTCACACATGTGAATTCCTACTTCTTGTGGGTGGCAATTTGCACCAATAAGCAGGGTGATAGGATCCAAAAGTTGGATCTAGTTGTAAAGCTAACTCCCCTAGTCATGCTCATAATGGGGACAAGGGAACCAAGCAATTTTCTTCAAAACACATGAGATAGTCCAGTTCTTCCTAAGCCCAGTCCAAAGTCAAACCAAATTCCTCAGTGAAATAACTGGGAGGGTAATGGAGTCTGATCCATCCCATCCCTGAACACACTTCCAGCCCCTTCCCACCTTATCCACCTCCCTTCCTTCTTTCAGAAAATCCCTTTCCTCATTCCCAACCAATTATTTGGCTTGTTGATCCAGTGGCAGAAGTGGTTGGATGGAGGAAAGGAGGAAAGTCCCTTCTCTCTCTCCCTTCTGAGGAATTTGGTATACTGCTGTGACTTCAGGCTAGACACCAGGAAAGCTGGGAAACAGTGCTTTCCTGGTGGCACCAGAGGATCTCTGTGTATTTCTATGGCTAGTTCACATGTAAAGCTGTGTGCCAAGTTCTGGATGAGACAATGGAGAGGCATACCTTCCACCTTCACCTCCTCCTCCTCCTCCTCGCATTTTACCACTACCAGCAAGAAAGATAAGTGCTCCCCATATCTGCTTAAAAAAGCTATTATGAAAAGGGTAAAGCTCTCTATACTCTCATGCTTCCAATCAAATGGGGGCCTCTACTGTGTCTTGTTTTACGAATAACCAGCCAAGAAAATTAAATGCACTGGAAAGGTGGTAGGGGGGTGGTTTAAAAACTCAGAGCTTACCACCACCAGCAGCAACTGACCCATGGCATTCTCCCACCCTTTACATGACTTGTAAATGTGCCCATAATCTTGGTTGCATTGTATAACATTGGATTACATTTCTATAATTTGGGGCTAGTGAAGTCCAAGCCTTAGACGCTAACTGCAGCAAACATTCCACAAGACATGAAGAATGCAGCCTTTTTCTGAGGTATAGAAAGATACAGTCACATGAGTTCAAATAAGGAAAGAACCAAGCAGGCAAACAATGTCTGTCATAGGCATCCCACTAATTGCCTTTTAGCAATGAATAGGTTTTGCTTTAACAGCTTGGAAAGAATATGAACAGGGATCTCTTTCTGCATTTAAGGGTGTGAGTGCCTGTTAAAGGACACAGAAGATCAAAGACCACCTTCTCTACCACCATCTAATTTAAATTAGGCTTGTGGCTGGGAAGCCTCAAATAAAAAATGTTTTCTAAATGCACCATTTGTAGTTTACCAGGCACTGTGAATATCCTCTTTAGTGCCAGATTTATTCTGGGCCTTCCTAAGGTGGGGGGGGGGGGTAGGGGAACATTCCTTTACCCAAACAGGAAAAGAAAAATCCTGCATTTGTCTTCCAAATCCTTCCTTGTACACTCCTAATGAGAATGAATCCTGTCCTTGTCAGGAGCTGCCATTGGTTTTACAAGAGCTGTACACAGCAGCATGGAACTGGTGTTTGAGGGTCATCACGACCAGCCATAATGCTCTAGACCTCCGCTAAGACCACACACAAAGGACCATATCCTTGGGCCACCCACACATCCAAGGGCTTCATTTATACATCTTGAAAGGTGCTCTTACTTGCCTGCACGTCTATCTAGAAACCCTGGAAACGCATTATGACTGGGTGACTGGCCCACACAGTGGTGTGCAATAACAGCCACACATTAACTTCAACACAACAAGCAAGAGAATGGATTAACATAGCAAAGAACAGTGTTGGTTTGTTTCTAGTATTTCTATCCTTTCTTTCTGCATAAGAGCAGACCTTCAAAAGCAACCAATAATATATGAGAATGACACATCATAAACCCTTGGAAAGGTGGCAATTTATGAAGGCTCAGTGTTGTAGAGATGCAACAATAACAATGCCCATTCCCCAGGCCTTGGAGGTTGTTGCTGGTGGTGGTAAGGCTATTTCCAGTTCAGCTATACTGCATCTTTATGTAATTCATAGTTCCTTCTCTCTTCCTTTGTTAGTTGTAAACAACTCTGTGCAGCCCTAATTCAGCCAGGATCAGCACACACAAGAAGGGGAGGATCAATGCTTTATTCCCAGCTGGTTGTGTTTCAAAATTGCATGTACATATCACACACTCCAGGGAGCAGGGATTCAAAAAAAGAAAAGGAAAAAGTCTCTTTTGGGATCAGTGAAGGCTTTAACCAAACTTCATAGGCAAGACAGGGAGATTCAAGGAAGCAAATGGGTATGGGAGAAGGTTGAATGATCTCCATGTGGTCTTCCCTGGTACTGATCCATATCAGGGCTCTGCTGCTACTCAAAGGCAAGAAAGGAGTCAGTTATGTATTACACATTTGATAGCATGCAGATTGACTCACAGCTGTTACTCTTTTCCCATAGGATGTGGGCTCTTACCCTCTAAGTACTAAACCAGCCAGTGCTGGACTAGTTGGTGAGGCCATCTGATGCCTACATCCAGCTTTCCTGACATTCCTCACCCCAACCCATCTCCCCTAGAATGTCAATGAGAAGTAAATAAAATTATATAACATTGATCATATTAAAAAATATCTCCAAGCACATTATATATATTTCAATACAATGAAAATCCATACCTGCTAAAACATTGATATAAAACAGTTAATAAAAACATTGAAGGGAATTTAGCCCAAACAACACCATAAGTACAGGCAAAGAGACTGGCGGCATACCCACTCACAGAAAACCTGGGAGAAGAGAAGGGTCTTTAGTAGGTGCCCCAGGCTTGCTGACACCTTCCAAATTCCAGAGGGAGGTCATTCCATAAGGTGGGTCCCAGCACAACAAAGCCTGCCTGCAGGTTTCCACAAGATGGCAACCTTCAGGTCATGGGACAATCAGCAAGCCCTCTTCCATTGATTTTAATAATTATACCTATATGAGGGAAAGGAATTTGCCAGGTCACCTGCTCACAAGCTGTTCAGAGCATTATATGCCAGCAGCAAGACCTTGTACATAGCTAGTAAATGCCTAAATTTGAGGGCAATTTGGGGCACAAAAATGCCATCCATGCTGAATTTAAAATATTTCCATTGATCCTTTGTACGGCCCTGATCACTCATTCCCCTGCCCCCAGGAAGCTTTCCCTGAGAAGAATTTCACAGACAGGAGCAAGTCCAGAAAGAAACACTTCAATTCAGGAATCAAAGAGTCACCATAAACCAAGTCCATATCAGTCCCTGGTGACTGGGTGTCAAGTCTTCTTATCTCCCAATTCCTGTCCTTTCCCACCCTTTCTCAGACTTATCCAAATGCAGGATGGTGAAAGAGAGAAAACAAGCGGCCAAGAGCCATTTAAGCTGTGCCTGCATTGCTTGCTGAAATAAACTCTGGGTGGTTTTTTTTTAAATTCTCATGACTCATTGACCAGGAGGGATTCAAAAGCAAAAAAATAAGAATAAAATCCCTTCCCAGGTGCCATGCTAAGTTACTGCTCACTCTTCATTAGAGCCTTTTGCATGCACACAGAATTTGGTTGTACATCTCTGAGGAGTACTTATTTTTGCTCCCAGGCATTTTAAGGCATATGATGGACTTTTTATGCATCTGCAGTTTTTAATGAGGGTCTTTGGCATTAGTAGTTTTGGAAATTGTAATAGGAAATGCTTTTAACTATTCTGTATTTTGTATGTTCCTACTATTTTGCTGTAAGTCTGCTTGGATCTTTGTAAAGAGAAAAATAGCTAAGTGTGCAAGCCTATACATGTTTAGACCGCAAAAAGGCTTGCAGTTCCCAACATCATTCAACCCATCATCATCATTATCCTCTTGACAAACTACCATAATATTCAATTTTAGAAAACAGTTTCCAGAGTCCTTATCTTCAGTGAAGCATGGTCAGAAGCCTTTGCTATTTTATTTATTTATTGAATTTCCAACCCCCCTCCCCACCATTGGGTATTGCAGGTGGCGCAGTGGTTTAAACCTCTGTGCTGCTGGGCTGCTTGATCGAAAGGTCACCAGTTCGAATCTGCACAATGGGGTGAGTTCCCGTTGCTCCGTTCCTGAAAAGATAGTAAAGATGGCACCTTAATGGGGAGATCATTCCAATCCATAATAACAGAGGAGGCCTTCAGAGGAAAGCCTCAGATGATGAGTGTAGCACCTGTCCAGCTGCTGTTGTAGTAACAGAAAGTTGAATTTGAGAGGTGGAAGTGAGCAGGGGCAGTGGGAGAAGTTCCTCAACAATGGTGACAAGGCATATGGTGTGTGGGCAGAAAAAAAATGACTTGCAAGCAATGTAAAATGTTGGAAAACCCCACATGTTTTATTACTGATTGATAAAATAATTTAAATAAATTAAAATGCTGAAAAATATGGAACAGAAATCAGCAACAAGATTGTGAAAATCAAACCAATATCAATAATCAGAAAAGCTTCCTGTTTATAGATGTTTACCTCACCTATGGCAGGTTGTGCCAATGGATGCATAGGTTAGCAGAGAGATGCTCACATTCCCTTGCCCCACATAAGCACAGAAGCACACATACAACTATGGGGCCTGCTTTGAGAGCCCCTATGATACTCAGAGAACAACTGCCTTAAAGGACATTGGAGTCACTGCACCTATATCCAACAGTGAACATGTAATGGCACCATTCTGCTGGCCTGTTAAGTTATTCTGCTCCCTCTGTTTGCTGCTAATGATTATTCAATGCATGTATCACCACAGTCTATTCAAATAATTGATGGAACATAATTTGCCAGATTACACACTGAGAACCAGCTCGACCAATAGCCCATCTGGCTTGTTGACTAATTTATGGTTTATCCTGACACTTTTAAACATTACATTATATTCTATGGTCATTAGATCGCAAGCCAAAAATAAGTCCCAAAGGACTGAATAGTCAAATTAGTGAAAAAATAGAGGAATTTATTGTAATACAAAGGAATCCGTCCTGCATATTATTAAGCTGAGCCTATTAAACTGACAAACCATAGGAGAAGGTAAGAAAATCAACATTTATTCATGAAATGTTATGACTTTTGTTCAAAGACAATTATTGTTATTGGTAGTAAACTTCTTGCAGTGGTGGACAACCACTCAGCTCAATTGACCAGGAGTGCAAAAGTAGTCTATTGATAAAAGCAAACCTATTCACAACATCTTTGATAGCAAATTCCTAAAGCCCTAGGAATAAATGAGGAAAAAACCCAAATATTTAGAATTGTTTGTATTGTGTCCCCGTATGCCCACTTGGTTCTGTTACTAGAAAACTTAATTCAGCAATGTGCTGCAGAGCAGACTTGCAATGCTCAAGGATATCTATGCACTTGAGCTAAGCATAATTAACTTGAACTTTTTTGAACATGCCTTCAATGGCATCATCACAAAAGAGCATGCAAAATCACCAGCAGAGCAAGTCAATGGTCACAGACAGCATAGGACTTAGGCCATAGGATTGCTCGGATCCACAGCTACAAGGTCAAAAATCCCTCTGACCCCATAGCTGCGCATTGGAGCACCAATGCCCCTTCACTTCCTTTGCAGCTGATGTAGAAAGAATCATGACAGCAGCTTCTCTGAAGCCAAAAGAATGACCTCAGAGGGGGGCAGAGACAGCAAGTGGGCATGGAGGAGGAGACCAGCATTGGCAAGCAACAGCTCAGCCATCTTCCAACTACAGCCAAATGTTTTGCACTGGATGGAAAGGTGACCCATACCTCCATGTTCCTTCTGCTCTGCAGAGAGTACCCATTATCCTGCAAATGCAGGGGATTACAGGCATCCGGATTTGATTGCTCCCTCAACGTGCATGCTTAGGCAGAAAAAGCCCTGCAGTTACCACATCTTCTGCCTACATATGTATGGGCTTACACCTAAACAGCTTTCTGCACAATAAGTGTGCCATCATGGTTCATGTGGGCCTACACACCCAATGATATGCACAGCAGTTGTGCACTACTCTGATGAGCAGCTTGAATGATGATGAGCCCATCTGATGAGCAGCACCAGTTCTATGTGGATGGTGCTACCAGCACAGCGCCACTGACTGGGAGCGAGTGAGAAATTCATCTGATTTGCATTCTAATACAACCTGTGCCTTCTGACTCCACACAAAGCTGGAGTAGGGTGATGTTTGCACTTTTCCAAATTTTGCAATGCAGTCTGCAAATTTTTAAAGAAGCTCACAAAAAGGTTATAACAGAGAAACTAAACACAAAAATGTACTTTATTAAGGGAAATGAATGGTGAAAATGCAAGCGTGTCTGTGAGAGCAAAAAATGTATCAGAAAAAATACAAATACTTTTTCTGCTGATTTTTTTTGAAACTGATACAGAAATGGTTGATTTCCTAAAGTATTTGCTTACTGTTCACCAAACAATTTTCCTCTACTAAAAACTGTTATTTCAAGTGACAGTTTTAGAAATGATAATATTTGCCTTAAACCTATATTCCCTTGAAAGAGAATCGTGGTTGCTACTTACTGAAAGGAATAGGAATATAGAATTGTGGCCAAAAGGAAAGCCAAGCCTAGAGGAAGCAAGTTTGGTTGTGAAACTTGGGAAAAACCTGTTGCTTAGAAACCAAAGAGGTAAAACATTTTTGTTGAAAGGTATAACTTGAAAACTCAAACAATCCATCACTGGGACAATATCTTCAAAGACCCCTTTACTGTTAGTGCAGACTTAGCAGGGGAAGGGGAGGAATAAAACAGAGAATTCTATCAGCAGAGGCTTTCTTCCACCAGAACTTACCTGCCGCATTGGTCAGGCAGTTTTCACTTGCCTTTCTTTTCCTTTGAGATATCTTACAAAGATTATATGATGAGAAAGCAACACATGCATGAAAGCATGTTCCTTAGAATCCTTGAGTATTTTTAGAAAACTTCTATTTTTTTCATTTTTACTTGTTATCTCTCTCTATAGTTTTTGTATTCTTTTCCAGCGTATCTTCTTATCCTGTAAATTGGGTTTGATTTTGATTTTTTTTCAGGTAGTAAAGACAGTTTGATCAAGATCCCCTTTTCAAGAACTTTTGATTCATCTTTTGATGCTGGACTCATAAAGCAGCCATGTTTCTTTATGGGAAATTATGCATTGCCTCATTAGGTGAGCAGCTTAGTGTTGATTCAAATACTAGTCTTGTGAAAGTTTCTCCAAAGAAACATAGACCTGGGACTATTACAGCCCTAACTGGGATTCCAAGAATCTGGTAATGCCAAAGGAGCAACAATAAAGAGAAAAACATGCGGAAGGTCATACTAAATGCAGAAATCTTCTTCGAAGAACAAATCATGTCAGCAGCTGTGGCTGTAGAAGCTGAGACGTTCGTTCCAGCAGAAAGGCATTTAAATGGCTCTCTTGGATCCCCCAGTATGTACCTCATCAGCTTGCAATATGCAACAGCTACTCCACAATGGCAATCACGTAGTAACTGTTGCAGGCACTGAGGCATACAACATAGTGCATCTTTGCTTCTGCTCAAATGCAGCCCATGATTTCTGATGCTGCCTTCATTTAGCTCAACGATACACAGTCATTTCACATTTATTCATTCATAACCTAAATCCCAACAAGCCCAATTACATGGACCTAACAACCCCTTTGCCTTACCAACTTGGCATTACAAGTGGCTACCAGCAGGCAAGCTTGATTCTGTGATGCATGGAGGGATTTCAGCACTGCAGGGATCCTGGACTTAGGATGCCCATCCACTACTTTGTGTTTTGTGATAGGTATCAGCTCAGAGCAATTGTCCTGCAAGCAATGGGGCCCAACTAGAAGCAGGGGGTGCTTTTAGATATCAGCAAGAAAAACACTACTAGTGCTTTACCTGTGTAGAGCTACCACTTGCAAACTCTCGTTGTAGTTTAAAGCAACACTCCTCAATGTGGTACCTTCCAGATATTTTGGACTGAAGCTCTCATAAATGCTAATTATTGGCATCACTGGCTGGGGCTGATGGGAGCTGCATGACAAAGCATCAGAGAAGGCTGCTTTCAATTTGCCCAATTCCTTTTCCTGCATCTCCCATACCTGGCCTTTTTGCCCACTCCTCTCTTCTTCTGCTTGCACTAAGACACCAGATGTGCTTCATGGCTAGTGGAAGTCCTCAGTAAATAACAGAACCAGGCACTGAAGAGGTGGGAAGATGAGAGATCTTCCATCTGTTTTATCCCCAGACTATTTGAGAGCTTTCAGACTAGGATAAGAATCGACAGGTTATAATCTGGCTGGTGGGGGCAGGCTGATAAATGAGGCCTTCAGACTCAAGACCTCCACTAGACCAATTACACTTGGACCCAGTCCTCTTTAGAACCATTTTGGCCCAACATGATCCCTGCGGACTTGTCCCATTTTTCCTTTGCATTAAGTAAACATAAGGATTACCTTTTCTCTGGTAATCAATAAAGTAGATTTACTGCATTTTACACTTCATGGAGCTATCCTTGAAGACTGTCCACAAGCTGCAACTTGTGCAAAATACAGCAGTCAGATTAATGACAGGGACCAAAAGGTCTGGACACAGAACACCAGTTCTGGCCTTCTTGCATTGGCTGCCCATAAGCATCTGAACACAATTCAAGGAGTTGGTCTTGACCTACACAGCCCTACACAGCTTGTCACATAATATCTGAGAGAAGGCCTCCCTCAACTGCCATCTACCCAGACCCCGCAAGCAAGATCTGGGACCTGCCTCCAGTTGCCACTCTCTGAGAGAAACACAGCTGGTGGCAACAAAAGGTCTTCCCGGTGGTGGCCCCCCTGATTCTCACTGCTTTGGAACAAGCTCTCCACAGAAGCCCGCCTGGCACCAAATATGACTTTTCAGTGCCAGGTTAAGACTGTCCTCCACAACAGGGCATTTAATTAGTTTTAAGAGTATATTGGGGAATTGTGTCAGCTGCTTACCAGGTCATGTGATTTAATTTATGCAAGCTATTATAGCTTTTTAAATCTGGCTTTTCAATTTTGTATTGCATTTTCTATGATGTTTTTATTGCTATCTGTATTTTATATTGCATTTTATATGCTGTTTAAATCTCCTAGGCAGTTTTGTTTATTGAGCAGTATGAGGGGGAGGGGGAGGGGGAGGGGGAGGATAAGGGAAGTACCACAGAAGCACCTGATGGCAAACCTTTTTTCACAACCATCCTCTTTTCAGTAAGATGGGGATGGGGAGAGGCAAGGAGAGCTGGCATTCCATACTGAAGTTTGAGCCTAACCTCTTGTCCTTCAGCTTGGTCCTCCTAATATCTTTGCTCATGCAGCCCTTGCTCCTATTTTATCTTTCCCCAAAGTGCAAGCTCAGGCTCTGCTATCATAGCCTGCTATGGGGACTATTACTCACTGTGTCATTTGACAGTAAGGCAACTGGGTGCCAATGGTATAAGAGATTCGCACTGGTCACTGGCTTCCAAAGCCTAGGTTTTAGACCTAGCCCAGCACCTTACACAGAAACAAAGTAAAAATATACACTGAAAATCGGTTCAGACTATGCATGCACTCATTCTACACTTGATTTATAGACTATCCATATTAATCCCAAAGGCAGGCAGCACAAAAGATAGCGCAGAGTCTACCCACTGAATAGGCAGGAGACATAAAGGGAGAGGGAGAGAACCATCTCTTAATTAATTAATTAATTAATTTAAAATATTTATATACCGTCCTATTCGCAAGAAAGCCTCAGGATGGCTTACGATATAAAATATAACATAAATAACATAAATAAATTCCCAACCCACACTGGCTGCAATTAAAAACATAGAAGAGACAATATTAAAACTTATTAAAATACCGTTGGAATAAAAAGGTCTTAACCTGGCACCGAAAAACAAATAACAACAGCTTCAGGCGGACCTCTCTGGGGAGCGCATTCCATAGATGGGTCGCCACCGCAGAAAAAGCCCTCCTCCGGGTACTTTGCCTCCTAATATCTTTCACGGAGGGTTCCCGGAGGAGAGCCTCTGCTGCCAATCTCAAGGGGCAGGAGGACAAATATGGAAGAAGGCATTCTTTCAGGTATCCAGGTCCCAAGCCATTAAGGGCTTTATAGGTAATAACCAGCACCTTGAATTCAGCCCGGACTTTGATGGGAAGCCAGTGAAACTGGTAGAGGACTGGGGTTATGTGAGAATAACGCCCATTTCCCTGTCAGCAACCTGGCTGCTCTGTTTTGCACCATCTGAAGTATCCAGACTGTCTTCAGAGGCAGCCCCACGTAGAGCGCATTACAGAAATCCAACTGGGAAGTAACCAATGCATGTGTTACTGTCGTTAGGCAGTCTTCCTCCAGGTAGGGGCGCAGCTGATAGATTAGCCGAAGCTGAAGGAAAGTGCTCCTCGCCACCGCAGTCACTTGAGCTTCCAAGGACAGCTCCAGGTCAAGGAGCACTCCCAAACTGTGGACCCTGTCCTTTAGAGGGAGTGCAACCCCATCCAGGGCAAGGTCCAGACCACCTACCCAGGAGCTAGATCCACCCACCAACAGGACTTCCTTCTTGTCTGGATTAAGTTTCAGTTTATTCGCCCTCATCCAGCCCATTACCTCGGCCAGGCACAGGTTCAGTACAGCCACTGCCTCACCTGGATCGGTTGAAAAAGAGAGGTAGAGCTGGGTGTCATCAGCATACTGATGATTCCACAGCCCAAACCTCTCCCAGCAGTTTCATGTAGATATTAAATAGCAAGGGGGACAAGATGGAACCCTGCGGTACTCCATGGCATAACTGCCATGGTGCAGAACCAAAGTCCCCCAGCACCACGTTCTGGAATCGGCCCTCGAGGTAGGAGCAGAACCACTGCCAAGCAGTGACTCCTACTCCCAGTCCCGCTAGCCTATCCAGAAGGATACCATGGTCAATGGTATCGAAAGCCGCTGAGATGTCCAGGAGGACCAACAGGGACACACTCCCCCTGTCTCTCTCCCTGCACAGGTCATCATACAGGGTGACCAAGGCAGATTCAGTACAGTACCCGGGTCTGAAGCCAGACTGAAATGGGTCCAGATAATCAGTTTTATCCAAGAGTGCTTGGAGTTGTCCCCCCACCATCCGTTCCAACACCTTGCCCAAAAATGGGTTGTTGGCCACCGGTCTATAATTGGCGGCCATCTCTGGATCCAGGGATGCCTTCTTTAGGACAGGCCTGATTACCACCTCCTTTAAAGAAGCGGGCACCAAGCCGTCCCTCAGAGAGGCATTAATAACCTCCAGGACCCAGGCACCAATCCCGTGTTTGGCTTTGGACAGCAGTCACAACGGGCAAGGGTCGAGTAAGCAGGTGGTGGGACGTACTTGTCCAAGCACCTTGTCCACATCATCAGGCCACAATAACTGAAATTCATCCAATAATACCTGACCAGATGGAGTCATTGGCATCTCCCCTAAAGGATCTGAATCACTTGTGGAGTCCAGCTCGTGACGAGTCTGAGCGATTTTCTCCTTAAAGTACTGGGCAAAGTCGTCGCAGAGGGCCATCGAAGGTGGTACAGGATCTTTCTTAGGGCCAGGATGTATTAGCCCATGTACCACTCGAAAGAGCTCTGCTGGACGGCACTGTGAGGAGGCAATGGAAGTGGAGAAGAATTTCTTCTATGCTGCCCTCACCGCCACAGCATAGGCTTGATAATGAGCTCGTAGGCATTCATCCCGTGATTTCCTCCCCCTATGCTCTAGACGTCTCCCAACCCGCTTCATCGCCCGTAATTCAGTTGTGTACCATGGGGATGAACGGGCTGTGCTGAGCAGGAGAGGATGCTTAGGAGCAATTGTGTCAATAGGTCTGGTCATTTTCCCATTCCACAGTTCAGCCAGAGCATCAACAGGAGTGCCAGCTTTATCAACCAGAAAATCCTACAGAGCCTTCAGGAATCCATCCAGATCCATCCAGCTCTGAGGGTGGACAAACACAATAGGGTCTGCACCCTTGCAGAGGAAAAGGCCAGCATCGAGCTTATACCTCACGAGGAAGTGATCTGACCATGACAATGGAGTCAGACACAAATTCCTCACCCTCAAATCACCCTCTTCCTGCCCCATCAAGAAAACCAGGTCCAGCGTGTGTCCACGTTCATGGGTCAGGCCTATGACATGTTGAGACAGCCCCATGGCCGTCATGGAGGCCACGAAGTCCTGAGCCGCCCCGGTCAGAACAGTCCTGGCATGGAGATTGAAGTCCCCCAGGACCAACATCCTGTAGGTCTTCAGTACTAGGTCTGAGATGATCTCCGTCAGCTCAGGCAAGGAGTCTGATGGGCAGAAGGGTGCAAGGTACACCAGCAGAGTCCCCAGTCTGTCTCAGTAGCCCAGCACCAGCTATAAGCACTCTAGACCTGGTCTCGAGAGAACAGGAAGCCCCACGAAGGAAATAGAAGTTCGATAAATTAAACCGACCAACCTCCCCTCCAGGCGTGGCTGGTGCTGGACCAGATACCCGGGTGGGCACAGTTGAGAGAGAGACACATCCCCCCCTCTCCCGCCCAGGTCTCTGTAATGCAAGCCAGGTCGGCCCCCTCATCCATAATTTAAACGTGGATGAGGGATGTTTTATTATGGACCAACCTGGCATTGAGCAGCAGCACCGTCAGGCCAGAGGGGCGGTTGATAAGCTTACCCAGAACCTTCCGGTTGGGGGAATAACCAGAAGGAGGAACAGGTGTCAACCATCTGTCCCTCCTTCTTCTATGCTGATCTGTTAAACCCCCAACGCCATATTGAGCATTGCCCAGCACCACCACAATGGTGGCGCCCATGTGCTCCCCAGGCAACCCCATGGTAACAGCCAAGTGTGAAGCCATTAAAAACCAATCTAAAAAATACAATTAAAATACAATTAAAACCCCTCCAACCCTCCCCTCACAAAGCACACATACACTCGCCCACACAACCAGAGTTCCTTGCCAGCCCAGGCCCGCACGGCCCCGAATGGCACCAAATGGCGACAATGCCCTTAGGCCGTCGCCCTTCAGCCGCTGAAGTTAAGCCGGCGGCCCCTCCCTGCGCCCCGCCCCCAATCTGGCGCAGCTGCCACCCACGCCGGCAGGGGAGGGGGGCAAGGCCAGGGCTGACTTGGGCTTTATTGTGTAAGTGTACTCCTCAACCACCTACTCTGCGTACTTCTTTTCACAGATTTCTAACAAAATCGCTAAACACAAATAAAAACTGTGTATCTTAGATCCACAGATCTCAATCCCCCACCCCCAAAAGAGAGAAGCATTGTTTCTCTAGGTGTTAAAGGGTGAATATAGCCATGTCTCAGAGGCAATCGTGTGTTTTCACTGCAAAGATAATTCGCTCTTAACAACCTATTCTTGTACAATGGCACACTGAATAGCAACAGATACAATCAAAGAAAGGAGAGAGCATGGCAAGTGGTTGAGAAAGTGTGCTGGGTTTGAAGCAAAAGCAAAAGAGGTGGGATGCATGTGCTGAGACTTTGGGGCATTGCATTTTGGTCATTTGTGGGAGGGGCTTTGCATTTCTTTCAGCCTGAGGGCCAAGTTCAGTTCCAGAGAAACTCACAGGGACTGCATCCCAGTAGTTGGTGGGACCAAAGGCAAAAGGGACGAGGCCAAAATACTGCCATAGTGTAGCTGTTCTAACTGCCTGTAGCTAAGCCTTGGGAGAAAACTGTTCAGGATTGTGGGGGTGGGGGGAGCCCTGAGCAGCAGCAGCAATCAAACCATCAAAGGAACAGTGATCACGGGAAAGGTCAAATGGGAAACCCTGCCAGGCTGGATGGGAACCCCATGCCTAAGATTTTGCAGCCCTAACTTAGAGGCATCAGTGGCCAGGAAAGAAGTGTATCCAGGTCAAAGGAAAGCACGGAAAAGCATCCCAGAGGGCAGTGGGACAATATGTGATTACCAGTTTACATATCACCTCCAGTGGTGTGATTGCTTCCATCATTTGGTTACCCATACAGTATTCCAGGTGGTTTGGCTTGGTTTTTCCTGAAATCCAGCGCATTGCAGTGGGCAGAATGCTACACAGGTCCCAGGAAGAGCCTGGTTTAATCCCTGCTCAGTCAGTCACCATCTCTCATCAGTTTTTGTGAGGACAACTAGGAAGATCTTCCACGCACACATGAACTCTTTGGAGCAAGGTCAGAATGCACAAGTGCTAACAAATGCAGTTTCTCCCTTGGCATCAGAACAGAATTCATGGGCAAGAAGCACACGGACACTGGCTACCTCTGCAGAACAATGTTCAGACTTGGCCTCTTCAGAATTGCTGCATGACTGATGGAATCAGGTAAGTCAAGTGGACAAAATTCACTCCAAACTATTAGCAAGCTTGGCGTTTCTGGGAGGAAAAGCTTTGATCCCAAGTGAGGTCATCATTCCATGTGGCACACAGTCAATTAAAAGCAGTCATTTGAACTTGTCACAGTAACAAAGGGTGAATTAATATGCTGAGGCACAGAAGTACCAGTAGGGAACATGCAGGTTGAAAATGGTTCAGCAACATTAGTCACAGATGGTCAGCACATCCCTAGAGCTACGCATAAGGAAGGAGAGCATAATCTAGAAATTAAAACTTCATGACCTGTTGCCAATACTGAGCCCTGACGTGGCAAAGATGCCCATAGTGTTTCTGTATAATAGAAATGTATTTCTATGTATCAAAAGCCAGAAACAAAAGGGGATACAGACAGAAAAATAGATGTCTATACATTCTATATACATTAGGCATTTGAAGTATCAGTAAAGTAGAGGTACAGTGGTACCCAGGCTCATGAACACCTCAGTTCACAACCAATCAGGTCACAAACAAAAATTCATAAAATTTTTGACTCAGGTCACAAACTCCACATTGGGTGGCAAGCGTCATTGTGGCCATCTCCCCACCTCCCACCCCCGAGTGGGGAGATGGCTGCGATCGTGCTGGGGGTGGGGGGTAGATGGCTGAGATTGCGCCCTTATTTCCTGCAGGAGCACAAACATGATCTCAGCCATCTCCGCCCCCCCAGCACGATCATGCCCATCTCTCCTCCCCAGCATGACCACGTTCGCACCCGTCTCTCCCTCCCCCAGTGCACCCCATTCGTGCCCGTCTCTCCCTCCCCCAGTGCGCCCTGTTCGTGCCTCTCCCTTCGCCTCGAGCTCGCCAGGATGACGGGTGCGTGCAGGGATGACAGGCGTGATCACAGTCGTGCTGGGGGGGCTGGGGAGATGGCCGCACTCATGCTAAGGGTGGTGGGGGAGATGAGCGCAATCTTTGTTGTTCTTTGTCACTTTGCTTCACAGTTTTCTGGCTAAAACAAAGTAGTTACAGAACGGGTTAACTTTATTTACATTGAACCTTATGGGGAAATTTAACTTGGCTCACGACCAATTTGGGTCATCACCAGATTCCTGGAATGGATTAAGTTCGTGAGCCAAGGTACCACTGTACAAGGAGAAGAAGCAAAGCTGAACACAGTAGTTATGCTCACTTCTTTGTTGGCATTTTCTTCACCCTCCACATTTAGAAGTGACTTTCAGAAAGGAAGGCCCTCTTCCATCTCCAAAGGCTTTCGCTGTGATTTGGAACCCTGGAAAATCAGGGCTCCAAATTACATATTTATTATTAATTTATTATTATTTATTTAAAACATCTGTATGCCACCCAATTGTGCCACAGCACCTCACAACCATAAGATAAAAGGACAATAAAACACAATAAAAACCAGTAGCACATTAAAAATAAAATAACAATAAAATACAAGCAAAAATACAAAACAAAGGTCTTACGGCATTAGTTATTTCTTTTTGTTTTTTAAATGTTTTTTTAAAAAGGAAGGCCTTTGCCTGGCACCAAAAAGAAATTAAGGAAGGCACCAGGCGAATCTCCTTTGGGAGAGCATTCCAAATATGGGGAGCAGCTGCAGAAAAGGCCCTCCTCCTAGCGGCCATGCTTCTCATCTCCTTAAGGGATGGCTCACAGAGGAGGGCCCCCTGCATAGATCTCAAAGGTCGGGTAGGCACATATGGGTGCAGGTGCTCCCTAAGATAACTGGGGCCTAAGTCGTTTAGGGCTTTATATGTCAACACAATCATGTTGAATTGGGCCCGGGCCACAATTGGTAACCAATGGAGATTTCAGTGTAGGTGTTATGTGGGCCATTCGTCATCAACCGAGCGGCCATATTCTGTACCAAATGTAATTGCCAGGCTGTCTTCAAGGGAAGCCCCATGGACACATAGCAGTAATCTATTCTGGATGTTATCAGGGCGTGGGTGGCTGTTTTCAGGCTCTGTCTGTCCAGGTAGGGACGAAGCTGGTATATCCTCTGCAGCTGAAGGAAAGCACCCCTGGGCACCAAGCTCACCTGATATTCCAGGGACAAACACAGGTCCAGGAGCACCCCCAGACTGCAGACCCTGTCCCTTAGGGGGAGTGCAACCCCATCAAGGAGAGGCCAATGTGCCTCCAACCTGCCAGATAACCCTACTACTAGCAGCACCCCCGTCTTGTCAGAAATGAGCCACAGTTTATTGACCCTCATCCAGTCCATTATCAAGCTCAGGCCCCAGTTCAAGACAGTGACAGCTTCACCTGGGTGAGATGTAAAAGAGAGGTAGAGCTGAGTATCATCTCTACCTCCAGATGACCTCTCTCAGCAGCTTCATATAAATGTTAAAAAGCATAGAAATGAGCCCTGCGGTACCCCATGATGCGACTGCCATGGCAGAGCAACAGTCCCCAGGATTACCTTCTGGACTTGGCCAGACAGGTAGGAGTGGAACCACTGCAAAGGAGTGTGTCCAACCCTGACCCCAGCCAACATGTCCAGAAGGACACCATGGTCGATGGTGTTAAAGACAACTGAGAGGTCAAGAAGAACTAACAGGGTCACACTCCCCCATCCTTCTCCCTACACAGGTCATCATGCAGGGTGACCAAGGCCATCTCCGTTCCAAACCCAGGCCTAAAGCCTGATTGGAATGGATCGAGATAATCTGTATCCTCCAAGAGTGCCTGCCTTGAAGGATAGAAGGCTGTCATCATAAATCACCCTCCATGTGTAGAGGGTGAGAACAATGTGGGATTAGGCCTCAATCCACTCCCCATACATTTGATTTATCCACACTTAGAATGAAGAACAAGAGGTAGATAGAGAGACCAGAGCAGTCCAGCCAAACAGTCTGATAGATTTCATGGAAAACTAAATGCACTTTTGTGACCAGAAAGTAGATGATGTTGACCATGATTGCAGTAATGATTGTCATTACTATGTATTACTCTGTAGCTCTGTCAATTAACATAATACTGTACCATATCATGTAAGTGAGCGAGAGAGAGAGAGAGAGAGAGAGAGAGAGAGAGAGAGAGAGAGAGAGAGAAATGAAGATAGGTGTCTTTTCTAAAGCAATTCATCATTTAAATTAAGATAGTAAAAATAATGTGTAAAGTGTTTTGTTTATAAGTGTGCTTCATGTTACAGCCCTGGAACTGTTTGTGGTGTCTGCTGCAAAAGCAAGCAACTATTATCATATTTATGCTTTGCAACCATATTATTTGTCCCCTGCCACCCACCCCAATGCAGAGTTTCAGTCCAAGACTGTGCTGTCACTATGGCAAAAGGAATCACAGCTAATTTGAAGTCTCCATTACCCAAGAAGGAATAGATAGATTTAAATTGCATCTATTTAAGTCAGCAAGCAAAAGCTCAGTCAAAATAATGTTCATCATATTTTCAGTGTGTGCCTTTTAGTTAGCTTCCATTTGGATGGCCTCATGTTTGAACTGCGTGGATTCGATTATTTCCTATAGAATTGGCAAGCATCACTTAAATTGGTCTGCCACATCAAATAAGCAAATCAGTGCAAGATTTGCACAGATTTGTTTCATTCATGGCACAGCAACCTAATTCAACCATTTGGCCTCTGTCTTGCTTTTCTTTGGGATACCTGTCAAAAAGCCTTTTATAATACTCATTCCTTCTTCTTCTTCCATAATACTACAACCCCAGTCATCCTATGGTGCTGATTAATAGGAGATTCAGGACAGATCAAAGGAAATTCTCATAGTTAACCTGTGGAATTCACTGCCACAAGAAGTGGTGATGGCCACCAATTTGTATGGCTTCAAAAGGGGATTGAAGGAGGAGGAGGATGCTATCAATGACTGCTGGCCTTGATAGCTGTTTGCCAGTTCTGGTATTGACGGCAACATGCCTTTGAAGACATGAGAAGGAGCTTGGAGCTTGTCTGAACAGATTGAATGAGTCTTGGTCTGATCTAGCATGGCTCTTCTTATGTTCTCATACAATTCACACAAAGAAAATTCTGCCATGTAACTTACTAAATATGAAACATCACACCAAATCACCAGGGGGGAAAATAACCTGGCTTGTTCCTGTAATTTTAATAGCAGACTGCCTGTCAGTGATCAAAAGGTCATGCTTTCCATAGCATGAAAATAAACACAACCAGCCATTGGTGCCCAGCAACCAAGCTCCTAGTCAATACCACGTTGGCAGCCTGACCAAGGGGCAAGTAGTACTGGCACATTACATTCCTTGATGCAACCAGGAAATGGGCAGCCATGACTCCCCCTCCCCACTTCTTTGCAGAGTGCTGCCATCTGCCTTCTTCTGTCTCCACTCAAATGTAAAAGGATTCAAGGAATGCTACAAAACAGGGATGAGAGAGGAATAGATGACCAAACGAGGAATCACACATGGGCAACAAAACAGGGCAAACCCATTTGCAATCTACATCTATTTCTCTCACCCACCCACTCTTTCTTTTACCCACAATGTCATTGCCTTTCTGAATTTTTAAAGAAAATCCTTTCTCAAATCTATCTCTATATTTGTATGTTGATGAGTTTAAACTACTCAAAGCTGCACTGCAACATCTGGATAAGTCAATCCTCACATTATCTGGAGGTGTAGATCAGGTCACTTACTTGAGAATTCACAAAGACAGAACTCCTAAAAGTTACCTAAAGGAGAAGCTGTGTCAGTCTTGCCCCATCATGGAATTTAAAGGTACAGTACAGATTTCTGACTTACGACTAGTGGTGGGTGAGCCTATCCAAAGTAAATTTATTTCTTCAAAAGGTAATGAATTCATCCCTATAATCCCAGATGGGAACTCTCCTTTTGTGAAGCCTTCCTACCTGCACTGTATCAAATTGCACCTTGGGAGCTGCAGTTTGCAGTCCTGTAGTGTATCAGGAGAGCATGTGTCACCATATCATCAACCCCCTTCCTGGTTGGTTGTTTCCAAGAGGCTGTCCGAGGTAATATAGGAAAAGGGTCATACCAACCAACTCAGGGTTAGTGCAAAAATACCATCAGACTGCAGCTCACAATCCATTCTGAAATGAATAACCAATTCATAAGGGAGCGATCCACACTCACTAGAAGGTAAACATTACAAACACAAGCTAGAACCAATTCTCACATTCAGAAGCATCGCTAATTGTGACCAGACATACACACAGGAGCAAGTCTCTACTTCGTATGTTCTCTCCCATCCATCCCACACACACAGGACAGGAATGTACAATATCACATAGAGCAGAGTCCACCCATTTTGTAGCAAACACACTGACTATATCACAATGTGTGTGGAAGAACATTGACACATTATCCAGATTGTGGTTTAATGCCACTCTGACTGTAGAGCATTTGATCCCTGAAGAGCTGTAAGGAGGATAAAAATCCCACAGATGCCATTTCTGTTATCATAATGACAACATGGAGACCAAACTGTACCTGTTGAATTTTGCACAGTTTAAGAACCAGGAGAGAATAGATATGTCTGTCGCCTACTGGAATATGAGTTATTGATGACCATACAGAATATGTGTCCCTTGACATATTATTTAAAGGCATTCTCTGTGTGCTTTCTGCAAATGGGTTCCCTGCTTTGTGTCCCTATTTCTGTGGCTCCCAGAGAACTATGAACACCTTGATGGAGGCATGAAGGAAAAGCACCATCAATTTGCAAGCACAGATCAATCCGGTGCAGGCCACAGGCAAATGAAGCAGGCTTCAGAGGACCAGAGGCTCTCCAACACATGAATAACTCATAGCTCTTAGTTTCCTACCAGATTGCAGAGATGCATACTAAGAATGTCATTATCTGCAAATACACAAATGTGCCACAATTGCACAGTAATCTGCACTTTACAGGTCTTTCAACAGATAAAATTATGTAGATTTAAACCCATGCATAGTTTAAGAGTTCAATCATGTTCGATCAGAAGTAAGACTCATGGATTTCACTGGAGCTAAACTCCATGCAGATCGTCCAGTCTGTGTGAGGGCATGGCACATCCATGAGGGCACAATCCAGTGTATCTTAGTGCTGCGGCTTTCAACATTTGCCACCCAGAAAATCTTGGGGTGCTTATCAGGGGCTTCTCAGTGACAAGGTCAGTAATGGCAGCTAAGCTTCCCCAGAGGCCACCCTATAGAGTTTCATATTAGAAGAGCCGAGATATTTTCATTCAAGCCCTGCACCAGCCCCCTACTTTTACTCAGAGCTCCATTTAGTGCTTCCAAAAAATGGCCCACTTCTGCTTCAACCAACTCAGAGCCCCTGTAAAAGATGTCCCAGGACTAGGAGGGGGGTCTGTCAGCCAAACACACTCCTCACTCCCCTGTGTCTCCCCAGGCATTTAGAGACACAGAACAGAACCAAACGATTCTATTTGGGGCTGTAAAGCCTGCTGCAATGTAGGAAACCCACTTGGTGCTGGGACTCGAAAGAACTAGATTCAACTTGCCCACCTCTGCTCAGGCTTCAGAATTTGCCCATATCCAAGCACATCCTTGTTTCCATGCCACTATTCCAGCTGAAGTGCTGGTGTGCATGTGATCAGTGGTAGTTGCTCTCTCTTGACAGCTTGCCCTTAATGTGAAATCAGTCCAAGGGCTGTATCACGAGTGGGCTCTGCCATACTAAAATGATGGTGCCAGCCCTGAATCAGCACTCCCTCAGGCATTCCTTTCAGTTTCCACATTCCTAGCATCCTACAAAAACTTGTCAGCCTACTAATACTTAGTGTTTTAGGCCATGGATTCTGAATTTTTTGTAGCTGGTGGTGGTGGACACATTCACAATTTTGAGTGTCATGAATGCTCTCACATAATGGATGCCAGAGGCATATAGAGTCACCTATACAGTCACAAAACACCAATTTTCCAGGAAGATAATTGGTGACACTAAAATAAAAGTAAATTGCCCAAGATTTTAAGTATAAGGCAAAGGAATTGAACTGAAAACACAAAAGCATTCTTTTGAACACACAGTTTTCTGCTAAGCACCCATTTTTTAGAAGGAAAATTGATGAGGCTTAAATTTTCCACCTAAATTCTTCTTTGCTGTGATGGTTTTGCAGCCTACTTGTGGCCCAAGGACATTCTTGGGAATAGAAGTAGCTCTGAAGGCCAGTGCTTTGCATTGCATCTTGACATTTCCCCAGTTTTGATCACAAGCTTCATACTGGAAGAGGCATGCATCCTTGCAAGACATCCCTGGGAATATTGGTGCCTGCAAGCACCATGTTGAAGACCCCAGTTCTGTGTCATTTCAAGTCTTTACGGTACCTTCTGTATATTTTCTCCACAATTCTTGACATTTCTGTACAGATAGCCAGTACTATTCCTCTGATCTTGCAGTACCTGAGAGTGGCAGGGGTTCTCTCACGCCCGCTGGCCTCCATTTTTGAGGCCTTGTGGAGAATGGGTGAAGTTCCAGAGGACTGGAGGGTGGCATCAGTGGTCCCAATTTTCAAAAAGGGTAGTAGAAGGGACATGGGGAATTACAGACCTGTTAGCCTTACGTCCATTGTAGGAAAAACAATGGAAAGGCTCAAAATAGAGAGAGATCTAGTGATGCCAGATAGGGAAGAGAGGCTGGCAGCCACACAACACGGCTTCTGCAAAAACAGGTCCTGCCAGACAAACCTTGTGGAATTCTATGACAAGGTTTTGAGATGGCTAGATGGAGGGGATTCAGTGGATGTGGTATACCTGGATTTCAGCAAGGCCTTTGACAAAGTGCCCCATGATATCCTGGTGGAGAAACTGAGGAGTTTTGGGATAGACCAGTGCACTGTCCAGTGGATTAGGGCGTGGTTAACTAACTGAAAGCAGAAGGTAACCATTAGTGGGGAATCATCGGGATGGTTGCCAGTGACAAGCAGGGTCCCCCAGGGCTCTGTCCTGGGGCCAATTCTTTTAATCTTTTAATAAATGACATGGAAGAATGGGTGAATAGTCTGCTGATCAAATTCACAGATGATACTGAAACTGGAGCAGTGGCCACAACTGAGGAGCAGGTACTCCAGATCCAAAAGGATCTGGACAGACTATGGAAATGGGCAGGAGACAACAGGATGGGGTTCAATGTGGATAAGTGCAAGGTCTTGCACTTGGGGCATAGGAATGGGTTTCATAAGTACTGCAGGCACAGTTCTTTAGAGCTTGTGATATGTGCAAAATTTACGTCAGTGGCAAAACAATGCCCTCTTGCCTATTCCAATCACGCACCAGGTTCATCAGACAGTTCTCTGGGGAACTGTGCCACCAGCATGCTATTCTCTCAATCCATTTGCAGATTCACCAATAGTCAATATTTCTATTTCACTGGAGGAGTGAAATCATTCATTTTCAATAGCCTGAGCTAGGCTAACATTGGGAGATTTTTAATCATACTAGGATTTCACATGGCTTTAGGCTAATGCAGGAATTCATTTTTAGGGGAACGAAAGAGCTGCAAACATTTGGAATGATGCAACAACCTGAGACAAATACATACATTCAAGGACATGCGAACAGCCTGAAGAAGCAGCTCT
The DNA here is from genome assembly GCF_004798865.1 of Varanus komodoensis. Taxonomy (NCBI): domain Eukaryota; kingdom Metazoa; phylum Chordata; class Lepidosauria; order Squamata; family Varanidae; genus Varanus; species Varanus komodoensis. The sequence continues at coordinate 16,410,893 of NW_025335409.1, read as the reverse complement.
TTAAAGTTCCATTATGTGGAGGCGCGCACTTCCAAAGGAGTATTGCTCATGTCAGCAAGAAATGAAGTAATAACCGAAGTCCTATTATCATTTAATAGCTGGTAATTTAATGAATTACTACTTGCAATTCATGACATGATTGCACTAATTTATTTAGTCTGTGTAAATATTCAACAAGAACTTAGAATTTAGAAGGTGAGGTGAGGAATACACTGATACAATCAGGTCAGCATCACGTGCACCAGGTAAAATTATTCAGAGGTGGAGGTGCATTTTTTAAAAAAGCTGAATCCACCACAGTAAATACAGTTAATCAGCCACTGAACAAAGAGGCAGTGGCATCTCCTGCTCCTTTGTCTCACCACCACCATTGTCTGGCCAAGTGAGAGAGATAGGGAACATGCATGTGGCAAAGGTGAAGAAGAACTGTACTTATCAATAATAATAAGTGTTCTTGACAATAAGCCTCACTAGAGTGTAGCCTTTGGTAGGTGACCACCTATATCTATGCTTGACACCAGCCCTGGAACCATCACATCCATGACCTTTCCATGTATCTGCAAGCCCCTATGTGTCTCCCTTATGTGGCTGCAATGGCTCCACATTTACCTGCAGATGAAGCCCTGGAATAGGTTGGGGGGTTGGAAGAGCACATGGGCTGTTGCTGCTATGCACCATCAAGTCATCTCCGACTTAGGTGACCCTATGAATGAAAGCCTCCAAAATGGCCTATCCAAGGCAGTCGTGCTCAGTTCTCCTAAATTCAAGGCTATGGGTTTCTTTATGGAGTCAGTCCATCTCATAGTTGGCCTTCCTTTTCTTCTTCTGCCTTTTACTTTCCCTACCATGATTGTCTTCTAAACTGAGTCTTCATGATGTGCCCAAAGTATGACAGACTCAGTTTTGTCACTTCTGCTTCTAGGGAAAGCTCCAGCTTTAGGACACACTTGTTTGATTTAGGACCCATTTGTTGGTCTTTCTGTCAGTCCACATGGGGAAAGGTTGCAACACCTGAGATTGTTTAACTTAGAAAAAAGGAAGTAAGTAGAGACATGACAGAAGTGTCCAGAATTATGTGTGATGTGGAAAAAGTGGAGAGGGTGGGGTTTTTTCATTACTTTTTCCTCATCTTCCATACTACTAGAAACTAGGGCCATCTCATGAAACTGATTGGCAGCAGATTCAGGACAGAAAAAACTAAGTATTTCTTCGCACAGTGTAGGTGAAATTCACTTCCATGTGCTGCAGTCATGACCATCAGTGTAAATGGCTTTAAAAGGGGATTGGACAAATGCATTAAGCAGAAAGCTTTCAATGGCTACCAGTCCTGATGGATATGTGTCACTCCCATATCAGAGACAATCGTGCCTATGTGTGTATGCCAGATGCTGGGAAACTTGGCCAATAGCATGCCATTGCATTCATATCTGCTTGTGGGATCCTGTGGGCAGCTGGTTGGCCACTGTGTAAATGCTTAAAGAGACCCATGGTCTGATCCAGTATGGTATTTCTTATGCATTTATCTCATCTCAAAAATGATGTGTGTGTTCCATGATAAATTCACAGCATTTATGCCTACTAATAGAATCAGGGCATAGTAGAGTTGGAAGGAGCCAAGAAGGCCACTGGGTCCAACCCCCTGCTTAATGCAGGTTTCCAAATTAAATCATCCCTCTCAGATGGATGTCCAGCTCCATCTTGAATGCTTCTAGTGTAGGAGAATTATGGCCACCAACTTCCCTAGGTTCTTGTTCCTTGCTCTAGCAGTGAGGAAGTTCTTTCTGATGTTCAGCCAGAATCCAGCTTCTTATCACTTGAACCCATTATTCTGTGTTCTGGACTCTGAGATGACTAAGAAGAGATCCTGGCCTTCCTCTATGTGGCAGCCTTTCAAATAGAGTATTATCATATCTCCCCTTAGTCTTCTCTTCTTCAGGCTAATGGAGGGAAATCCCACACTCTTTAAAGAAATGTGCACAGAAATATATATGTTCTCAGCTTTATTTTCCATTCAAACAAGGGGGAAAACAGATTGAAACTGACAGCTAGACAAAACTAGGTTAAAACTGCATTTTGAAGACATCGGCCAAGCTCAAATATCACCGGTTCCATCCTCAGAATAAAGATAACCCTTCAACTTAGTTAGCAATCTCTTCATGGTATTGTTTGATCAGCTGGTTCTTTCTCTTCTCACATTCTTAGTTATTAAATCGCATGCAGATCTTTCTCAAAAATGAGCTTTCTAAGTGGGCAATCAGTGCCCTTGCCACAAAGACATTGCTTGTTTACAAAGGAGATAGAGGGGAAGACCAGGTGATCATTATGAAAGGGATGAAAAACAATCATCAGTCATCATCCATTTTACAACGTTACTTGTCTTGTATTAAAAAGTCTGGAGACTCTGATTTACATTCTATTCTCCACCCCTTACCCTGTTTGTAAGCCTTACAGGGAAATGTTATCATCCACTGAGACTTTTGCAGCATTTTTAGGCCTTAAAGCACTTGGTGAGACAGAGAAAATATCAACAGTAGCAGAAATACTTTCTTCTCCATGCAATGTAGAACTCATGTAGTCTGCTCCAGGTGACCTGATTTTGCTAACACAGGAATCAGAGAAAACTCAGAGTTCAGCCAGCAAAAATGAACCCAAAAAAGAGAGACATTAGGAGGAATTCAGAAATGGGTTGATGGTATGTTCTGCAACAGGTGACAAGAAGAACATTTGAGGAAAATCTCAAAGGCAAATGTTAAACAGGCATACATTATCAGATTTCCAAATGGTGTTTCTACTTTAAAAGCCGCAGCTTAGATAGGGGAAGGGATGTTTAATGTTTCCTTTTAGTCATTTTCTGGATCTCAAAGATCTCCCAAAGCCACTTTGAATTCCTCTGAGCAGTAAATTACAAGTGTAATAATGCCTGCATTTTTTAGAATTCATTCAGTGGGGATGTACACATTTTGGTTCATTTGTTCTGTCTGTGTTTTCAAAGATTGTCAGGTATCTTTCATTCATCATCCACTCATTGACTGAACTGTTTTTTCCTTCTGAAAAATACAAACAAGCAAAACAAAACAAAAAATCCCACCACAATTTGCATAATTTTCACAGGCATGAAACATTTAGCACAGTTTGCACAGTTGTCTTAGCTCAACATACAATCAATGAGCAGAGCACACAAAAAAAGAGAAAAAATAATACTACATAGCACAGGTTAAGGAAAGATCAGAAGTGTATTAAGCATTTCAGTTATTTTTCTTTGTTTTAGGGGCATATATTTTAGTCTACTTTCCAACAATTTTATTCTTTTCATGTGACTAAATGTGTGTACAATTCTGGAAAATTAAAGAAGGGTCAGTGAGTGATTAGACCCCCAAAACAATCAGAAGATGCCAGTCCATTGTGGCATCCATGGGTTAGGATCTTGTTTAATCCATTTTGAATTTCTCTAACATCTCGAAGAAACAGGTTTGGACTTGGAAACTTATGGAGAGAAAGGACTGGACTCATCCTTTCCCTTTCCTTCACTGCTCCAATCAAAGCAGGGTGCTTTCCTGCCTTCCTGGAGCTACAGCTGCTTTGAAGTGGGGAAAAATCAAAACTGGACATCACATTTGCTTTGGCTCTTAAATTGTAAAGGATAGTACTTAGTTCTTTGACAAAGCCAGATTTTTTCTTTTGCCATTCGGATTTTATGTTTCATTGCCATGTCTTCAGCCTCAAATTAGGAGACAGAAGAGAATGATTTTTCTGAGTCTAAGTTCACAATTCAAAAGTCTGGACAGCTTTCTTGCTGCTAGTGGCTGTGTGCCTATAGAATACAAACCTGTCTTAGGTGTATGCAATGTTGCCTCCATTAAAATTTCATGGTTCTGTCCACTACCCAGATGGGAGGGAAGGTGTTCATGCCAAAGACAAAATGAGACCGACCTCAGTGCCTGAACTATGTCTTTCCTGTCCCTTTGCTCTTCCAACCTGACCTAGAAAGACAAAAGCTCACAGTTCCTCTCTCCCACCATGACCAGAGGAGCATGTTTTTACATCTCCTCCTCTTTAAGCTTAACCAGCTGACAGTGAAGCAAGAAATCCTGCATGAACGCATAAACATCTCTCCTTAATGCAAGTCACTTATGGATTGTTTGCAAGTGAATAAACCTTTATTTACCTTTTATCAAAAAGCCTCAGTGTGGATTCTACTATATCCAGGATTCTAATATATCTAAGCAACAGTTTATTATCAAAATCAGTTGTTTGCTGCTTACTTCTGCTGGGCCTGCATACAACCAAATATCTAACAAGTTCCCAACAGCTGGAAACCTTACACACAACTTCTATCCAACTGAGAAGTCAAGGGACCTCATACTCCACCATGTCTGAAGTGCCTGATTCTGCCTAATCCTGGAAGCTAAACAGGGTCAGGCATGGATGAAATCTAGATGGGTCACTTAAATGTTGTGAACCACCAGAGATCCTTGGCTATGGAAATGTAATGTGATACTAATAATAAAATTATGTCTGCCTAAGAGCATAGGAAGTATCATGGCCCATTTTTCATGGAGAAACAGACCAGGAAATTATTCTTTAGGCAGAAGGAGGTAGGACAAGGGGAAAGACTGGATCAAGGCACTCCCAAGGCCTCAGGCCATCTGCACGCTTTTTTAGAGCAACTAGGGCACTTGGAACTTCTCGTGTTGCTTGCTTTGTGAGTCCCTCCTAAGAATGGGTAAGAGCAGCCATTCCTGCAACATTGCCAGTTTGTATCTAAGTAGTTTCTTCTTTGCCTATCAGTGCACAGGTGACTAAAGTAGGAAAATCTTTGGGTGATACAAGAAAAAAGAGTCACCACTTCTTCTGCATGCCTCTTCCATCAACTCTTCTTCTGTATCACAAAGGACTCCAATGTCCTTTTAAGGCACTACCTTTACATGTAAATTAAACATGTAGAGGGGAAATGGTCACCTAGAGCTGCTGGTGGCCAGGCAAGGAAGCAGCTTGGTTTGGTTTGACCTACCCGCTCTGCATTTGTGCAGGAACATAATGAGCCAAGTGCAATGCATGGGTAATTTATATTCACATTCCCTCTCTGCTGAAGCCATGGAAGAGGAAGGAATTGAAGAATGGGCCTATCAGAAGCAGCATCCTGGTTCTGCCTCAAGATGCTGGCATAAAGAGTCTCTTCATGAAATTCAGACCTGTGAGAATGGATGAGGAAGTTCTCTGTGGCTGAGTCAGGAATGCAGAAAAAGCAACGCCAGCAGCTTAGTTGACTGTAAAATGCTAATAGCAATATCTAGGGCAGCATCCGACTGTGTTAAATGTTTGTTTGTTCGTTGGATTGTTGGATTTATAAACCACACCCAATTGTCCCACACAGGGACAGTTGTTAGTGTAAATAACTTTGCATTAGTGGAAATTAGCTCTCCAATTATGTGTAAGAGAATCCCTCTAAAGTGAGGTTGCTCAAGCATTTATATATTATATATGTAGAACCATTTGCACAGAAAGTAGTACGTAACTCCTCTGCAACAAGTTGTACATTCTGCTTATGCAACCTGCTGCACAAGCAGCTGTGTAAGCCCGATGGGCAATCAGTTGCACAACAGGAAGTTCCTTTAGTGCTATTTGAGTTTGCAAAATGCTGAGTAGGATGCTGCCCATGAATACTAATGGATGCCACTTTCAAAAATGGAAAGAAAAAGGTACAAAAATGGACCAGGACCATCTGTTTTCTTTGTCCATCCTGTCCACTGTTTTCAAGGGGGTTGATAGGTGTTGGCTTTGACAATTGCTGCTACAGTCACCCTGAAGCCATGAGCACACTGTGACTGGCTCATCAGCTGCCAGGCATGTCAGCCCATGGCTTCAGAAAACATAAAAAATCAGGATTCACTGTAATCAGTGCAATATTTTCAGTCAACAATTCAGTAGAAAATCAGTAGGCAATTTTCTAAGGTGCACTGGGCCAAAGTTGTCAAGGGCCTGACAGCTCCAAACCAGCAAATGAAATTGTATCCTGAAGGCTATGAGTACAAATGCATACCTTGATGCTTTCACATCATTTGCTTCTGGTGACCCCCTAACTAGTTTTCCAGACCAACTTTCTCCAGAGGGAAATGTTTTCATTTCCAATAAATAGGCCTTCGGTTCCAGGTCAGGTATTTGGCATAAGATGATTTATACACACAGCAGCATGTGTTAAAATCTTTCATTCCAAGCCTCCTTCGCTGACAGCACATGGCCCGGCATGTTGCTCAGCTGGAATGATGGGGGCTGCCTTTTTTTGCTGATCTTTTCAGTAATTAGTTTTTGAAGGTTAATCCCATCAGGCATTTCCAGCATTTAGCACCACAGCTAATGAATTGCTAAGCCACTTCAGAACATTGTGCCTTGGATACAATGGGGGCTCAAGCACTGGGCAGAGTTTGCTCCTGACTAAGGCTGCAAAATAATGAGGTATCCCTGGGGGTTTGCTGAGCATCCCTTATCATCATCATCATCATCTGCACTGCAGGAGCTCTCCAAGATCTCAGACACAGAGCAGGGGAACCCCATTGTGATCAGAGCTCCACACATAATAATGAGGAAAAGAGATCATCATTTTTTTGAGAAGTCAATGGATGACATAAAATGAGGAAATAGAACATTTGACAATGTCACACCTATTGAATCAATGACAGAACAATTGACATAATAATACATCAGCAGACCTTCCTGAGGCAGAGAAGAAAAGAAAAATTTCCTATATATTATCCCTCTCCTCCTGGGATCATCCAACCAATCCTGTGCACGCAAGTTACACACAGCTACACCTTGCCCATTCATTCATCTTCTCTGTGCCACCACATCCCTTCCTGTTTCTAAGCTACCTTTCTATAAAAGGACTGTTGGAGCAGTAAGCAATTTAAGGTAGCAAAAGATTCTTCAGGTGGACTTCTGACTAGTTGGCTTTAGCTCTCATATCCAGTTTTGATAGTAGACCATACTGGCTATGCTTGAAACCTCAAATAGCCTGGAAGCAACCCCAGACATGGAGACAAGCATGCTATTTTAGCTACTCTGTGTGTGATTTATTGTTTTATTTAAGAGTTTTAAATGCTGCCTTTCAAAGCACAGTATTTTCTCAAAGCAGCAGACAGCAGACACTTAAACCATATTAAAACAATCAACAGATTAAGAAATAAGAAGGAATGAAGATGTTAATATGCAAAAAGTGACTAGATTTGATTGAGCCTTTTAAATTAATTGATCTTCTTGGCAGAGCTGTTCTAGACATCATAAAATGCTGCAGATTCCAAGACCAAAGGCAGACACCCAGTCTTGGAGGAGAACATCTGGTCAAGAAAAGCCCTGCCCCTCCATGGCAGTTTCTCACCCAGAAAAGGTGAGGGAGGAGAACATACCAGTGGACTGGAAGGGGAGAGGAGAAGTCAAGGGTCCACTGGGTCCAAACGCTCTTGGGCTTCACTCCTGCAGCAGCTTTCTGGCCTCAAAGGCCTGTCTGACTGCCATCATTGCCAAGGAGAACAGTGTGTCTGGAAAAGCCTCAGCAATCCCTCTGGCTGAGTGCAGCTCTCGCTGGCACAGCATGAGATGTAAGAAGAGTTCCAACATTAGAACCTCACATTTGTTGTGAGACAGTTCCATTGAGTGGCACCATTAATGTCTTAATGGGCTGTGTTTAGGGTCCTATGTTTTAATACTTTTTCAATTGTGTACCACCTTTGACTTTACAGACAAAAGGAAATAAATGCCATCACCAAAAGAGCCCTGGCAGTCTCAATGCCCCTCCAGGCTTACACAGAAGCAGGGCCTTTTAACTATTCTTCATGATCTGGCAGGTTGATATGACTGTGGAAACTTCCAGAAACTTAAGGTGAAATCCTATGCATCCTCAGACAGAAAAATTTTCCAGAACTCCCAGCATGGCTAGTTAGGGCATATTGGGAGTTGTAGGGCTTTTTTCAGTCTAAACATGCTTGTCTGAGTATGTTTTTAATCCCAAACTGTCAAGGTCTTTAAAGGTCAATGTTGGAAATTAAATGAGGCCCAGGAACCAATAGGCAGCCAGTGCAGCTGATATGGAAAAGGCTCAGTATAGTCTAAATACTTAATAACCCTCAACTGCATCCTGCATCTGCTGAACCTTCCAAGTCATCTTACTGATTTTAAGCAAAACAAAAGAAGCTTGTGGAAAAATGGAATACTGGGCAAATATCCTTCAGCTGACAAAATGAGAATCAAGGCCCCATGGACTAGCAGGACTGCATCTTCCAGAGGTAAGAAGTTCCTTCCTTCCACACCAACAGTGTGCTCCGGAAGTTAGAGAGTAATGAAGAAACTAGAACCCTGTGCAACTCTTTCCTTCAGGATAACGACAAGGACATAAAGATACTTTTCAGTCTCTAGCTCAGCAGTTGCGTATTTTACAAAAAGAAAGATGCACAGAAAACAGGGTTGGCCTGCCAGTCTCCCTCCCCTGCACAGAGCACTGAAAGATGGAAGATAGATCATTTTGGGGAATTGAATGTTTAGGTTGCACTTGTTTAAAATTCCCTTGGCAACTTTGGTTACTTTGTTCATTTTAGTTTGCTCTGTTTTTATGTATTTTGTTGTTGCTGTTAGTCGCGAAGTGGTGTCCGACCCGTTGCAACCCCATGGACAGCATTCCTCCAGGCCTTCCTGTCCTTCACCATCCCCCGGAGCCCACTTAAGCTCACACCAACTGCTTCAGAGACTCCATCTAGCCAGCTCATCCTCTGCCGTCCCCTTCTTCTTTTGCCATCTATTGTTCCCAGCATTGGACTCTTCTCCAGGGAGTCCTTCCTTCTCATTAGGTGGCCAAAGTATTTGAGTTTCATCTTCAGGGTCTGGCCTTCTAAAGAGCAGCCAGGGTTGATCTCCTCTAGGACTGACCGGTGTGATCGCCTTGCAGTCCAAGGGACTCACAGGAGTCTTCTCCATCACCACAATTCAAAGGCTTCAATTCTTCGGTGCTCAGCCTTCCTTATGGTCCAATTTTCACAGCCATACATTGCAACTGGGAAGACCATAGCCTCGACTATATGCACTTCTGTTGGCAGGGTGTTGTCTCTGCTTTTTAGTATGATGTCTAGATTGCCATAGCTTTCCTCCCAAGGAGCAAGCGTCTTTTAATTTCTTGGCTGCAGTCCCCATCTGCAGTGATCTTGGAGTCCAGGAAAATAAAATCTGTCACTACCTCCATTTCTTCCCCATCTATTTGCCAGGAAGTGAGAGGACCGGATGCCATGATCTTAGTTTTCTTGATGCTGAGTTTCAAGCCAACTTTTGTGCTCTCCTCCTTCACCCACATCAAGAGGCTCTTTAGTTCCTCTTCATTTTCTGCCATGAGAGTGGTATCATCAGCATATCTGAGGTTGTTGATATTTCTCCCGGCAATCTTAATTCCAACTGGTGATTCATCTAGCCCCACCTTTCTCATGATGTGTTCTGCATATAAGTTAAATAGGCAGGGCGACAGTATACAGCCTTGCCGAACTCCTTTCTCAATTTTGAACCAATCAGTGGTTCCGTGTCCAGTTCTCACTGTTGCTTCTTGACCCGCATATAGGTTTCTCAAGAGACAAATAAGATGGTCTGGTATTTATGTATTTGTAAATGTTAAGAAAATAAAAAATCCAAGCAAGCAAGCAAGGTCTCTACCCTGCTCAGGAGCATTTACCATTCTTACAACTGCATGGGTTTCCAGGCGGAGTTATGCATGGGGCACTGGTGCCAACCGAATCTTAGCTCAGATTATGCCATGGTCTTGTTCTATCATAGAACAATTCTGGTATATTGGCAAATATACACATATTCTGAAAATGCTTTCCATCTTTGTATTCACTCCCATTTTCTAGCAGGTAGAACTAGTTATTTAAAAGGTAGTCTACCACATACCCTAAGGTGTTCTTGACTTAGGGAAAATTTGATTAGAGTCAGATCATGGGCCTTCCACTAACAACAAAGGATGGGTGAATTGACCAAGCAGCAAACCTCAAATTAGCCCTCATAGAAAACTGAATGCAAGCTGAAGAAATGAAGGCAACTGATGGCTCAGGCCCTTTTTCCACAGTGCTAGCCTTGATATATATTTAACATCCATCACACTTAACAAAATCTAGAATAGTACTTGGGGGCATCTAAAAGTCCATGGCAATTAGATGCAGTAAATCTTACTCTGATTTGCATTCTATAACACCCATGCCCTTTGGCTGCATTGCAAACTGATACTCACATTAACTGCTGACAGAGGTGGACGGGTGTGCTGGATTTATTTTATAGGGCAGAAAGAAGAGGCGTCTCCAGAATTGAATTCTGGCACTGCTTGATTTGTTAACTTATTTCTCTACCCCGTGAATGAGGGCTTGATACTTGAATCAATTAGGAATTTGCCAGATTCATAGGCCTTTTAAAAGTTTATTCATCTCAGGGTTTATTTTCTGCTGCTCTGTTTGAATCTGTATATTTTAATTAATTCATGTCTTTATTGGCTGCCACATTTTAAACAGCCCCCAAGGGCTTTAGCTATGGACCACTATAGAAATGTAATAAATAAAAATAATAAAGTTGTATTTACTCTCTGATTTTTATTTTGTGGTAAAATCAATTTATATGAATTGGCTGTTTTCTAATATGGATTCCATTGTTGTGAGCCATTCTGGGCAAAACCACATATATTCTTGATTAAACATTGTTAAATAAAACTTACCCAAGGTTAATGTTTACTTTGATTATTTGGTTAATCAATGTTTCTTGGTTATGTGTAAATGATGGAGCTGATAGTTAAAGAAAATGTATTTAGCCTGAGTCTACTTTGATTCTGTAAGTGTAATTACTGCAGGAATGCAAAAGTCCATGTTAAACATGGCATTTTCTTGAAGACTTTTACATGCCCTCTTGCAGTAAAAAAACCAAACTAAACTAGCGTCAAAACTGTGTGTGCTTATCTGTCCTTTTCCATCCATTGTTATTGCTACTTGTATTCAGTAAACTAAAACATTAGTCAGTCTTTAGACCGCTTAACATTTATTGTCAGATATTCAAGGTTCAACAGCTAGCAAATATATCAGGCATGAAGGCAAAGAGCAGTTTGTCAGTCTGGGATAGATCTGTGGCCTCCTTCAGCAGCAGACTGTCCAGACCAATAGACAGTAGCAGAATGTGGAACTGAGTAGTAATGACATAGAAGTGACTTTCTGAAACCACCTTATTTCCAAGACAAGAATCTTGGGCTGCACTAATGGTGTCCTTCCATGTACTCCCTGTAATTTTATCTTCTGACCAGCAGAGGTGATGCGGAGAGCAAACAGCCAGTGCATCTATTTTCAGACCTGTGTACCTTTCTGGCACTATTATCCATGGACCTGAATGAAAGGTCCCGGACCTCCCAAGCTCAAATGGTCCCCAACTAAACCCCCAGAGCGTGGCAGCATTACCACACCCCTCCCTGGGGAAAAACAGTTCAGCAGCGGCAGGCAAGCTTCTCAGCAAAGCTGTTGAACTGGCTACAGACATACCTGTCAGCATCTTTGCACTATGCAATGGTTTTTCAGCGATAAATGAAGAAGAAAGACACCCCCTTCCCAAACACTGTGAATTTTGGGCTGCTCTGTGGCAGGTGGAAGAGGAAAACTATGCATGGCCAGAACAGCAGAGACAGAGGACAAAGGTTCAGCTGTGTGTGAGAGAGAGAGGCAGATAAGTGGCAGGTTCAGAGAGATCAGGGCAGCATCATGCAGTATGGTTGGTCCTTCTCATCACCTTTTACTTCTGGCTGAAGCTGGACTGATCTCTCCTTCAGCATATTCCCTCCAGGTGTCCTGGCAATGCAGACTAGCCTTTAGGACTCTCCCGCATTCCACATCCCGCACTGCCTTTAGCCTCCTGATGCTGTCTCATTCCACCAGTTCTCTCCCATCGTCATCTTATTAACTTATCTCCACTTTGCCTTTTCACCCTCCCTTTACATTGGGGGCCTCCTTCATTTCAAAGAAGCTGTGCGGGGTTTCGGTCCAGTAAAGGACTGAGCCAGTGGCAAAAGGGATGAGGACAAAACAACCAGCATATTGTAGTTAAAGCTTTACCTGCTGGTAATGAAGCCTAAGAGAGGCATTTCATTTTTTTAGAATGGGGGATTTAAAAAAGTCAGAGAACTACCAAATGATCAGTGTTGGAGAGGAATGGATGGCTCTGGAAAATGTTCTATAGCCTTTTGGGAAATCCAAAGAGCTACACTGAGAACCCAGATGGGCTGAATTTGGCCCAAGGTTTTGAGCCCCTGCTTGATACCTTTAGAAATATCATTCCTCATTTACCAAAGTCACACTTAGAGCTGCACTAATCATCTCTCCCTTCCCTGCAGCTATTACTTTCCAACAGTTCTTCAAGATCTAGATCCTTCACCAGCCACTGGATTATTCCAGGTCCTGCTCAGCTTCACTCTCACTCTGCACCTAGCGAGAACTAAGACGATAAGCACTGCCCTGTTGGATCAGACCAAAGGTCCATCTAATCTAGTATCCTGTTTCCCATGATGACTAATGAAGCAACTCTGGCTATACACATGCAGAGAATGAAAGTTGTAACCAATCCCTATGGTCTGTATCTAGTACTCCAAGGTGTACTGTCTATATATAGAAGGACAGGTAGGTTCCATTTGGCTATCACGGGTAATAGCCACAGATACAGTCATGTTGTCTAATCCTGCGGCAGCCATCTTAATCCAGTAGCTATCACCGCATAATATGCTATAACTCAGTAATGGAAGAAGTGCTTCCTTTCATCTGTCTACAGAGTACTGCTAATCAGATTCTTCATGTAAAGATTTCCCCCTCTCTACTGCTTTACCAATTATGCCAGTATTAGGGAGGAATAAAGGCAACTTGTGCAGTGCCCTTATTTGTTTCCTCTCTCCTAAACCATTTAAATTTTCTGGATTTTAAGCAAAGTATGCAATGACTATATGAAGCATTTCTCACACATGGACACCTTTAGCATAATTAAATGTAGCTTCAGCTGCTTGCTTTACTTCTGCCTCTTTAATTAACACCTTTTCCCCCACCCCATCTTCAGTGCATCCCAGAAAATGTTAGATTATGAAAGTGACAATGAGTAATTAAATGCAGCATGTGGTAACCACTTATACCTTGAATAAACCATTGTTATGTGACACCTGGAAATGGGTGGGGGTAGCACCAGCGGAGACACTTGCAGAAATGAGAACAAAAATGTGCTTACAAGCATTCAAGAGCTAGAAATGCAACCCATTTTTCAGCCCCCCCCCCCCCAAAATGCCCACAGTTAGAGAATGGAGAGACACTGAAGAACGAGGGGAGGAAAGAGAGTGATGACTGAGTTTTTGTTGGTTTGCGAGGGAGATCAGCTGCTGGTTCAAATGTGTCCCTTTGAAGAGCACCTGATTGCCCTGGAAATGCTGACACAGAGACACAAATATGTGTGGATGGGGAGAGAGGCTGGGTAATGGCACTGATCTGCTTTGGCGGATGCTAATGCTAATCCTGTTCAGAGAGGGGCTAGAGGAAAGTGAGCTACTTGAGCATGGTATTAAATGTAAGGATTAACAGATGATCTTAGGCATCAATTCGACCACTGTCCCTCCACAGGAAGATGCTTGTGGTCCAAATCACAGGCAGGGGTTAGTCCTAGGTAGTCAGAAAGGACAAGAGAGGGGTGCATGCAGGAAAGGCCAAAGAAGAGGAAAGGGTCATAACTGGAGCATGAAATATACAGTGACTGGGAAATGTAATATAGGTTCAGGGCAAGCTAAAAACAGAACTGAAGAACACAGCTAATGTAAAGGATCAAAAACACCCAAAAATAATTCTCAAGGGTACTGATGGAAAAAATATACATCTTGAAAGCACTGGATCTCAGAACCAAGAGCTTCCTTCATTGGGGCAATCTTATAAAACTAAAATTCCAGGAACTGGCAAAGCTGCTTCCAAAGATGATGGCTCTCTTTCCTGGATCATGTTTTAAGGGTTGCTGAAATAATGTAAGAAAAATGCTTTGAGATCATCTGTTAGGAAAATGCCCAATAAATATGAATACCCATTTAAGTAGTTTTAAAAGTGGGAAGTAGACAACTTTCTATATCCTTATACAGATGGGCCAATACTATGGGTCCATATAGCATTACTCTCAACATATCCATGATATCCAGTGTAGTGAAGGGCTAAGATAATAACATAATTGGCATTCATGCTGTTAAGAAGCAGACCTTTGGCCTCCAAGGTTGGAGGGATGGGATGGGGACATAACATTATTTATAGCCCAGCACCAAGGACCTCAGAACTAGGACTCTGAAGGCTGAGCCGCAGACCTGCCCTGCCCACCACAGAGCTGGTATAGAAGAACTGCACCAGGTTGCCTCCGTGAGGTTGCAACAGGACCTGAGGTTGCTCCCATCATGCTCTGCTTCATGCAGTGGACACACTACATCTCCAAGTCTGGAGGACTGTCTTTGCCCAAGGCCAAGAGCACCGGACTGCACCCTAAGTTACCCAAAGGATTTTTCCAATAGAAAGCTTTATGTATCCTTCAGAGGTTGCTCTTCTACACCAAACCAAATATAGCACAGTCTCCCAGCTTCTCTTCCACTTAATGCTCTCACCAGGCAATAGCGCCTGATCACTGCAAGTCCTGCAGATGGTTGCCAGATTTATCTGTGATTTCCATCTGAAGCTGCCAGATCTGTGGGCTGAAATGCAATCTGCATCTTTATTGTTTGAAAGACAGGATCGTCTCTCTGGGTTCCTCACTGCCATGTGGGCATCTCACTTTTGGATATGGTTCATCTTGATAGCCATATGCTTTATCAACTATCCCAGGCTCATTTAAAAAAGGAGGAACAGAATGGCAATAATAAAACTAAAAGTAAAACCTTGAGCCATGGAAAATTTAATCTAGCACCATCAGAAAATATTCTCATCATGTTAGATGAATATGCCTTGTTTTTTTCTAGGAGACTTACATGTATAAAGCAACCTGCAGGAGTCACACACTCCTCTCTGTTTCAGTAGCATATTTAGTTATTGATACTGTATATTATATTTCTTCAAGCCACTCAGGGTAGTATTCCTGGGATTACCTTAACGTATCCTTGCAACTCTGTGGTGCAGTTTCAGCTACACCAATCCCTGATCTCCAGTTAAAAAGGAAGAATGGATGTGAGGTACCCCTCAGAACCCTAGAAATCCACCAGCAGGCACAGCAAGAAAAACTGCGACCTCAAGGGTTGGGGGAAATAGGCAGTTTCTCTTGCTGGGAGAGTATGATTGTGCCACAATCTATCTATTACACTTATGCACTTCACCCTAAATGCTTTGCAAGATTTCCAGTCAAGTCATTGGGCTTATTTCCAAGTAAATACATGACATTCAGGATACTTAAACTATACCTGTAAAAATGGGATGAAGAATGTTAGCCAATGGTCAAGCTAAGATTTCTTGAACCAGGAATGAAAATTCAAGAGTGGCCTTCTGACTTCAACTTTATTGTTAGTTTTATGGGATTTTTTCTTAATTATTTTGTTCCCAGCCTCAAGAGACTGGTTTTAGAAAAGGCTCTCTAGATGGGTATAATAGAAAAATCTATAAAGTACTGATCATTGTCAGGGTGCAGGAAGAAAGGATAACTGTCCAAAAGAGAAAGAGAATACTCATGCAGGAATAAGTAAGTGAGCTGTATGTGTGCATTGATCCACAGAGTCATGAATCTAACAATGAGAAGCTTGGAGGCAGCACTAACAGAAAAGTGACAAAAAAGAGCCAATGTGTAGTTGTTAGAGCATTGCATCTGGAGATCCAGATTCTAGTCCTGCTCAGCCAGGAAACTCACTGGATGGCTTTGAGCCAGTCGCTCACTCAGCCTAACCTACCTCACAGGGTTGTTGTGAGGATAAAACCTAGCAATGTAAGCTGCCTTGGGCTCCTCACAAGAGGAAAAAGAGCAGGGTATAAATGGAGGAAGAAGAGGAGGAGATTCACCTGACAAGGAGTTGTGTGATCACAAGAGAGTGAAAAGAAAAACACAAAATAAATTACACTTCTTTTCTGTTGCATCACAGTCACCAGGGTTATTGTGCAGGCCAGTATTTTATAGCACATAATAGCAGCCTTTACAATGGATGACTGCAGGGCAGGTTCCCAGTGCCTTGCACGATTCATTAAAATGGAACTCTGGCTTAAGCACTGCCATTTCTCAATGTCTGACAGTTCTTTGCATGAGGTGTCAAAGGTATGTGTCTTTACCGGCAGCTCCCACACACAGCTGTTTCACCTAACAAGACTCATCTCAGAGAACCATTCTCTGATTCCAACTTGCTACAAGGAACTCCCTGCGATTTTCAGGCTCATGGTTCAGGACAAAAACGTCAGTTCCTCTGTTTTCTTCTTCCCAGGATTTCCTTGCCACTCTAGAAAGCAGCACTTGGAGAATTATCAGAAGATAAATGAATTTTGAGGAGACAATTGACAAGATCCAAACTGTTTTTCCCAAGCTGTGTCTCTGGGTGGAGATCTCATGGCGTAAAGTCAGAACAATTTGCAGGTGTCGTATCTTATCAAGCTCGCGTGCTTGCCAAAAGAATGTGTTATTTTGGAATGAGAGAGGATCTGTTCTCTTGGAATGTGGGAGGAACCCTACAACATGTGAAGCTGGCTGGCAATTCATCTCAGCTTATCTTAACAGAGGCAGAAGACAGCATATCAGCTGCCAGGTTGTGCCCAGGTCTATACCAGTGTCTCTTCCGCAGTGCCACTGTGATTAGACCATGGCATAGTGAATAGACCACACATTCCAACTAGGAATGAAAGAGCTCCCAATCATCACTCAGACCTGAAGCTTGCTCGGTTTCTAGCCACTCACTAGTCATTTATCACTCTTGCTTTGCCTGTGCTGCTGAGAAGATAATATTGAGGCAGAGGACTCTAATTAGTTCCATTAGGCATTTAAAAATAAATAATCAAGTCAGAGCAGTACCCCTAAAGTCAGGCAGGTAAGGCTTCATACAGCTTCCCTAGCCACATCCTGCTGAACTTTGCTGTTTCTTGTTGAGGACAATAGTTAGCCCGAATCCTTTGCTTTTATTGCTACTTTATTTAAGGTAAGTGTCTGTCCCTTAAGAGATGTTAGAAGAAATGTGCAAACATGGTTCTCTCCAGTCGCTTGCTAAGAAGCAGGCCTGTTCCAGCTTTCCAGGTTTCTAGCAACCAACATCCTTTCTGAGAAAGAGAAAGAGACCTGAAAGAGACCTTTTCACTGGAAAGAGCAAGGGCTGGCAGAGAGTGAATTAAATATCCTCCTACTCACCCACATCTGCTGGTCCTTCACCTATACTGAAGGCAGCTGCAGCTATGGATGGGAAATAATGCCCTTGCAGGAAAAGAACAATCACTGGCAAACAAAAAATGAGTTTGTTATTTTAATTTTGAAACCTTGTGGAAATCAATGAGACTTTCCCAAATGATGGTGCATAGGATTGCAGCCCAAATATTATTTCTGCTTATGATGAGGCCACTACCTTTCTTGCTAGACAGAGTCAAACTTTTGAAGTTACAGGAATGCATGCTGTTTTTCACACACAAGTGCCAAAAAAGGAAAAATAAAGATCTCCTCCTCATACAGGGAATGCTTACTTTTGATTTGTAAGTACAGTTGGAACAATAAAAGATGGTAGAGTTCAGCGACCTGCCACATCTCTCTTCAATGTGCTTTTCTGTGTCTTACATCCAGAGGAAACCTAGAGAAGAAATTAGTTGCAGTTCAGCTTTGACTGGGATTTCACCAATTTCTTCTTCCCTGAACCAAACATAGACTTGAATGTAAATTGAAGTTGGAAGTCATACCTTTCCAAGTTTGCAACTCAAGTGAGAACAAACATAGGTTCAAAGAATGCATACCTTTGAAAAATGTGCTTGAAATAAATGTGTATGTTTTGAAAACAATTGCACAAACTCTACCATTACTTGCACTCTTTCTTTGGTGGCCCAACTGTGCCTGCGCTGAACCTAATCAATCAGCTCAAATACCCACACACATTTAGACAATAGGGAAAATATGCAAAATTACAACATGTACACAACCAACCAAACTGCACATTTAAGAAAATGTGCGAGAAAATATGCATGATTTGTGATATCATGCATATTTGTAATATCATGGTTTGTAAGAAATCCCTCACACTTGCAAATCAATGCAGATCCAGGTTGGAATGAGCTTTGAGGTAGAATTTAGAGAACCTCAAAAAGCTTGAGCTCAGCAGATTCACACATCCCCAAGAATGGCAAATGATAAAAGGATCACTCTTTCCTGGCATGAGCAAGTAGTTCAGCATCTTTTCACTGTTCTTGGTAGTATGTGCCAAGACCAAATGCAAAGCAATTAGGAGACGCCTGAATTAATGTGCTTGACTGTCATGATTAGCAAGCAGTTTAGGTGATCTTAGGCTGCCCAGATTCTAGGGAACTTGAGACCAGGCAACTGTAGCCTTAGGTAAAGCATCAGCAGGGTTTTAATGGAAGCAAAAGGAGTGCTAAAATCTGTGAATATATTAAAGTGAGTTTCATATATCTCCAAAGCAAAAGTTACAGCAAGGGTGAGGAGGACGAGGGTACCAAAATATTCAAGGCTAGCATTTGACCACCTAGATTCTGGAAGGGCATTCAACACTACAGTATTCTTGTCTGCCCAAAGTATCAGTCCATCACCCTTACATCCCTCCTTGTCCACCTCCAGTCTTTCCTTTCCTTTCCTTTCCTTTCCTTTCCTTTCCTTTCCTTTCCTTTCCTTGAATCTCTTTCTCTCTGCTTAAAGAAAAGATGCTTAAGTGCAAGTAGCTGATGACAGATCTGGCTTTCTGATAGGGGAGCGCGAGCAGGATGCCGAGAGCTGCTGGCAACTATCTAGGAGGAAGGAAAGAAATATGACAAAGCAGATTATCTTTCTTATGCAGTAGTACTGATAAGAACCCAGTACTCCCTGAATATAAAGAATGCTTCATGTTGCTGAGATCCAAGATTTAAGAACATTGGCACCACTGACACCCAGCACCAGTTCTGCTGGTTTCATGTACTGGAAGTACATTCAAGCATGCAAGGAAAAAGGAGGAAGAACGGTAGAAACGTGGACAGTGGGAAGGGGAAAGCACAGACTAACAGAAAGTGGCAAAAAGGAAGCCAGGAAAGAGGAACAATAGTGGGAAGGGAAGAAAACCAGAAAGGGTGTCCACTGTCCACATGTGCCATGTTTGCCAGCCAGGACAAGGATAAGGCAAGATCCATGTGCCTTTCCTTGGACATAACCAGTGCTTTTAAGCTCTCTGAGACAAATGGTTTGGGAGATAGGGAGTGAGAAGAATGAGAGAGAGGTATTGAGTTGCTGTTCAGGGGACTGAGAGGTGTTTGCCCTCCTTCCTCTATTGGAATAAGCAAAGCCATTCATTAGATAATGGTCCATTTAATAGCCATCTTCTATTTCAGCTGTGGTCAAACAAAACTTATTCTGCAGCACTGTCAAGATGTCTTTACAACCTGAGTTGCCACTTCAGATCTGACTTGATGGAAGAAAGCCTCCTTCTGTCACTCCCAGCATTCCTGGCCATTGGCCACACTCACTGGGGCTGATAGGAGTTGAAGACCAAATATTCTGGAGGGTCCCAGGTTGGGTAAAGCACCTATAACCTACACATGGTATTATTTTGGCATCCACTTCCATTTAATGGACATCTGCAACAAAGTCTACAAATGGAAATGAATGCACCAAAATGGCTGGGGAATGCTTCATTGTGTGTATACACTGTTGCTTAGTGAAACAGTACAAGGCATCTGGAAGCCTACACAGGGTTGGAGAAAAATCCACAGTCCTTAAATTTGGAAGCACTAACGCAATAGACAAGAAAGTACCTGAAGCATGTGGAAAGTATTGATCACCATGTCTTTTCCTGCTTATAGTAGGTACACTGATTACTCAATTCATAGAGAGACAAACTGGCAAATGGGACTGGGAGTCCTCAAAATCTGTACCCCAGATTCATTATACTTTCAAGATTTGCAATATATAAGGCAATGAAGTGTCTACAGTTGTTGTTGTTTTCAACATATTACTTTGCTTAACAGAACATTGGCTTATTTCCCCTGGATCAACTATCCCCCACATCTCCAAGGTTGCAAATCTACAAGCTTATTCTTCAGTTTTTAATAGTTCATTCATCTTCAAACTATAGTAAGTACCTGAATTTAACTCCTGGTTGTGGATCCTGGTCAATTCCATCACAGTAGGGACCTGATGATGGACTACTAAAGTCTGGGAGCAAAACTAAATGCTACCAAAACAATGGCTCAGCAATTGAAAATGGTAGCCTTTTGTGGAGTTCCCCTCAAAAATTGTAGGTCAACAATACCTCGCAGTTATTCAACAAGCATTGCAGACACTTTGGGTGTTTGGCTCCATCCAATCATGTGGAGCTCATTTGCTTGACCCCTGCTGGGACCAGAGTATGTTTGTCCATGAATAATATTATCTTTGAGTAATTTGAGGGAAAAAATTGTCTTAGTAAGAAAGCACCTCTTTGGCATGAAAACACTTACTGTTTCAATCCCTGGCATGTCCAGGCTGGGAAAGGGCTCTCTCTGAAACTCTGAAGAGCCACCACCATTCAATGAAGGCAATGCCACAAGTCATGGCAAGGAGTCCTGCCTGATTTCTGTGGTGCATGAATTTGTGCCTGAACTTACCTGTCAGGTAATCACATGGTTCCTCTAAGCAATGTAGTTTCCATATCCCATGCTCCCTCCTCCCACTCTTACCGTACATCCTGGTAGCCCCTTTGAGTGAAAAGTCCTTCTTTACACTATTGTTCTCCATATAACTCAGCAACCTCATCCTGATGGATCCAGGATTTTAATGGGGTTCTCCATCTTCCCCCTCGTGAAAGTATTTGTTTCTCTGCAACACTGTCCAGGCCTAAAGGATTTTTATTAAATAAAAATAAACACTTTTGCTGGGATTCCCCCTTCTCTCTCCATGCATTTACCTGCTTTCTCCGTGTTTTGGAACACAGGTAAACAGGCTCATCACTCAGCCAACAGGCGGTGATGCATGTTTTGCTAGGCAAACGAGGGCAGTAGAGAACAGATGGCTGAGGGTCCATTTCTCCAGCTGCCCTTTCCATTGTTGGTCTTTAAATGTCAGCAATGGTAGAATGAAGATTCAGGGTCCAGAGAACAGGAGAAGCTGTGGTGAAGCACAGAAACCTTAAAAAGACCACTGATTCTCTCTGTAATTTCTTGAAACTAAAGGTACCATCCACAAATGCTATGTCTGGCTCTGGATGACACAATGAACCAACAAAGAAGGAGCCACCATGGTTTCCATGACATGCAAACCCAGCCTCAGCACCATGATGGCTCTAGGAAGGAAGAACTCAGCACAGGGTACCACTTCTGACATCAGCTCTGTGATGTTGCCACATCTCAGTGCATGCAGCGTGATGTTGAGAAGGGTGAGGCGCTGAAAATGAGAGAAAAATTGTTCCCCTCCAGGCAGGACTGACAACTCAGTTCATGACAGTGACTCCAGCCTTATAGTTCTCATCAGCCTGCTCTTCATCATTTGGTAATCACCAGGTGACAATGGAGAGCCCTTTCATCATGTTTAGCTTTGAATTTTATCTTTTTTACCAGCCACCCAGAGCTGGATGCTGGCTGTAACATCTATCATTTGCAGAACAACTCATCCCTCTGATTAAATATTAGCCTATTAAGCCAACAACATTTATTTTGTGGTGGAGTTGGTTGTCCTTTAATAAGTTGAAAGGCAGCCACACTCTTCCCACCAGCAACTTAAACTTTATTTTTAACATTTTCATCTACTTTAATTTTGCTGTTAAATGGCACAAAGCTCCCTAGGAAATACAATCTGGTTGTCGCTGCTTTTATCCTCAAACCCTATTGTCTTGACATATAATGTTGCTAGAAAGAGAACATGTGCTTTACAGGGGTGCATTAAGATGCAAAAAGGACAGTTCACTTTTATCCAAGGCACTACAGTAGAAGTATCAATAAAAGAAAAAGGTCAAGTACACTGCAAGGGTGAGATGCACTCATTTCTAATCGACTATCTCAATAAAAAATAAGACTGCAAAGCTACTACAGCCTTTTCAGTTCCTAAAAGATCAGCAAACATTAGAAAGTCAATGAGCATATAAGCAGGTTTAGCTGAAAAAATCAAAATGCTGCAGCACTCTTAGAGGAATTATGTTCTCTGTGGGCGTGTTGGAAAGGAACAGGAGCTGAGTAAGGGGAACTCAGCCACCATGTACCTGGCCATTCCACTGTAGCCAGAACCATGCTTTTCGGATAAGAGAAGCAATTCCTTGTCCTCAGCACCACGCAGATATGTGCGTATGCAAGGAGCCCCATGGGCAAATCCAGCTACATGGACACTTGTTCCCCCCTCTTTTCCATGTCAGGGAGCTTCCAGAGCAGGCGCTGATGGTGCCTCCACCAGGCCATCTTCCACTTGTAACCTTCCCATCTGCTTCTTCCATCCGTATTAATTAGAACATTTGTTAAGGGGAGAAAAGACAGAGCAGCTGAACAAAGCCATTCTGATCATGCCAGAACCCCTCCTGTGGAAGCACGTTGAATGGTGACCCCGCGCGTTCAGACCACCACAATCTCAGCTGCTGTGATGGGAAATCAGCCAAGCTGAAGCTCAGTGAATTTTTCTGAGTTTACACCTCAGTCTCACTCATTTCCATATCAGACTGAAAGCATTTTTTCTTTTATTTTTGGATGAATGCCACAGAGTTTGTGAGTGCATACTTGTGTGCACATGCAAAAGTTCATAACCTTTGCCTATTTGATTAATGTACAATTTATTCCAACCCCCAAAACACACACACACAAAGTTGGCTTTTGGATTCTGTAGATATTTCTGCTTTCTATTGGATATGTGGGCCACATACGTGCAAAAGCAGAAATCAACACATGTCCTTTTCTGGACACCTTTCATAAAAGAGGATATTGTAAAAAGTACAGTTGAAAAAAGTACAGAAAGATGCAGTTAAAATGATCAAGGTGCTGGAGCAATGTCCCTATGAGGAAAAGTTAGAACATTTCGGATTGTCTAGCTTAGAAAAAAAGACAAGTAAGAAGAGACATAATAGAGGTGTACAAAATTGTGCATGGTGTGGAGAAAGTGGACTGGGAAGATATTTTCCCCCTTCCTGTAATTCTAGAAACCAGACTCAGGACAGAGAAGTACTGAATATGTGTAGAAATACTATTAATATACATAAGTGAACACACTTGGTATGTGTAGAAACACTTCCACACATGGTGTGTGTTAAACCATGGGATCCACTTCCACAAAATGTAGTGATGGTCACCAACCTGCATGGCTTTAAAAGGGGATTGTGCAAGTTCTTGGAGGAGAAGAATATCAATGGCTACTAGTCCTATTGGCTTTGTGCTACCTCTAGCATCAGAAGGCCAACGGGAGGCCTATGTGCCCCAGGTGCTGGGGGGGAGTGAGCAGAAGGGTACAGCGGTGCTTATGTCCTGCTTGTGGACTTTCCCTGGACAACCGGTTGGCCACCATGCAAACTCTTGATCAGCATTGCTGTTCTTATATCGACTTACTAGTAAACCCACCTGAACTCAGTATGATTTAACTTGATATTAAATGTATGTAAGACCCCTCTGTAAGTGGACCAAGGGTGGGGGAGTTCAAAGGGTGCCTCCAGTTGAAGGCTACCCCTTATAAGCTATTGTGCAGCTCCTCAGCCTTTTCTCCTGAAGGGAATTTCTGCAGTAAGCAGAAACATTGAAGCACCAATGAAAAGACACAGGAGGGTTATGATAGAAGAGGACAATGTCTGGGCCCCCTGTAAGAACGAGCCAAAGGGCTGGTGGGATAAAAGCCTAGTCTGGAAGTACCCAAAGGCAAAAATGACAGGGAAAAGTCATGGAGTAAAACAAATAGATGAATGACAAACCCACCATGCTGCAATAATTAAAGATCTCCCCATCTGAATGTTCCAGAGCTCACTAAAGTTGGCATCATTTGATGGGCTTCCCCTGAGACTAGAACAGCTGGTATTTACTACTACAGTTCACTGGCATTTATCTAAATGAAATGTCTCATCCTCTAGAGAATATCCTTTTTACATTTAAGAAACAGCACAAGGCTTAAAATATTTTATGGCTTGAACTTTTATTTCCTTTGATTTTCCTGCAGTCAAGCACTGGGGAGAATTTTGAATGAGATGCTATAGGCCCAGATGTTGTCCTTTCAGTTCAAAGGGACTAAGGGCATTTTGGAGGAGCTCTCTGGGGCTGCAGTGATGGGTGTGTCTGAAGGAAAAAGGACGAAAGCAAAAAACTGCCAGCATGTTATAACTTAAAGCTCTTAATTCTAGGAATTCAGTCCCAGGAGGGGCCTTTTGACCTTTTAGAATGGGAAGTGGGGGAAACGGGACAAAGGCTAGGACACCACCAAATGAGGGTGGCTTAGGGTGAAGAAAAGGAGTGGAACTAGAATAAGATGTGGCCTTTGGGTGATTTGTCTCCCAGACCTGAACTTCTGCCCCTCTGGAGTGTGGGACACTGAGGAAAGAGGTAATCTCCAGTTAGGTCCTATTTTCTTTTACTTCCTACAATGTATATCAAAGCCTACTATCAAAGTTGTCTCTTTTGCCTCAAGAACAATGGATTGCTCTTTTATTTGAAAATAGAGGCTTTTGCTTCCATGTAGAAACTTCACT
Source organism: Varanus komodoensis (assembly GCF_004798865.1). Classification (NCBI taxonomy): domain Eukaryota; kingdom Metazoa; phylum Chordata; class Lepidosauria; order Squamata; family Varanidae; genus Varanus; species Varanus komodoensis. The sequence continues at coordinate 16,386,085 of NW_025335409.1, read as the reverse complement.
TACATCTAAGTAAACACATACAGAATTGCACTCTAAGTCTCAGCCCATTCAATGGGACTTTCTCCCTCGTATGTGTGTTCAGGATCACCTCCTTAAGCAAACTTTGGTCGCCTTTCAGCATGAGTGTCAGATTTTATCAGGGTGTTATTCACAGAGCTGAGCCAAATTGCTGTGAGTTTCAATTTTCATGTTGGAATTAGCATAGTCAGTGAGTTAGAATTTTTCATTAAGCATTAAGGCAAATTACAGAGAAAAAAATTAAAAGCATTTATCTTGCTTCCCCCTCCATGCTCAAGACATTAATCACAGCTCAGGCATAGCTATGCAAAAGTTCCCAGCATTCCAGAGAACTGTGCAATGCATTGGTGAGTCACAGTTCCGGGGCCCTAAAAAAAACACAAACGATTGGTTCACACAACACAGCAGACAACTCAGAGCTGTTTCCATGGTGGACAGATGTTTTCCCAAACAGACCAATTTGACCATCACATGGTTCAGAGTGCAATATAGTTTCCACAGTCCCCACTCTGACCTGGCCGTATAACCTGCCTCTTCCCCCTACCAAGGATACCTGCATGTCTGAGGTGCTTCCCAGCCTCTCCAACCTCACAGAGATTATTATTCAATGAAAAGAAACAGTTTTGTCATGATTCCCCCTTCTCCTTCCAGGTAGTTTCACACTGTCTCCCTTTTTCCAAAGTAAACAGGGTGCCGTGCGAGTGTGTTCTGGCAAACCTCAGGGACATGCACAAGATGCTAACCATTTTAGCAGGACTGACAGCTCAGAGTCCAAGGGGGAGATGTGTGCAGCTGCCTGTCCTGGTGGGACTGACAGCTCAGAACCTGACAACGAGATGATTGTGGAAACGGACCAGCTCCAGCTGCAGTCCAAGGCCCTGGGTATCCTCCTATGCCTGCTTCAGGGGAGACTAGTTCAAGGGCATCCAACGGGGTTGGTCAACCAGCGCAAGTGAATGGGAAGAGCAACAACATCTTGAGAGAGGATATTTAGAGATGGGGAGTCTATTGGATGGGAAGCCCCCTCCTTCTGCGGAGCCAGACCCAATAGTCCATTGTCACAGTCATATGGTGGCCCAATTGGGGTCTCTGAGGAAGAAGCACAGGCACGCCTGGTTCCACAGCTCTTCCCACCAGGGACAGATGCAGAAATATGTGATGACTTTTTATTCAATACTTTCTGCTGTCCAGGATTGAAAGGAGAATGGTCAAAAGATCAAGAGGTCAAGCAAAAGCACACCAAGCATAAGCATACAATAACAGAGGTTACTAAAAGCTTTTCTATGCCTCCTTTCCTTTCCTCCTTTCCATTTGTAGAATCCACAGTGCAGATGCAAGGACAAAAACTAAAACCAGCCCCAGTCTAAAAGCTCTCAAGAGAGAAGATTCAGCCCAAAATGAAGAGCCAGGACTGCTTTCAGAGGCAGGCACAATGTACCAAAATGTTGGGCCCACTCCTTCCTGCAGTGGCACTTTACTTCTTGCTCAGTTTAGAAATGTGCTGGGCTGTTGTCACAATGAGCTCCTCTTGGCAGCTACCCACTGTGGGCTGCTGGCTTTTTCCCAGGATGCCCCAAAATGGGGAATCTGGAGGAGAACTTTGCTGCAGAACAGCATCTCTGGCATGGGAGATTGTAGTGGTAGCAGAGATCCTTTGGAAGCCACCTACTGGCAGCTGCCATTTGCACCTCCTTACCACCACCGAGGCCCCTAAAATGGCCATATATCATTACATCACACCCTTGCATGGGCAACAGGAGTGGGTAGATGGTTGCTACCAGGATGGATCCTGTATCCACTGCCCATGATGGGAACCCAAGCAAGTTTCACACACACAAAAGGGTGGGGGGGAGAAAACGCCAACACTTGGGATGAATGTTAGTTCCTGTCCCATTCATCACTCAAAAGTGACAGGGAAAAAGAGGATTTTCAAGTAGCGCTAACAGAGACTACAAGGATGGCTTCATCTCAGCCCTGCTACTGGGACAAGAACATTCTCACCAGTATGGCTGCAATAGCACAATAACTGTATGTGTGGTACACAGTGCAGCTTCCTTATGTTTTACAGCAGCTGGAAAAAAGACCTACATCTATAAGATGTATAGGATAGTTCTTATTTTCATTGAAGAAATGAATATCCTACTTTCCAGAGTAGTATTCTGAAGCTTTGAGCTTTGTTAACTGAACATAAAGATATTTTCCCATAGATGGTATGAACAGAAACAAATTTAGTAGTATATCTATTCACGTCATGTAAGAAAGTGAAAGGAAGACATACTGCAATCTGGACAAGCCGTTCTCTTTGTGGGCAGGAAATCTTTGCCATTTCAGAGGTACTGCAACCTCTGATTTGTGGCCATTTCTACTTCATGAAATTAATTTTTTTGGAAGTGATCTTTCTCATGAGCTTTCAGGAAAGAAACAGTGGCTGCCTCTTTTTAAATGGGAAAGTTAATATAGCTTCAGTAACAAATATACCTGCTCTACTTCAACAGAGGCAAGAGAAGAGAAGAGAAGAGAAGAGAAGAGAAGAGAAGAGAAGAGAAGAGACGAGACGAGACGAGACGAGACGAGACGAGAAGAGAGGACATCTGAACAAGAGGTTATATATAGAAGGTAGCGGACTCTTGTTCAATGCCTCTCCAGTGAAGGCAACTTAGAGAAAACAACCATATGGACATTATTAAAGCAATCCTAAGTAAACAGTTTTTTCTTCTGAGTAAACAGGTTCTCATTCTTGTATCTTTCAGGTTTCCTATTGTTTTATCCACAACAGTCAAGCAATTGTCTCCCTGATTTTTCTCTAGCATCCTATTATTTCCCATCTCCATTCTCCCCACCACTGACCCTGAAATCTGCTTTTGAATGTAGTACTTTTAGCATAAGTTAGATATAGAAAACATTCAATTTTTAAGTGTGTAGTCTGCTTTTATTTCTGTATAGCTACATAAACACAACTGTACCTTTAAAACAATGGCATTGAGAGAAAGGGTTAGTTTTCAGGGTGAAATGATTGCTTAACAGAAAACTCAAGTGTGATAAATTTTGAGTAGCTATTTGTTAAAAGTTGTAGCCTACTTTAGGATTCTGCAACCTGCATTCTAAATTTCAGGGTTCTTGTTCTTTATCATTTGGAATCATCATGTAATGGTAACAACTGCCACAGTTTAAAATAGAGCTCAAATCCCAAAACTTGGCCCTTAAAAGCAAATTGCTTGATTAATCTTCAAACAAACCTCTTTAACAATTTATTTAAAACATTTCTATGCTGCCCCCATCACAACAAAGCCTCAGGGTGGCTCACAACATTCATAAAAAATTAATAATTTAAAAACTGGTACCATCTTGGCTACATATATTAAAATCTATAAATACGATAATAATAAATTAACAGTTAAAATAACTCTAAATAAAAAGGTCTTCACCTGGTGCTGAAAAGCAAATAATGACAGCGCCAGGTGGACCTCTCTGGGGAGCGCATTCCATAGATGGGGCGCCACCGCAGAGAAGCCCTGCTCCGGGTACTCACCCTCCTAATATCATTCACGGAGGGTTCCCGCAGAAGGGCATCGGAGGGGGCGGGAGGGCATATACGGATGCAGATGTTCCTTTAGATAACCAGGTCCCAAGCCGTTAAGGGCTTTATAGGTCATAACCAACACCTTGAATTGGGCCCGGACTTCAATAGGGAGCCAGTGAAGCTGACGGAGAACTGGGGTTATATGAGAACAAAGTCCAGTCCCCGTCAGCAACCTGGCAGCTCTATTTTGCACCAGTTGAAGTATCCGGATCATCTTCAAGGGTAGCCCCACATAGAGTGCGTTACAGAAGTCTAGTCAGGAAGTTACCAACACGTGGGTCACTGTCGCCAGGCAATCGTTCTCCAGATAGGGACGCAGCTGATGGATCAGCTGAAGCTGAAGGAAGGTGTTCCTTGCCACCGCTGTCACCTGAGCTTCTAATGACTACTAAGGGTCGAGGAGCACTCCCAAGCTGCAAACCCTGTCCCTCAGAGGGAGTGCAACCCAATTTAGGACAAAGCCCAAGTGCCCCACCCTGAAGCTTGAGCTACGCACCAACACGACCTCCATCTTGTCTGGATTGAGCTTCAGTTTATTGGCCCTCATCCAGCCCATTACCTCGGCCAGGCACCGGTTCAGTACAGCCACTGCCTCACCTGGATTGGTAGAGAATGAGAGGTAGAGCTGGGTATCATCAGCGTACTGATGATTCTGCAGCCCAACCCTCCTGATGACCTCTCCCAGCGGTTTCATGTAGATGTTAAATAGCAAGGGGGACAAAATGGACACATGCGGAACTCCATGGCATAACTGCCATGGCACAGAGTCATAGTCCCCCAGCACCACCTTCTGAAATCGATAGGAGCGGAACCACCGCCATGCGGTGCCTCCAACTCCCAATCCCGCCAGCCTATCCTGAAGGATACCATGGTCGATGGTATCGAAAGCCGCTGAGAGGTCCAAGAGAACCAACAGGGACACACTCCTCCTGTCTCTCTCCCTGCACAGGTCATCGTACAGGGTGACCAAGGCAGATTCAGTACCGTACCTGGGTCTGAAGCCAGACTGAAATGGGTCCAGATAATCAGTTTCATCCAAGAGTGCCTGGAGTTGTCCCGCCACCACCCACTCTAGCACCTTGCCCAAGAACGGGATGTTGGCCACCGGCCTATAATTGGCGACCACCTCTGGATCCAGGGATGCCTTCTTTAGGACTGGCCAGCCTACCGCCTCCTTTAAAGGGGCAGGTACCCAGCCGTCTCTTAAAGAGGCGTTGACCACCTCCAGGATCCAGGTCACAATCCCATCCTTGACATTCTTGAGTAGCCAAGATGGACAAGGGTCTAGTAAGCAGATGGTAGGCCATACTTGTCCAAGCACTTTGTCCACGTCATCAGGCCGCAATAACTGAAATTCATCCATCAATTGAGGACTCAATGGCATCATTGGCACCTCCCCAATAGAATATGATTCAATAGTAGAGTCCAGCTCGTGAAGAATCTGAGCAATTTTCTCCCTGAAATGCTTGGCAAAGTCGTCACAGCGGGCCTTCAAGGGTGGCACCAGATCTCTCTTTGGGCCCGGATTTACAAGCCCCTGCACCACCCGAAAGAGCTCCGCCGGATGGCATTGTGTGGAGGCAATGGAAGCGGAGAAGAATTTCTTCTTTGCCACCCTCACCGCCACAGCATAGGCCTGATAGTGGGCTCTTAAGTGTGTTCAGTCAGATTCATCCCATGATCTCCTCCACCTATGCTCTAGACATCTCCCAACCCACTTCATCGCCTGTAATTCAGGTGTGTACCAAGGAGATGAACAGGCTCTGCCAGGTGGGAGAGGACACTTAGGAGCAATCGTGTCAATAGCCCTGGTCATCTCCCCATTACATAGTTCAACCAAGGCCTCAACAGGAGCACCAGCCTTATCAACTGGAAAATCCCCCAGAGCCTTCAGGAATCCATCAGGATCCATCCAGCTCCGGGGGCGGACCAGCACAATCGGGTCTGCACCCTTACAGAGGGAAAGGCCGCTCTCGAGCTCAAACCTCACGAGGAAGTGTTCTGACCATGACAAGGGCGTCAAACATAAATTCCTCACCCTCAGATCACCCTCTTCCTGCCCCATCAAAAAAACCAGGTCCAGAGTATGTCCACGTTCATGGGTCGGGCCACTGATGTGTTGAGACAGCCCCATGGCCGTCATGGAGGCCATGAAGTCCTGAGCCGCCCCGGTCAGAACCGTCTCGGCATGGAGGTTGAAGTCCCTCAGGACCAACATCCTGGGAGTCCTCAACACCAGGTCCGAGACGATCTCTGTCAGCTCAGGCAGGGAGTCTGTTGGGCAGAAGGGTGCATGGTACACCAACAGAATCCCCAGTCTGTCTCGGTCGCCCAACACCGAGTGGAGGCACTCCAGCCCCGGCCTCGAGAGGACAGGAAGCCCCAAAAGGGAAATAGAAGCTCGATAAACCAGAGCGACCCCCCCTCCCCTTCCCTCCAGGTGTGGTCGGTGCTGGACCAGGTACCCAGACGGGCACAGTTGTGAGAGGGTGACATCTCCCCCCTTCCCTGCTCAGGTCTCTGTGATACAGGCCAGGTCGGCCCTCACATCCACGATCAAATCGTAGATGAGCGTTGTTTTGTTTTGGACTGACCTGGCATTAAGCAACAGCACCGTCAGGCCCGGGGGGCGGTTGACAGGGCTACCTGGAACCCTCCAGCTGTGGGAATAACCAGAAGGAGGAACAGGTGTTAACCATCTGTTCCTCCTTCTTCTATGCGGACCCGTTAAACCCCCAACGCCATAACGTCCATTGCCCATGACCACCCCAATAGTGGCGCCCACGCGCTCCCCAGGTGACAACATACTACACTTTAGCACGAGATGAACCACTAAAAACAACTAAAACAATTAAAATGGTTAAAACAGTTAAAAGCACACCCACCTTAACCTCCTGCCAACCAACAACCAAACAGCCAAACCAGACCAGAGCCCCTGGCCAGCCCAGCCCCTGCTCGGCTCCAAACAGCCCCTAATGGCGTCACCGCCCTTAGGCCGTCACCCTTCGACCGCCAGCCCGAGGCCGCCGGCCCCGGGTGCCGCCGGTGCTTTGAAGGCCGCGGGGCCCCTCCCCCATGCCCCGCCTTTCCCGGCGCGTCTCCCACTCACGCCGAGGCGGGGGCAGAGCAGGGTCCTCGGCACTGGTGTAGGCGGCAGGCAGCAGCGGCGGGCAGCGGGGTTTAAACGGTTTTTTTTTTCAATCATTAAGATAGTTTGTAATATTGACTCTTAGCCATGTGTGTTTTGAAATTTAACCTCAGCATGGAGATGTTAGTGGTAAAATTGCACAATATATTTTCCAGAAAAAGGTTTTCCTGGCTTAATTTTGCATGAAGAACTTTTAAGAGAATTGGTCTGTAATGTTTTCAGACTGCTCTAACTGCCCAGGCTTTTGATATTAAAAAGTATTAAATGAATAGCTGTCAACTGTGACTTTTTTTTAATAATGGAAGAGCAGAACAGTCTGATGTTTGCAGTACATAATACGGCTCAGGCTTAAAACGGGCAAACCTAGCAAACTTTTAGCCATTCCAATGACATGCTTGTGTGCTTTGGCACTAGCATAAAGTTACAAAGGGGTGTTGCAGCTGAAAAACCAGGAAAAAAGCTTATTTTGTACACAGCTTTGTACACTGTCCTCCCAGTTTGTTATTGAAAGATTAAAAGCCTACTACATCTCCAAGCCTGCCTAAATCAGTAGCTAAAATTGTTGTGATGTTTCCAGCAGCTTGTCAATAAAGTGTGACCTCTTTTTAGTTAAAAAAGAAGAAGGAAGAAAAAGGGTGTACGAAGTAACATTCTTCCAGAGAGAGAGATCCAAGATAGAGATTTAAGAATATTGCTGCTTTCATCCTCTTTCTTTTTTTACCCATGACTTTTTATTAAGCTAAACTTTACTGAAAACTACTAGATGGTATATCAATTATTGATGCCACATTAGAAAACATGACTATGTGGTGCAGATTTTGAGGCTGCAGCTAAGTAACCTCACCAAGCTACTCCACAGTATTTCATTGTTGTTATTGCTGTTGTTTGTGGTGATGGTATTTCTAGATTTCTGGAACCTAAGTTCATCCTTTAGAAAGTCTGAGATCTTGGGACCTTCCAAATCCAGCTCCCTGAACTTCTCAAGGAAGATCAAGATGAGGAAGAAATACAAAGTGCTCTGCTCAGCACCATCCAGATGTTTTGATTTACAACTCCCATGACCCTCCCCACAATTGGCTATGATGGTTAGAGCCAATGGAGGTTATAGGTTTAAATATCTGTAGGGCCATAAGTAGCCCATCCATATAAGAACTTGATAAGGGGCTCCTTGAGGAAAGCCAGAGTAATCCCATTCAAAAGGGAGACCAATATGCTCTCAAGCAGTTTTCATTCCGGTAACCTGTTGATCCAGACAATTCCTTTTTCTTTACCACTTCAAGATGATACTTGTAGCTTAGCTATTTCTTTTCCCCCCAAATGCTTTCCCTGCTCTTTTAACCATTGCCCATGTGACAGAAATTCAGCTTGTTGCCATTTCTGCCCAGGAACATGTGCAAATTGCTGCAATGATTTGAATAGACTGGCTACATGGAAAAGAAAATATCAAGCAACTTGCAAATATGTGGGCCAATTTAGCTAGAATTGTGTGCAGGTCAGAGAAGCCAAGCTGAATGCAAATGCTTGACATATCAGCTACCCATAATATACACTCATCTGTTTGTGTAGTCTGTGGAAGACAGCAAAATCACCATCCAATCTTTGTTTAGTCATCACATATGCTTGGTGTTTGGCTTAGTGAGTCACAAGTTATGCAGGACTCACACAAACACAAGTGTGTGTACACACAGGGTCTCTGACAGTCTGTTAGTCTGCCCCATACCAAATTTCTCTGCAGAAGTATAGTAATAAAATTGGAGGCCCAAGGCTATTTCACATCACTAATCCTCCCTCTGATCTTGTATATTTGGTGGGACATTCATAATAACATCAGAGCTTTACTGGGCCAGGCTGAGGGTCTACCGAGTCTAGTGTTTTGTTTACACAGTGGGCAGCCACCTGCCGGTGGGAAATCCACAAATTGAACATGAAGGCAACAGCTCCCTTCTGCTCATGTTCCTTGGCAGCTGGTTGGCTTAAGTATACTGCTTCTGCTGCCACATGCGGCCTGTACACCATATATACAAGGCAACACGCAACCTGGCATGCATACATGCACATCCTGGATCATCTGTTGTCTCATATGGGGAGTGGTAGCTGAAAGGTGTAGTTCCAACATTCTGCCAAGTATATAGGAGTTCCTGCTGTAGACTACAGCCTTAGAAGCTACATTGATCTGACAATTAATTATACATATGAAATGAGGGTTTCTGGACCAGTATCTTCATAAAGTTGCTATCCAATGTTACTACCAGTATGTTCAAAATGTTACTATCGAGAAGTGAGATCACAAGTGTTCATGCTCAGGTGTTCAGAGCAAAACAAAATCCCAGTAAGTTCTGCTTCTGGTCTGAAGCCTATTAAATATATATATATATACTGCTATGAAATCACTGAAACAAACTTTCTTAAGCAGTAGAGAAGTTTCACTTTCTAAGTGCGATCACATTACAGGGTTTACTTTCTTACAACAAGGTACACCAGAGATTTGTCTGTTCTCAGTATGCCTACAAATACATAAGCAGAGCATTTTAGAAATAAATAGAGATTCATACAGCATGGAGCACAAGTGCTAACCTTGCATTAGACCCATAAGGCTAACATCACGGAGTGCACGGAACTCTCTAAGGTTGCCTCCAACTCAGCCAGCACAGCTGGAACTCTACTTCTCTTTCTGTCTGCCTAAATTTTATTCATTCATTCATTCATTCATTCATTCATTCATTCATTTATAGGCTTATTATCCACTGAATCAGCCCAAAGGCCCTCTAAATGCAAATGACAACCGTTTCTATACCTTTCCCACCAACTGTAGGTTGTAACATTCCAAATGATGGAGAGTTTTCCAGTCTTTCAAGATCATTATGTTGTTTGGTCTACCATCAAATGTCACCTTTTGCAAAACCATAAGGACAGTCCATTCATCTGCCACAATCAAGGCAACAACACTCACAACCATTCTTTTGTAACTTTCTATTTATTTCCCACCTTTCCTCCAAAAGGCTCAAGTGTCTCACCTGTCAAGACACCAATTTATTCTTATAACAATCCTACAAGGTAGGTCAGATTGAGAAAAAGTGTCACTGATCATAGCAACCAAAGGGTGGGGAGTATCACTACTAGGCATTTCTACCAGCATTACAATGTCTGACATATCACAGGACACTCATCTTCAAACCATTCTTCTCAGTCTATTTCTGCCATTACATTCCAGATTTCTCCAGAATGTGATGATTCATGACTTTATAATATGTTTCATTGCCTGCAAAGTGCATGCTTCAGTGTGTGCTAAACTCAGGGTGCTGCTCTCAGGGAGGAGAGTTGCTTCAGTGGCCTTTGGGGAACAACACTGGAAGAGGAAATGTAGTATCAGGATTTGAGAAAACAGCAGCAATGCTGAAACAATAAGTGCAATCAGCATTCAGTTGCTTTCCAGGCTCCTTCACCCATATGGCTTCTCTCTCTCTCTCTCTCTCTCTCTCTCTCTCTCTCTCACACACACACACACACACACACACACACTGACTTGCCCAGTGAACTGCAGAGTAAATGCAATGCAGCTTCCCCTGCTCCTTTCCTCTCCCCAAAACAACTAGCTGAAAACATGTCCATCTGTTCAGAAGTAGATCACATTGACTCCAAAGGCACTTACCCTTGGGAAAGTCAGTATGGGAGAGTGGCTGTGCCTGCTTTTAGGAACTGCTTCTGAGTGGAGGGAAAGGGGGTCCTGATCTCACTGGCTCCATCCATCATGAAGAATTGATCACAACCCACACGGCAGCTTCCCCCCTCTTCAAACCCCATTGCCTTCTGTGTGGGTTTTGGCAAGGAGGCAGGTGGAGTCATTATTTTTCGAAACAACACCTTCCTTGCATTTGTGCATCACTAGTCAATGGGAGGTTGAAACAGTTTATTTCTGATTCCTTGCACATATCCCTAGTGCGGCATGCATGCACATACATACATGTACACACATCCAGGTAGGCTTCATGGAAGAGTGGGAAGTTGGACCTGGCTTTCCCTGATTCTCGGCTGATGCATTAATCACTACAGCACACTGCCCTTCACAAACCATCCAGGTGTTAGGATACCACTTTCCCCAAATACAGCATTCACATTGCATCTTTCCTATAGATTCCCCCACCATGCCTTTTGTACATTAAATGCACAAACTCTGATGTAAGAAGTCAGACACTGGCTTTTTATGGCCATCTTCACATACCGTGTGTGCTCCTTTTGACAGCTTTCTGAGGAATCCTGCTGTCAAGGGAAAATCATTTTAACTGCACCTTCTTTGCAAAGGAAGAAAATATGTCAGCATTAAAGGAAGTAGGAGAGAGCAGACTAGTAGCTGAGGAGAACATACATACCATTAGTTTATCTTCCTGTCTGAAAAACTCCAGAAAGAAAAAGTTTTCTCCTTTCTAAAAAATAGGGCTTTTGTGAAAATAGGCTGACATTAAGACAAGCAGTAATTTAAGCTGGCATTTGTGTCCCTGCACTGTAGTCCAATTTTATTCCTTTACAATATTTCTATACCATTCCTCATCCAGATGGATTCTGCAGCAGTGAACAGTTTGAGGTTAAACAAAATTAAAAAATAATAATGAAACACTACACTGAAAATAGTTAGGAACAAAATAACATTAAGACTGTAGTTTGCAAGAAAGAAAAGGCATCCTAGAATATGCATGTCTTTAGCAGGCACTGAAAACAATGCAGGATTGGTTCTTGCCTGACCTCCCAAGATAGGGAATATGTGACAGAAATGGGGCCACCACACTGAAGGCTGTTCTACTGCTGGTTTCTAGTCAGGTCATGATATGTGTGAAATCACCAGGAGGATGTCCTCTGAGGATCTCAGTGACTGGATAGGTTGGCAAGAAAGAAGGCACAATCACAGGTCTCCTAGTCCCAAGTTTTCAGGCTTTATACACTACTGCCAAAACCTTAAACTTGGCCCAGTAACGAATAAGTAGCCAGTGCAGCTCCTTCAATAAATAAGTTGCACACTGGAAAAAGGCAGCTCCTGAAGCCACCATGTCACTGTACTAATTCCAGTTTCCAGAGAAGCTCAAGGGCAGTCCCACAAGGAGTGCATTGCAGTAACCTGGTCTCAAGGTTACCAGCACCTGTATCCCTGCCCAGACAAACCAATCAGAGGTAGCAAAAGGCTGTCCAAGCCACCTCAGTCACTTGGAACTCAAGCAACAGTGATGGATTTAGGAGTCCCACCACCCCAAATCTATCAGGGGAATGCAACCTCATGTGGAATAGTCATAATCCTATTTCCCAAATTCAGGAACCACTTGCCCACAGCATTTCCACTCCCCCCAGATTCAGATTCAGTGTATTGGTTCTCATCCAGGGCATTACTGAGTCCAGACACTGATCCAGGGCTTGCACAGCCTCTCCGGATTCAGTTGTCACAGAGGACAGAGCTGTCTGTCATCCACATAATGATGGCACTTGGCTCCAAATCCCCTAATGGCTTCTCCCAGGCGCTTCATAGGATGCTAAAGGATCCCTGTGGAACCCCATATTTCAATCACCAGCTGTTCAAGGATTAATCACACAACATGACCCTCTGCAGGTAAGAGCCAGAACCTCTGTAACACAGTGCCCCTGGTACCCAGCCCACAGAGATGATCCAGTATAATTCCATGCTTAATATTATCAAAAGCCAATGAGAGATTAAGTAGCATTAGAAAGTTCATACTCTTCCCATCCCTTTCCCAATAAAGATCATCCATCAGGATGACCAAGGCAGATTCAGTCCCATAAACATGGCTCTAGAACCCCACGAGTTCCTGCAGTTACTTTGTGAGCCAGTTTGAATTTGTCATAAGGCAAAAGCTGGGATATAATTCTAATAAATGAACAAACTCTCCCAAGTAGCTTCCCTCCAAAATGGCTATTTGCTGCTGGGTGACAGTTCTTAAATTCCATTGTGTCCAAGTGGGGGTTTTCAGGATTGGTTGCAGCATTGCTTCCTTGAGAACAGCAAGAGCCGCTTCTTCACACAAAGATGCACTCAGCACTCCCTGGACCCACCCTGGACCTGCCCCTTGGCTGGCCATTATCAGCCAGAAAGGGGCAAGGCTCGAGAGAGCACAGGGTTGGTCACACTCCTGCAAGCTTCTTGGTTACATCATCAGGCTGTAATAGCTGCAACTGATCCCACAAAACTTAGCAAATGGTGGGGTCGGGCACTTAGTCTGGAGCTGAGCTAACAACAGCATCAAGTTCACCCCAGAGAGAAGTAATTTTGTCCTCAAATTCAATGGAAAAATGGTCACAGCGGGTCTTTGAGGGGGGCCGCAACCCATTTGCTGTGGGGAGTGTTAACCTCTGGAATAGCTCTACTAGATGGCTACCCAAGGAGTCGGCAAAGTGATACTTCTTTGCTGCCTGCACCACTAATTATGTGCTTGAGAGCATGTTCAGTCATCTTCTCTTTGAATCTTATACCATCTGTGCTCTTGCCAACATCCAACCTATTTCATTGACTGCAGCTCCCCTGTATACCAAGGAGAGCAGCCTCTACAGCTCCAGAGACTAGGGCCTTAGCTGGATCAGCAACTCTATCCACTGGGAAATCCCCAACACCATTCAAAGATCCAGTGGATTCTGTCACTCCTTGGGTGGGCCATCCAAATGAGTTCATACCCCTGCAGAAGGGAAGCCATGTCACCAGAAATGGTCTGGCCATGAAAACTCATCTCATGACCACAGATCAAATCGTTGGTACACCCCATTTCATATGTTGCATGATGACAAACCGAGACAGCTTCAGGGATTTCGTGGAGGCTATAAAGACAGGGCATCAGGGGCAGCTTTGCCATAAAATTAAAGTCACCCAGGAAGACCATCCTGGGCTCCTTCAACGTCACTCTTGAAAGCATCTCCCCCACTTTGTCTAGGTAGAATGCTGAACAGTAGGGTGGGTGGTACAGCAACAGAATCCCGAAGCTGCCTCTATGATCCAACATCAGGTACATCCTTCAAGACCTTCCCAGATCCAAATGATTTCTGAATCTTCTTCAGACATTATTCCTTAACACACACATTTGCCAAGAGCAGGGCCATGCTCTTTGCTATCATCTGGCCCAACAGTTTGGTATGGACAAGGAATCTGGCTCCTGGACCACAAATATTTTCCCTCCCATGGCCTACAGTTGCCTACTGTACACTGCTCTTGGGTGGCCTGGTTAACAGGCAATTGATGGGGCGCGGGGCTACATATTAAGCAGGACTTAGGCTGCTTAGGCCATTAATGGCAGTAAGCGTTCAAAGCCAAAATATGCTGGCGTTTTAAGTCTTGCAGACTCTATCCCTTTGTCTTTCGTTCTTTTCCCACTGTGAGGCAGCTCCCAAGAGCGTCTTCAAAATGTAATCTGGCCCTTAGGAGGAAAGTGGCTTAAAAGCCCCTGCTCTAATGGCTTCTCCCACACCTATGATTGTTGCAGATCCTGGCTTGCCATTGCCAATCCATATGACACCAGTTACCCCATATTTCTGTGTCTTGCCTTTTCATTTTAGCATGTTCTTGCAATGTGTGTCCTTCATCATATATCATGAAGGAAGTTTTTTCAGCTTGGATGTTTAAATTTCTGTGGGAAAAGGAGAGATGTCCCACCTTATAGTGACCAGATTCTTTAAAAAGGGGGAAATCTCCTGCCTGCCTATTAAATGGTCTGAACAAGTCAGATATTTCAAGGGGGTAGATTCTCTTTTCAAAGAACTTCAGTTATAGGAAAATTGTACATGCAGCAACATAAACATATATATGATGATTATTGTGTATGATAGTCTTTGCTTAGGCTGCACATTATTCCCTGTGCTGAGTTTTTTTAAAGTGATCCTCTATGAGCTCAAGATAGTTTCCAGTATCTATTAGAAAATCTTCACCATATTTGAAACTTGAAACCTAGTAATATATGATATACCCAGGAAAATTTAGAGAACCAGACTATGGTCCCCGAGCAAGCATCCCAGGGACAACAGGATGTCTCAGAAAACATTTTCCAAGGTAGCTCTGACAACAGAAAGGGGAGTCAGAGATCCACACATGGCCTCATGCAGCTAAGTTGGAGAGAACTGCACCATCTGCCTTTCTGAGGTTGGAAACTCAACCTTGGAGAGGGGAAAAGGGACATCCTTATGAATGAACAGGAGGAGTCCAGAGAGGCCAAGATAAGATTTATTCTGAGCTTCCTATATCCTCCTTCCCCCACTCTTCCCAAACACCTTCTCCAGAAGGGCTGAAAGCACATCTAGCTCAAAGATTGGAGGGTGGTGGCAAAGATGACCTCCACCCTATCAGCTTTAGCATAAGGATTTCAGAAGCCTTTGAGTTGGTGGCTTTCTGAACCTCAAGGAAGCAGTCCATAGGAGTATGCCCCTGGCTAGGTAACTACTGCATTGTTATCCTGTTTTCCAAATGCTTATTGTCTTCTGTGATGGCTCACATCAATACAGAGAGCAAGAGAGGTCCTGTCATCAGGTTTACAGGCTAAAATGACAGGGCACACAAGAGAAGACGGGTGGCAAGAAAGGAGAAGGAGGGAGATCAGTTTTCCAAGGCTAGAACAAGATGGTACACTATAAGCAGGCATTTAAAATACATGCACAATTGTCACAGAAGACAGTGGCGGGTGAGCTAGGATTAACATCATTTTGCCAGATTGCCAGTAATAATGAATCTAGGAAATATTAAATGTAATTGGGACACGGTGGAAATTGACTGTATATCTTTGGGATTAGGGACGCCAGGTTATGTGCTTAGCATATAGATACCAACAGGTCTAGATTAATCTTATGTTAATCAAGCAGCAACTGTGCAGCAAGTGGCCACCCATTTTCCTTGTGCATGTATTTCATATTTGCTTGTAGCTCTCACTCCCTCTAGTTATTAGTAGATAAGGAGAAACTACAAGGCAATCGCCTTATGGATCCATCAGCATTATTCGAACTGAAAAAAACTCCAGTGCATTTGCTTTTAATTGGAGCTAACTTATTCAAATATATTCCAGCCCCTGGAAAAGTTCAGCATTCTGTATAGAAACATGGCAAGACCAGATATTGCCTTTTCAGAGCTCCACAATTAGCACCTACTTTGCTGTATTTCACCCTTCTGGCTTACAGAATATGCTATACGCAACATCTCAAGTAACCAAAAAATTTTACATTTGTTTCTGCAAACTACCCAAAAGAGGTTCTAAATTCTGCCTGATGCTATTTTAGCATTCCTCCTATAGTTTCCCAAAGCAGGATGATTTGCACTAGATGAGTTTTACTCCAGATGCCTTCAAGGGAAGAGGACAAAGGAATCTCATTTGCTGAAGAATCTCTACTTGCCATGGAAAATATTTGAAAACCTTTTCTTAGCTTTTCATCACTCAAGAGAGAGAGAGCATTGAAGTGGTGCTCGGGTTCCAGTAGCCCATTGGCTTCCATGTAAGCAATGCTGGAGGAAGGCTTCACAGGAATGCACCACGAGGACTCTTTCATTTGTAGAGCCACTTGGGAATAGGCTGGGAAACCGTTCTGGGTGTAGGAATCCATTGCATCCACTGGGCCCAACTCCCCGAACACCAGCCTGCTTTGATGTGGCCATGAGTCCCTGTAGAGTGTACCCAGCATTCATGCAGTACTTGCCAGGAATCAAGCCCGACGCACTCTCCCCGTCACATGCAGCAACCTTCGCCTGTGCTGCTGCACATGGCATGGATGAAAGCTGTTTGCATGGCACTCACCAAGAAGGGAGCCCCCTACAAATGCTGTATAAGCAGCATCCCTCTTCCACACACGTGCAGCAGCTTTTGTTTGCATCACCCCACATGATGTGGAAGAAGATTGCTAGTTGTGCAGCCTTGGTTCCGTAGGCTTCCTCTTGGCTTGGCTCGCTGAGTATAAGATGCAGTTCATAAACACTTAGGGATGGATTGCGTGGAGCTCTGATGCATCCTAGGGACAATGATGCCATCTGCCACCTCCCCTTCAGATATTCCTGTTTCCTGGAAGCTTACCTGCAATCCATATCATACTATGGAGGGGGCCATGACTTTTCTAAGCAACAGTGTAGTGCCTCCTGTTGTAATAGCAAACCTTTTTGTGGTTGTCTTGTCTTGAATGGGCAACAAAGACCCATGAGCTTTATATAAGACATTTTCCTGGTAGTGAGGTAAACTGCTGAAACTGTCGTGTTAATATGGAAAAAACAGCTGTCTGCAGTTTTGGACTCCCCTTTGGGGCATTGCTATGGGGAATATTTGGGGAGTGCTTGTATTTCAAAATTTAGCAGTTCTTCAGTAAGTGACCCTCAAAAGACTATAGGTTAGTTCACATATGCAAGTGACCTCACACAGTCTTTCAAAAATTGGCAAGTAACTGTGTGAACTGACAATGTTGAAGAATATTCTTTAATTATTTCCAATGCCTTAGTATCTGGCCTTTCTGTATAAACCCACATGTGAATTGTAGCCCACATACATTACAGCAATATGCCAAATAAACACATCAATTAAAGCAGACCAATAAAAACCAAAGCAATTTAAAACAGCAACAGGTAATATATCAAACTGACAAGAACAAATACATTTGTTCTTTATTAATTTATAAATAAATTAATAAATAACTGGGAGAAACAGTTTTAGATCTGTCAAAAATAAATCCTTTTTGGAGAAAAAAAATTGGATTTTGAGCTAGACTTAATTATATGCAGAGTAGACTCACTGAAATTTGTCACTAGTTAGGCTAGCCTAAGTTTCATTGATTTCAAATGGACCTACTCAGAAGGAAAGCTGAATGAGAATCAAAGGAAGGGGTGAAAATTGACAGAAACCATCACTAATTTAAGATATGCAGATGATACCATGTTACTGGCAGAAAGCAACAATGATTCAAAACTTCTGATGAAAGTGAAAGAAGAAAGTACAAAAGCAGGACTGCACCTGAATATTGAGAAAACAAAAATCATGACTACAGAAGAATTACAGAATGTTCCTGTTATTAATGAAGAAAGCAAAATTTTAAAAGATTTCATACACCTTGGCTCAGTCATCATTTCAAAGGAGAACTGTAGTCAAGAAATTTGAGGAGACTAAGACTTGGAAGAGCAGTAATGAAGAAACGAGAAAAGATCTTCAAATTTAAGGATGCTTTACTTGGATACCAAGGTTAAGATCATCCAAACTATTGCATTTCCTGTCACAATCCATGGGTGTGAAAGCTGGGCACTGAAGAAAGGAGACCGGAAGAAATGTGTGGCACATAATAACAAGACAGCAACACTCCAAGTGTGACAAACTCTGGATTCAGCCCATTTCTAGAGCCTGCTAATTGATAGTGCTTGCTGTTGGGCCAGAGAGCAGGACCTCTGAGACTACTCTCGGGGTGCAGGCAGGTTTGCCTCAGCCTGTGGGCAACTGAGGCCTCCAAATAACTTGGAGGGCAATCTACACTAGGGGTTTTTAATGGGATTGTAATGCCTGACTCAGTAGTGTGAGCCACGACACTCTTACCAAATTGTCTTTGTCATACTATTTCTAATATCATATCCTGGATTTCTTCAAACCAGTTATAGCACAACTTTCCTGTGTTCTCATTTTCTTGCACACACACAGACACACGCACACACAGCTAAACTTGCAGTACTGTTCTGTGGTGGAGAGCCATGGTTTCGGTGAGTTGACATGTGGGAGTGGCTGAACAACAGACAGTGTCATCCAGCTTCCACAAAGCCATGGCAAGTCTGAGAAGGAGAGAACCCTCAGCTAGTTGCCTGCCTTTCTTGTGCCACCCTGCTATGCCCTGTGGCTTCTCTCCCTTCCTCTCTCTTGGACTTGCACATCAGACATGAGTATAAACGGAATGCTGCTTCCCACCCTACCCTACCCTTTGAAAAGTTAAAGTTTCAAATGACTTAGCTCTTTTGCATTTTGCCATGATTTGGATGTGCACAGCTAGTCAAGAGGTACATCACATTCTTTTCAATTGTGTTAAAGGTAAAGGTAAAGGTTTCCCCTTGACGTTGCATCCAGTCATGCCTGACTCTAGGGGGCGGTGCTCATCTCCGTTTCCTAGCCGAGGGAGCCAGCGTTTGTCCGCAGACAGTCTCCATGGTCATGTGGCCGGCATGACTAAACACCGAAGTGCACGGAACACTGTTATCTGCCCACCGACGTGGTACCTTTTTATCTACTTGCATTTGCACGCTTTCGAACTGCAAGGTTGGCAGGAGCTGGGACGGAGCAACGGGAACTCACCCCGTTGTGCAGATTCGAACCGGCGACCTTTCGATCTACCAGCCCAGCAGCACAGCGGTTTAAACCACTGCGCCACCTGCAGTCCCTTTCAATTGTGTTACGCAGAAGTAAATCACACTGCCTGGAGTGGTGTGTGCTCCTGGGAAAGTCAGCACAGGAGCACTCACCACTCCATGAATCTTTTGTGAAAGCAGTTGTCATTTTTTTTCCTTTTTTGAAAACTCTCCTCTTACACACCTTTTAAAGAACCATTTCTTTACGTACATCCACTCTCCAACACCTCCTATTTCTCCTGCAATTGCATGTGTGCATGACACAAGATCATATTTCCAACACAGTGGAAACTGCTGTATTAATTAGCATGTGCCCCAGTGCTAATACAGAGAATGCACTTTGTAGAAACACCACAACACAAATGCTTCCAGTGTGGTGGAGGGGGATCCAGTGTGCCTCCCCACCGCCCATTGGGTTCAAAGTAGTTCAGGGATTTAAAAGTCAAAAACAGCCCTTTGAATCCAGAAATAAATGGGTAACAAATGCGACTGGTATATTATAGTTAGATGACCAGGATCTCACAAGCATTCCAGTGACTATACCAGCTGCAGTTTCTGAACTGACTTTAGATATACTTCTCTGCAGAGAATATTGCAATCATCCTGCACAGTTGCTGACAGCACCACAACGTACACTTTTCTGAGGAAATATGCCACTAATACTGTGGGGGGTACATCTTGTAAACCCATAATATTGTACTCTTAAGCTGATGCTGGGTGATTATTATCAAGCTGTAAGTATAAATATTTATAAACATAATGATAAACATTTAAAATAAATGCACGCCTTTACATTCTTTAAATATTCATGTAATTCTGTTTGTCCAAAGATTCCACCGCAGTTCACAAAATTAAAGTGCACAATTAACAAAACCATCAATAAGATATTAGCAAAATAACAAAATTTAAACCAGATAATTAAACAATAAAGCAGTAGTGCAAGCCACCCAAAAGGTGCCAGAATCAGTTTTCAGAAAAGAGTTATATCAGTAATTTCCAAAGGTAATCTGATTTTTTAAAAAAAATCTTTAAAATCTTTAGTAACCCAGCTGAAATCTTCAGAAATCCAGCTGAGAAAACTCAGTTATCTCGAACCTGAGAGCTGCATGGTATTCACGCTGCCAAACTAGCCTCCACATAAGATAGAGTTTGGAGTGGGAACTCAGCAGATCTCAAGTGCTGAATACCAAGCCCTCCTAATGTCTCTGCTGGTGGGATGAAATACATGATGGCCCATCTGCACATGCCCTTTATCTCCTAATGTCGTACAAGTCAAGCCAATGGCTATGCGCTACTTCCAAAGTCAGAAGATGGTATGCTCTGAATACCAGTTGATGGCAATTACAAGAGTGTTATTGCACTCCTGACCTATTTGTGAGCTTCTAACATGCAGCTGGCCGGCCACTGGAGGAACCAGATTACTGGAGTAGAAAGCCCTTTGTTCTAATCCAGCATGTCTCTTCTAACATTGATCATGTGCAAACCATCCCTGTACTAAGCAAATTCCGAATGAATTTCAAAGAGACCAAACAACCATTCTTCCTCTTACATTCATGGAAGTTTTAGGATTTTTTTTTTCTATTTCTTGGTTTGATTGACCTCAAAGTCTTCTTCTTGCTCTTCATTTATATTTATTCAAAGATGTAATATCCCGCTATCTCACTTCTTTGTTCCACTTTTCAACATTTGGGGCTTCAAGCATCCACAACTGACCTCATTTTTGCCACTTTCTCTTGTTATTTCATTAGTGAGAAAATTCATTAGAGTTTTAAGCATTTTTATTATTTTCTTTCCTCAGAGGCAAGACAGTATTACATTGGCCTGGTTACCATGGTAACAGAATTCTTATTCTCCGGCTGTGCTGCTGCATATCTCAGACTTTGGGAGTTTGCATTTACCAATGCACATGTGATGATTCTGCAAAATACTTGTATTTTATGGCTCCTATAGATGAGTTCTTAAATGAAAATTAGGAGTTCCTTGTGAGATGCAAACCACCATCACTTATTTTATAGAATCAAAGAACATGAGAGTTGGAAAGGGCCAAGAAGGCCATCAGGTCTAACCTTGCACTAGTGCAGGACACCAAGTTACACCATCCAATTCATACCACTGTCCAGTTTTTGAGTTTTTTTTTTGTTTTTTTTTTTTAGTGAGGGAGAGCTCAAAACCTTTCTAGGCAGCTAATTCCACTCTCATATTGCTCTGACAGTGAGGAAGCTTTTCCTGATGTCCAGCCTGAATCTGGGTTATTGCAACTTGAGTTGATTATTCCGTGTCCTATACTCAGTTAGAAGAGGTCTTGACCTTCCTCTTTGTGGCAGTGTTTGAGGTACTTATACAGGGATATCATGCCCCACCCCTCAGTTTTCTCTTCTCAAGGCTGAACATGCTCAGTTCTCTCAGTCTCTCCTCATAGGGAAGGTTGCCTAAGCTCCCATATATAACACTGCTAGATCCTTCTGCCTCACAAACTAGATTTTTTAGTATCCATCCCTGCATCACCCACCTATAGTCCAAAGCAGTGTAGTTCACTCCACCGACACAGGAATCATTGCACCGCCTCAGTATTCATTTGCTAAAATGTTGTTGTTGTTTCACTATCTGCTGTAAAACTCCCAGAGATCTTTGGCTATTGGAAACAAACAAATAAATATTACTATTCACTTTCATGTTTGTTTTTCTTTCACTTTCTTTTCCTTTGTTTTTGCCCATGGCAATGACAGCAGAGCCATTTTCAGCAGTCACTGAATGTGCCAGCCACACTTTGTTTTTTCTTGGTGGCAGCAGCCATTTTTCCCCTGCAAAAGCCCTGGAACAATGCAACAAGTAAGGCATTCTGGGAAAATAAAGCAACAATTATCAGGAGGCATCTGCTGAAAGGACTTCTGCTGCCATCATAGAATGGAAAGTTCCATGCTGCTTTCCTGAGTTGAAGATGAATGGGTACAGATGGACCACTTGCAGCCATTGGTTGCTCCTGAAATGCCTTTTGTAGCAAAGGAAGACAGAACAAACTCTGCCTAGAGAAAACGGATCTAGTCATAGTGAAATCAGCCCTGGTTACAGCTAGGATAGTTTACTGCAATGCATTCTTTGTGGAGCTCTTCTTGAAGAATGGTTGAGAATCTACAGCAGAAGCAGCAGCTAGAATGTGTGTGGGACCCATTGCTTGGATCTCAGTAAACTTATCCTGCATAGAGTAGCCACTTCGGCTTCAGCAAAAATGAGGACACACATCCCCAAAAAGGAGGACAGAAGCAATAGCGAGTTGGATAGTATGCCAGTATGCAGTGATAGGTACAAAAGTAAAAATAATTGCTATCACTCCAGTGAACATAGAGGAAACCTCACCACAGATGATCCTGGAAGTGACCAGTGTGTTTCTTCAGTCTGCTGTCCTGATAGTTTGGAAGTTTCACAACCCCTGCATGGCCATCTTGATATGGTTCATTATATTTAAAATGGACTTGGTCTGGGCAGCCCTTCAAGTAGGGGACACCTTCTAATGGAGGAATGTCCTCTGTAAGTTCTGTGTCAGCAACATCAAGTGCCTATTTGTGCCAGGGTCCAGCTCAGGGTGTTGGCATTGGCCTTAGTAGTTTGGCACCCTGCTGTATAGAGCTCTGCCTACAGCTCTATAAGTTCTCATTAAGCAGTAAGACCAGCTTCAAAAGCCAAGGAATAGGGATAGGGATAGGGCTTTCTCAGTGGTGGCCCCACAACTTTCAAACACCCTCTCCAAGGAGATGCACATACTTTATTTGTTTATTTATTTTCAAACTTATACACTGCCCATCTTCCAGAGAGGCAGTTCATTGTCTCATCACTGCTAGCTTTAAACATGCACATGTCACATTTGTTTTTACTTGTGCTTGGAACCATAAATCATCTTTGCATGTTTGCATATTTTAAATTGTAATTGTTTGCTCATATTTTTTTAAAATCTTGTAAGCTGCTTTGTAAGGTTGGCGTACCTTGAAAGTCAGTTTAGCATTATTTACCTAATTAAAAACAATCAATTTTGATAAAAGAGGTGTGTGTCTGGCAGCACCATAGCTCTATGGCTGTGATCCCTAGACACCTGAGATGTGGCATGAATCTAAGCTAACCCTAGTGGTGCACATATCTGAGTTGCTTTGCTTTTAAAATGCATCAGATAGTTTTAATTGTTGCAAATGTGTTTGGGTACCTGAAGCCTGCAACATTGTCTTCACTCAGCAGGTAAACAGGTAACTTTGCAGTCCACAGATGAAGCCATAGAATACTGCTTTGAAAGACAACATTATACAGTTGCTCCTTCCCCTCTGTTGTGGGGCAGCCCTTCCCTAGGCAAATGGACTGGACAGTTGCTTCCTGAAAAAGGCTAGCAGGATGCCCAGCAAGGGCTGTGTCTTGATGTGCTGCTGGCCAGGGCTAGACTTACATAGGGTGGGCACCTTGTGGTCAACTCTGACAGCTGCTTAACTTCACTGGAAGGAACTGTCTTAAACTAAGGGCTATTCCAACTGCATGAAGCTGGGTCCATTTGCTAGCAATAAATAGGTCCTTCCTGCAAGTTTATTCAGCCTGGTTAACAAACTCTGCAAATGCAGTGAGCTTAATTTTCAGTGGCTTTTTATGTGCTTTTCAGCTGATATACTCTTAAGTCAATTCACATGCCTTCTTTCTTTGAAAAGAGAGAACACTGAAGTGTTTGTAACCTGCCCAGAGAACTTTGGTTATCAGGCAGATGAATACAAAAATAAATACATGAACTCTAGTTAACCTGGAAATAGAAGATAAATTCCTGCTTCCTTCATTCCAGATAACTAGCAACAAGACATACAGATCAACTCGTCAGATGCAGCATTACTACCTTTTCAACTCGAAAATAATAATGCTGCATTTGACAAGTTGATCAGTGTGGGTGTGTGGGTGTGTGTGTTCAAAGAATTCTCTGTCTCTCTCTCTCTCTGTGTGTGTGTGTGTGAGAGAGAGAGAGAGATAGAGAGTGTGTCCTTATGGAATCCCCTGATGCATCCAAGAAAAGCTCCATGCCTAATGCAGCCATATATATGCCAATGTAATGAGCCATTATGCAAAATTTCAGAGGTACGAGGAGTAATTTCTATATTTGCAGACACCTCTCTCATTTAGGAAAAGGTGAAAGCTTTTTTTTAAAGGGTAGAAAGCATAGAAACATTTGTGCATATACCAGACCATTCTAATAGTTTTCATAACATGTAAGAGAAGCTACTGTGTATTTATTTATTTATGGATTTATATCCTGCCTTTTTCCTACAAAGGGCTCAAGGCAGCTTACATCTCCCCCTCCATCTTATCCCCACAACAACAACCCTGTGAGGTAGGTTGGGCTGAGAGTCTGTGACTGGCCCAAAGTCACCCAGTTGGCTCCATGGCTGAGCGGGGACTAGAACCCAGGTCATCTGAGTCCCAGTCCCATGCTCTTACCCATTGCACCACCCTGGTATTTCTTCTATCTGTAACCACTTCTTCCTTCAATGGGTTTAAGGTAGCATTTGCAGGGTAGTTCCGCGCTTTATCATTGCTACGTGCACACTGTGGCATGTGCTGTTTCCCCGCAGCAAGCAAGCAAACAAAGGGTAACAGATGCCAAATCCATGTGTTTAAATACTCTGCCTATGTATTCATAGGAATCTAGACTTCACAAACTCATCTGCATTATTATTTTTTTAATCAGTTAAATGTGTGTAGGTATTCCTCCACAGTTTAAGGATTTGCTGTGGGAAACATGGCTGAAATTCATGAATTTCCACAGCAATGGAATCTGTGCAAGTATTCTTAGTCTCCCAAAAGCTGTAAGATTGGTTGCACCTTATCTTTTAGGTCATGCCAAAGGAGTACCCACTTCTGTCTCTCTTCCACTTTTGTGAGGGATGTCCAAATTTCTGCATATTTTTACAGTGCTTAGTAGGATTTTTGTAAACCATTCTATTGACCAGCTAAAGATTTTAGTTAACCATCCATTTAAAATATGATCCATCAATTATTACTTGGTTGAATTTGCATAAATAAGCACCAGGCAAAAGCAATGAATAGAAATCCATTTAACTAACAAAGCTCAACCCACTCCTTTCTGTATCGAAAACAAGTGAAACATTTCTGGGAGATGCATATAAGCTGACCTACTTTTCTGATTTGTCAATCAATGGGAATTTTGCAGCCAAGATAGATTTATTTTATTTGCTGAAGCCAGAGGCCATGACAACTGCAACCCATTTGCAGCACTAATATTTTAACTTTTGGAAAATTTGGGAAGGAATATTCTTCAGGATGGCACAGTGGCAAGTTCAAGCAT
The DNA here is from genome assembly GCF_004798865.1 of Varanus komodoensis. Lineage (NCBI taxonomy): Eukaryota > Metazoa > Chordata > Lepidosauria > Squamata > Varanidae > Varanus > Varanus komodoensis. The sequence continues at coordinate 16,360,698 of NW_025335409.1, read as the reverse complement.
ACTGGACATAGTTACTTTCAGGATGGAGGGAGCAAGATTTTACTCTGTGATTAAATATTGTTATTGTTTAATTGCACAGATTCAGCCCTAATTTCAATGCAAATTATGTCTGTGCAATTTTTTTTTTCAAATTCTACCATCTTTGCAGTACCCTTTCACCCTCTCAATAAATATGCAGCAGAAAGGAAATAGTATCAAATGCCTATTCATTCATTCATTCATTCATTCATTTATTCATTCATTCATTCAAGTATTTATAAGCCATCTATTAGGACATGGTTATTACTAGGTAGCAGACAAAAATAAAACAAAACCAGGCAGCAGTGCATTGTAAACACAGGCAGTGACATCTCAGCATCCAGTCACATGTTCCAGTCGCCCCACCTTCTCCAGCATCTCTGCTGATGAAGTTTGTGGATCATTTCCAAAGGCTGCCCTATGTAGATCACATGCAAGTAGTCTAAATTGAACTTAATAATACAATGGTAAAAGAGGTGAGATCCTATGTCTCCTGAGGCCAAACAAACTATTCTGAGGATCACACACAGCAAAACTATGCATAAGTGACTTTTTAAATTGAATGTCAGTGTGCATGGATTTGTTTGGATCAGTACAATGGAGATTCAGGATTGCAGATTTAATTTTTCCCTTCCTATTTGCAGCCAAAGTTCTACCTCCATGTAAGGGTGGGAAGCCAGAGCCTTGAGGAGGGCAATTTCAAGGCCTAGGACCATTTTCTACCCCCTAGAATCCACCAGCGGGTTGATCCTCACTGCTTAAGTTCCTGTCACTGAAACTAGTCAACTGCAAGAAAGCTGTATTTCCACTTTAAAACTAGGTGGGTGGGGAGTGTATGCTTTGTTTTACTGTGTGATTGTCCTCTGAGAAACTGTAGAGGAGCGTAAATTTACACAACTCTTTGCCTGAGTCTCAACTTACATAAAAGATTACGGCTAAGAAAGTGGCTATATTACACTGTAGGAAGTAGCCCAAGCAAGAGTGTTCTGAACTTCCTACTTAGGAAGAAAGTATACACAGCTCTAGAGGATAAAGTTTAATTATATAGGGGAAAAGCAGCAAAGCACTATCCAATAGCACTATCCTTCCAATGGGACAGGCCCTGTTCAGGTTTCAGGAATGCCACAAGCCTGGAGACAAGGTGGAACAGGTTGATGAAGACAGAGAGATAGCCCCAAGCTGCCACCTTTCATGTTCACACCCTTGACACCTCAGGCAAGAACTCATTTGACCAACCATTGGCCCATTCCAGCAGCTTTCACAAACCACAAGGGAGAAAGTTCCCACAGGAATGCAACTGGAATCACTCAGCCCAATTAACCGAGTTTCACTGAGGGTAGATGCATCTCAAGATATCAGATATATGGGTCCCAATAGTAGCTCTATGTGCTATTTCACTTGGTCAAAATGGAGTAGTCACACAGTCAGAGCACAGGAAGAAAATAACGGTCTTCCCTTAAAGGTCTTTCCCTTGCATATATCCTGTGATTTTTGATACCTGTATGACTAGGACACATACAGCCTCCTTCTCCTTGCCTGTATCTCATCTTTGGAGTTCTCTTCCAGAGGAAACTTAATTGCTTGTCTTCTAGAAACAAGCTTGGCGGATAGGGTCAAATCATACATTTTCACTTGCCCCATAGGCCTTGGAATGGGAAGAGTAAAAGCACTCCAGGATAGGGCAGATTCATGTTTATATTATGCAGGAATGGAGACCTAATCCAGCCTGCAGTGGTTGTCCATAAGCCCTGCAGAAACTTGGGTTCCTTCTGTGGCCCCTGATGCCTGTCTAAATCTAGGAAGTTAACTTCTGGCTAGACTCTTTCAATTGCAAGCAAGGTAGTTCAGACACCAGGAAAAGAAATGCAAGCTTACAAAGAGTCCAGAGTATGATCTTTGGTGAACAATCTGAAGTACCTTCTATTCAAAAGCCACATTCTATTCATTTCCTCCTCATTGTATTCCGTATAAAGACCAGGCTAGAACTTGCCTGAAGTTCAGAGCATGGCCCAGAGGTAACTGCTAGGTGGAACCAGCCCCACCATTGGACGAAGTGAGGTAACTTCCCCAAGAAGCAGATACAGCCCGCCAGCTGTGGTCATTCTGTGTTCTCTAAGCTCAGTTGGTGACCCTCAGTTGTGAAGAAGGCTATCCCACTGCTGGTGCTGGAATAAGAGTTAATGACAGTCTCAGCCAGCATCTGACTGGTCCTTTGCTTCAAGCAACAAGAAGTCTGGCTCCTCCTGTTCCTGGCCAGAAGTCACCATGACACTCTTCTGAGAGTTGCAGTAAACCATGAAATGAAGCAGATAGGAGCCACTGCAGACAAGTTTGCATAGGCCTTTGGTGTCATCTTCAATAAGAAACCTCTGTAAAACAACCCCACAGCAAATGATTGCTGGAATCTGATTCATGGAGGGCACAATCCTGTGCAAGCTTAGACAGAAAAAATCCTAAGACTCCCAGCATCCCCCGGCCAGCTACTTTTCCTGCCTAAACATGCATGGATTCTTCCATAAAGCTCCTCAGTTTCCATGCTGAGAAACAGCTGTTTTGGGGGGAAATGATGGAAGGAAGAAGCCCCTGATTTATAAAGCAAATTATGTTTCTGAACAAATCTGTTTAGGGCTCAGTCCTATCACCCCTCACAAGCATATGATGGTAGAAGAAGGCATGGCGATCTACTCTGGTGCAGCACCTTGCACCTGAAATTTCTCAACAATTTTTCAAATTAGGAATACACAAACAAAATATTTTTGAAGCAGTCACTAAGGTGGCCTACAATCCATGATGATGATGATTAATACTAATAATTTGTATACTACATTTTGAGTTTTCAAAGAAATTAATCTCAGTTTTTGCACTATCCCAGTAAGAGAAGCCGTATTTTAAACTCCATATTCAAGTGGCATTGGGGAGAAGAGGAAGATAGTTGCTTGATTCAGGCTGCCTAGAGGTTACGAAGCCACAGTAAAAGTCAAATCAAAGACTTCCTAGCTCACACTGTTATGGTGCAATCCTAACCACCGCCAGTACTCATAAGCATCTAGTCTTATGCCTCCAGTGCTCCAGACAAGGCTTGCATGTACGTGATTCCTTGAACAGGGCAGAAAAGAGGTGGAGTCTGCCATGCCCTTTCAGTGTAACTTTTGTCTAGATGCCTATTTTCAGCCCTCCAGATAAAGCACTGGGGAAGGTAAGATGTTGGGCTGCTGATAGGAAGTGGTGTATGTCCTTGGTCCCAACTTCCTCCCATCCCTCCGTATCCCCTCTGAAGCACAATTAGGAATTAATTAATTAATCAATTAAATATTTGCAACCACCACAGTGCTTTCCACAGCTGCTGCAAGTTGGGACCCAAAATAAGCATGCCCTTCATCTAGATTAATGTGACCCACGGTTCCCATCTTCACAAAGAACTGAAACATGATGGTTAGCATGGGGGCAGAGGTAATATCAAAACTTGGTTCTGATTGACCAAGGAAAGGAAGGAAAACTTGCAGCATGGACCAGAGACTTGAGATGTCGGTTCTTGGCTTCACTTCCATGATCCTGAGTCACTGATGGACCAGAGGCTGGAGATACCTGCTCTTGGCTGCACTTCTGTGGTCCTGGGTCACCACACTTTACAGCTTTATTCTGTGAGGTCATCTGTTGTTCTTACTTGCTGTCAAATCACCTCTGACTTACGGTGGCTCTATGAATGAAAGCCCTCCAAAATGTCCTGTCCTTGTCAGCCCTGCTCAGCTCTTGAAAACTGAGGTCATCCAAACATGATTAATACATTTGTGACCTTTATTTAATCTTTTTAGTGATTTATCTCTCTCAACTCTTCATTCCTATACCCTTGGGACATACCTCCCTGTAAACTTATCTAAAACTAGGACTGTAAATGGATGTAGATAAAAAAATGTAAAAGATAGTGTCTCAGAAGATTGACATTAAAAACAGTTTACTGAAATCTGAGAGCAATATACATTCACAGTGTTGCAAAGAAAAGTAAATTTGAGTAATTGGAATACTATATCCAAGCATTTACTTCAGCTCTACCATCTGGACTGGGGGACAGCTGATGTCAATTTTGTATATTCTATTCTTTAAAAAGCCCTACATTCCTGCAACAACCAGTGCTCTTCTGGATAAGACTAAGTGCCTGAGCTCATCCAGTCCTTCAGGGTTTCCCTGGTGGCCATGTACCCTTCCCACAGGGCCACTGCCTTCCTTGGTGGCTTTCTAGGTATTTTCATTTTCCACATTCCAAAAGGTTGAAATGCCTCTTCCAAGACTCAGTTACTGGCAAGCAGAACTTGAAGCCAAAATATTCTAGTCATTTTGGTATTTTGGCTCAGTACTTTCTGATTTCAGCCCCACTGCTGGAACATGGTTCCTGAAAACTTCTCCAATTGGAATATGGCCTGTGGTTTGAAAGTGCTGTAGAATGCACCTCTGCTGTAAAATGTCAACAACCACAACAAATTATGGCTGTGGTCACACAACAAGCAACTCTGCATGGTCATCATGGTTCTGGGTATTACCATGTTCTACCTGGCAGACAATCAAGTGTTCTCCATCCTATCTATGTTCTCCATCCTAGCAAGAGGAAGGGGAGACATGTAGTGGGACCGCTAAATAAGGAGAAGGGGGGATCCAGTGACTGATGTGAGGGAATGGGCACAGATGCTAAATGACTGTTTTGCCTCTGTGTTCTCCCCAAAGCAGGATGGAGGAGATCTGCATGGGAGATTAGATGAGGCTGGGGACATGGGGGCACAGATTAGAGTCACCCCTCTAGAAGTCAAGGGGCTCCTCAGGGTACCGGTCATTACAAAAGCACCAGGCCCTGATGGGTTAGACCCGAGAGTACTTTGAGAGTTGGCAGAGGTTCTCTCACACCCGCTGGCCTCCATTTTTGAGACCTTGTGGAGAATGGGTGAAGTTCCAGAGGACTGGAAGGTGGAATCAGTGGTCCCAATTTTCAAAAAGGGTAGTAGAAGGGACATAGGGAATTACAGACCAGTTAGCCTTACAATCATTGTAGGAAAAACCATAGAAAGTCTCATAATAGCAAGATATCTAGTGATGCCAGATAGGGAAGGGAGGCTGGTGGTCACACAGCACGGCTTCCGCAAAAACAGGTCCTGCCAGACAAACCTTGTGGAATTCTATGACAAGGTTTTGAGGTGGCTAGATGGAGGGGATGCAGTGGATGTAGAAATACCTGGATTTCTGCAAGGCCTTTGACAAAGTGCCCCATGATATCCTGGTTGAGAAACTGAGGAGTTTTGGGATAGACCAATGCACTGTCCGATGGATTAGGGCATGGTTGACTGACCAAAAGCAGAGGGTAACCATTAGTGGGGAATCATCAGGAAGGCAGCCAGTGACAAGCGGGGTTCCCCAGGCCTCAGTCCTGGGGGCAATCCTGTTCAATCTTTTCATCAATGACATGGAAGAAGGGGAGAACAGTCTGCTGATCAAGTTCACAGATGATACTAAAACTGGGGCAGTAGCCACAACTGAGGATCAGGTACTCCAGATCCAAGAGGATCTGGACAGACTATGGAAGTGGGCAGGAGACAACAGGATGGCGTTCAATGTGGATAAGTGCAAGGTCTTGCACTTGGGGCATAGGAATAGGTGTCATAAGTACAGGTTAGGGGACAAGTAGCTGGAGAGCAGCACTTGTGAAAGGGAACTCGGAGTGCTGGTTGACTGCAGGCTAAACATGAGTCAGCAGTGTGACGCGGTGGTTGAAAGGGTGAACGCCACCCTTGGTTGCATAGCCAGAAGTGTGGCTTCTAGATTGAGGGAGGTATTACCACCACTCTTTACGACTCTGATGCACTCATAACTGGAGTATTGCTTTCAGTTTTGGGCCCCTTGTTACAGGAAGGATATAGCCAGGTTAGAGTCAGTGCAGCGTAGGGCCACAAGGTTGGTGGCCGGTTTGCAGGGGATGCCATATGAGGCGAGACTGAGGGAATTGGGTCTCTTCAGCCTGGAGAAGAGGAGACTCAGAGGGAATATGTCGGCGACATACAGGTATATAAGGGGTGTCACACAGAGGTGGGCAGAGATCTGTTCTCCCCTGCAGAGGAAGGCAGGATGCACTCCAACAGAGCAATTTGGGTGCCAGGAAGTACTTTCTGACAGTTAGGACCCCGAGGTTATGGAATAGGCTTCCACGGGAGGTGGTTGAGGCCCCATCTGTGAGGATGTTCAAGGATAGGCTGGACATGCACATAGTAGGCATGTAGTGAGTGGAGCCGACTGGAGCCAGAGGTCAGACTAGATGGCCCGGGAGACCCTTTCTGACTCACTCTGTTTCTATGTTTCTATCATGGTTTCCATCCTCTCTGCTCAGTCCTCCCACTGTTGGCATGTATCCCATCAGCCCCTGTTCCTGAAATTCAATCCCAAGGTGCATTGCTCCAAACCTATGTCACCTGCTTCTTCCTCATTAGTCTGTAAATAGAAGCTGAAATGCTAAAGCAGCTACTACAGTTGCCATTCTTTCCAGAGGACTCTGTGGTAGTTGCATACCAGGATCATGGAAATCATATTCCTGGGTTCAGACAACATTACAAGCCATGGTGATGCAGAGAAACCATAGAACAAACCCTTGTTTCTTATAATGGTTTCTAAAGATCAAACTTACTATGGGAAAATACCATGGCTGGCTTCAGATGGCATGACAGACTAAAAATGTTTAAATAAAACCCCAAACCCACCAGTGCTTGTTGTGTTGTCTGAAAACTTACCTGTGAGTATTCCTGTGATGGAACAAACTCTGTCTTTTGCCAACCTTGTCTACACAACATAAGGAAAGCAGCAATGCCCTACATCACATCACAACATAGAAATCACATGAAACTGACGTCAAAATTAAATTGGTTCTCAATGTGGAAGCTACATCACCTCTAATTATTTTAATTCCTCTGTAGCTTCTAATGCAAGTGATGTTGTTCTTGTATGCCCCCCTTCCAGTTCTTTTATTTCTTTCTTAGTCTTCTGAGTATCTACTTCAGTTCCAGATATTGTGCTAATGAAAGCAGAACAGCATTCCAGTAATATCCCACTGAGTACAATAGAAAATGATAAGCAAATAACTCATTATGCATAAGGAATGGAATCTGTAAAACAGGCTTGAAGCTCAGAGTGGAAAAAAGGGTTCTGTTTTTAAAAAACAAACAAACATAGGTACAATTACAGTCAAAACCCTATTAGAACAAGAACAAAACAATAGAGGTGTCCATAGTAAAATACTGTTACAGTTTTAGCAGCAGACAGTATAATATTACAGAGTTGCCTAGCAGGTAATGAATTGCTTTTCTTGGAAGGAAGGATTTCTGAGAACTTTCACAAAGCTAGAATTTTGGTCAAACCTGTTTCCTCCATTTGATCAACCTGTGTGGTGCTGTCTTCTTCAATTTGTCTCTGTCAGTTAGGAAGAGACTACCGTGTATCAAGAGACATCTAATAAATATATATATAACAACTTCCAAAGCCAAAATGGAGAAGAAATGCAGTTTGCAATTCAAGGTGTTGGTAATGACCTATAAAGCCCTAAACGGCTTGGGTCCTGGTTACCTGAAGGAGCGCTTACATCCATATTTGCCCAGTCGCCCCCTGAGATCGGCGGGAGAGGCCCTTCTCCGGGAGCCCTCCGTGAGAGAAATTAGGAGGGTGGTTACTCGGAGAAGGGCTTTCTCAGCGGTGGCGCCTAAGTTATGGAATGCGCTCCCCAGAGAGGTCCGCCTGGCGCCGTCGTTATTTGTTTTTCGGCGCCAGGCTAAGACCTTTTTATTTAAGCAACATTTTAAATGCTAAATACAATTGAATTTTATCTGGCCAGGGCGGCTTATTTTATAATGTGAGTTTTAATTAAGATTATTTTATATGGATTTTAACTTGTTTTATCTATGTTGTAAGCCGCCCCGAGGCTTCGGCGAATGGGGCGGCATAAAAATGTTTTAATAAATAAATAAATAAATAAATCCTGTGCAGAGCTACTCAGAAGAAAGTCCCACTGAGTTCAATGGAGCTTACTCCCAGGAAAACATGTATAGGATTGCAGCCTAAGTGGCAAGCTGCAGCCCTGTAGTAATATGTATTTCAATATATTTTCATCAATAAGTCTGAGTTTCCTATGAGTACGTTTCATCTCCAGATCTCAAAGCAAAGGATTTCTGACCATCCACATTTTAGGAATTAGCTCAGAAGCACAGAGGAGCTGCAGATGCAGTTGAGAAATGCAGCAGAAAATATCTGTCACTGTTGGAGATAGAATACAATAAAGAAGCCAATTAACGCTATCTGTGGAGGACCAGTGTTATCAAGTGATAAGGGGAACCCTGCTCTTCTGTTGATGGCCTCACATGATAAGACCCTTCCTGTCTATGTCACAGCACTGTCTTACAAACTAGCACACAGCAACTTTCTTTTTAATTAGATTATATATCAGGATGCTGCCTGAATTATGTCCCAATTTTAAAACAAAAAATAAAAATCACACTTGCATTATGCAACTGCAGAGTTATGCAGTTCTATCCAGAGTCAAGCAAGGAGACTTCTGCTTGCAGAAAAGGGCTTCCTATACTCATGTCTGTTCCATTGGCAGATGGACTCAATCCAACAGCATGCATGGAATATACACAATGGGACACATGACATGGTGAAACTCTACCTAAGCTTAAGCACATTGCAGTTGTGCTGTATTTGCCTAAGTTGGATAATTATGTTGCTTTCATGCTGAACTTTAATACTGTCCTGTTGAAAAGAAATTTGAGAAAGCTAAAGTTTTGACATGCATCTACTGTAATTTGTTGGAGTTTTAGTCCAAATGTATTGCATAGGAAAGGATTTGTATCATAAATTAATGCTTCACTGATTGCCTGACAGGAATGTGATTTTTTTTAACCATAAACAGAAAAACATTTCTAGGGAGGAAATGTACTCATCCAAAGCAATCTGAACTATGAAGACCCCTTAATATAACAGTGTACAAATGACATCCCATTGTGGGGGTGAAAATGGACCATTAACAAGAATAGATGGAGCCATTATGATTTTGATCCTCGCTCCATGAGCAGATGTACTCAGACACACATGGGGAAATGCTGCATTCAGCTCTCCAGCTCCCAAAATTGCCCCACACCCTTGGCATTTAGGCTGTAATGAAGATGCCATTAGTGCTAATGGAGGTTTAAGTTGTGGCATGGGGGCATTGGGGGTGCTGCTGGGGGGAAAGGTGATCCTGCCCCTTTTCAACCCCGTGACTCTCCCTCCCAGGCCCCCCCCCACCACATGAGAAACAAAGAACTCTTCCTCTGCTGCATTTAGTCTTTTTGAAAGTGCCCACTGCTGCCAATGGAGATTTTAAAAGCTTAATTGGAGTTGGGGGAGCTTGAGGACTGAATGACTCTCTCTCTCATTCTGTGTGTCTTTGTGTGTGTGTGTGTGTGTGTGTGTGTGTGTGTGTGTGTGTGTGTGAGAGAGAGAGAGAGAGAGAGAGAGAGAGAGAGAGAGAGAGAGAGAGAGAATAGGATCTGGATAACCACACTGAGACTTCTTGCTAGAGGTGCAGCAGTGCCCTCCCACTTTGAGGGTTCATCTTCAACATGTTTGCCTAGAACGAATGCAGCCCTCAGACTGCAAAAGCCTCCTCAGCCCTGCTCTACTGACTTTCCCAGTCCCCCTCAAGGGAGGAACAAAGGGCTACCAGAACACTGCAATGGGTTTTCTAAATGGTTTGTTAGACCAGCACCAGCACCTGGAAGGATGCCATCACCAGCAGAGAGAGTGTGACCCTCTCCTGTTTGTTATCTAGGCCACTGGATGTTCCATACTAGGGGAGTGTGAGGAATCAAATAAGAGGGTAAAAATGCGATGGATTTGCACAATTTACGCCCCCAGATTCAGTTCATTAACCTCAAGTAAGCCTTGTTCAAAGCCATGGACTTCTGCTTCAAAGATGGGAATTAGTTTGTGCAATAAAAAAAAAATCCTCTAAGGAAATTTGCACAAATGGATGCTAAAAACCGCAATACTGCTTTGATTTGCCCAATCAAAACTGTGGGCAAACTTCAAAACTGTGAAGTTTCCGATTTCCAAATTAGACAAATAGTGAAAATCAAATATTTGTGCAAAAATTGCAAACTTTTCTTAGCCTTCGCTTAATGCATAAACCACAGCTTATCTTAGACATGGAAGCCTGCAGAAGAAACGTTGACTCAGGCTGCTTCAGTCATTGGATCAGAAGTGGACAGGAAACCTCTGGAGCACAGCGAAGGCAGTCCTGCTGGAAGCAGTGACTCCCCACTGTTAACATCCAGGAATGTTAACTGGCTCCTAAACATTTTCAAGGGTCATTTTCTGCTGTTAGCTTAACTAGCAAGCTTAAAGGATAATTGCATTATTAATTAACCTATTAATTAACTAATTAATTCATATGGTCTGAGTGCTTTACTAAACAGTTGGCATTACATCCTTCCAACTTTTCTTTAACATGTGTTGCTGCTGCTTGCAATTTGCAGTGAGCAGATCTGGGCATGTTGCACTTGTATGCTGCTTTCCCATAAAGTGACTGAGTCAGCCTTTTAGTGCTGCCAGTCCCCCTGGCAGGAGGGCTGAGGGAGCCTGCTGGCAAGAGAGTCCCTTTTAGCCAGGTTGTTGCCTTTGCAGGGCACCAAAACTACATCTATTAGAGATTATTAGTTTGATTGATTTTTTTCGGCCTGTTTTCCTCGGTACTCCAAGTCTAAATTATTTTATGGTAGAATTGAATTTATCCTATGCTTATTGGACTATTGATTTTGTTTTATTTGAACTTTCATCTTTGTGTGGGTTTTTTTTCCCCTTCCAAATGTATCTTTCCCTCCAAATTCCAAGTTTTGATAAATTGTTTGTCATGAGCCGCTTTGGGCACAGCTGACTGTGAGGAAGCAGGAAACAAGTGCACTCAACTGAAATTTAAAACTTAGTTTTGACAGGATGGAAATAGAAAGGGGCTAGGGAGATCCTGGCTCCAGTGTTTCCCATTTAAAAAACAAACCATCAGGGACATTTGATTGAATGCTGCTTTAGGCTGATGTCTCCATAGGACACTTTCCATTCTTTTCCTGAAATAGAAAGAGGGCAGGGAGCCTTAAGTCTAAGGGAGACCTGTAATCATACAGGTTCCCTTGGGCTAGTGGCAAATCTGGAAGAATGAATGGCACAAATGCTCTGATTTTTTATCTGCACAGCCAGAGTGTGGTGGCTGCCACCATACAGGCAGAAAATGTCGTCCTTTATCTTGGAGAGCAGAACTCTTGAAGCCACACAACTTGTCTTGAGACAGCTGAACAAGCTTGCTACCCTCAGGTCCAGTGAAGGATGCTGCCCCATCCTGAATGGAGATGCCAGTCCAGGCAACCTGTACTCCTGGAAAGGGAGGGGCTGACCCTGCAACAAATGGTCCTACCTGAAATATGTCAGCCTGCTACAGGGTTTCAGGGGCAATCCTCCACTGCCCTACCTGGCACGACATTTCCTTGAACTCAACAGGGCTTACTGCTAAACATGCACTGGATTGTGCTGTTCATCATAATTAGCTGTTTCCTAGCAGCTCTGGAAGTTTTCTTTCAGTGACAGCTGATGATTTAGGTTGCTGCAAGAATCAGCGAACATTGCAGAGCAAACAAGGAAGGAGAGGAAAGCTTGTCTTTACCAGAAACCACTGGGAAGTAGCAGTAAAAGCAGGGGGAGGCGCTTTCATGGCCAGTCCCAGAGTCCGCAGGAACTAGGTTCTGCAGCTCCCAACAGCCCTACAACAGCCATGTTGAGCCTCTTTCTGCCCGACCACCAAATTCCATTTCACAGAAGCTACCTTGGGTGGCTTCAAAGGGGCAAAACCCAAGATTGCAGCGTATTTTTAGTGCAACACACTTATTTCCAAAAGAAAGGCAAGGGAGGGAGGTCACTCCACAAAAGTCAAGGATCACTGATCGGAAGGGATCAACATGCAGCTGGGGAAGAGGCACGGCCTTCTGGGGAACTCGAGAGGGACAAATGTGGGTCTGACCTTCTGCATCCCCATCCTAAAACCATACCCATCACTAGGTGTTCCACCTGGGAACATCTCTTCCATGTGCTTGCCTCCTGACCACTAATGTATAGTTTTCAAAGTTATCTTCCTCAGCATGCCAGAACTTGTCCCAAAAGGGATAATACAGACTTGAATGCTAATAGTGCCATTCAAATTTAACACGAACGGTATTCAGTTTTGCATTTTGTAATTATTTGTTGTGGAGTCTGAACTCTAATTTCCTGCTTTTATTCCATATGTGTGAGCACAGTGCCATCTCTCCAAAGCAACTATTTTAACCCTCTCACTTCCTAGCATCTCAGCCCTCACTTTCTCTTAAACTTATCAATGGTGACTTAGAAGCAAGTCATACGAAAAGAGATGAGCACTAACTGTCAAACAAGTGGGCACAGGGTTACATCCTTAGGGCCGTATGGCGTTTCAGGTCTCATTTACAGCATGACGAGCAGGGTAACTGTCCCCAAGAAAATTTGGAAGTCCTTGAGGATGCTTAACAGGTGCTCCAAATTGCTGCTTCAGGGATTTGAAGAATTCAGGGAAAGGAATTTTATTTTTCCCATTTGTACAGTGACAGATGCAAGTCCATCCATGCTTAGCTCCCAGGCTTCTAGCAGCACTACATCTAATTTCAGTTCTGAAATTTGCTTGGTGTGCAGATTTTGCCTGAATAGCTGCTTGCTGCTCACCGCCGGTGCTCACATCCCATTTTAATTCACATCATCTTTTGCACTTTGAATGGCCATGAAAATCATTTCACTTCTACAGAGAACTTGACCACGAATGGTCAATTAGGGCCCAGCCACAGCTCAGTGAAGCATGAGAGGAGTTTTTCTTATGTAAATTGGAAAGAGCTCAGCTAATTTCAGACTCCTACAGCATTAATTGAACAGCAGCAAGTTCACACTGGAGAGCACCTCCAGACTGCCCTCCCTTCATGTGTGCAAAAGCCCTTGCTTATCCGCTTCCTTTAGGCCATCACAAATTTCAGTGGAAATGTGTCATTCAAAGATCAGATTACCAGTGAAAGTTGAAAACTTTAGAACAGTATCTCCAGCAGGGCACTGCCAGGCAAAGGTGTTAAGGCTAATGTCTGTCTAATCAGCTGAGGCTGGGCATGATTCTGTGCGACAGAAAGCTCTGTTGCTTATCTTAGTCTTCCAGAGAGTAATCTGCTTCTTAAAAGGTCTGTTTACTTTATTGGATGTGGCTCAATTTGACCATTTCTGCTGCTTCGCTTAATAGGATTTTCAGGCACATTTCGACCAAAGATAAATCCTTCTAGGGCCAATTGATTTCAATAGGAGAGTTAAGGATGTGCTTAAAGCTACCAACATAGACACACTTACTAGGGAGTAAGCTCCACTGCACACAGAGGGATCACCAAGTCAAAATGCACAATATTGTGTTGTACACTCTTGCTGAAATCAATGGGACATGAAAGTTTGTAGCTTTGATTAGATTATCTTCTTCAGAGTGCTGTTATATTCTGGAGAGTGATCATTGTATTTAAGTGTATTTCGTTGTTTTAACTGCCTTCTGAGATAAGTGGTGGGTTATACAGTTCCAAGGGAAATATTCTTTCAGTGATAACAGCAGAAGCAATTACACATCAGTGCTCAACTCAGAAAATTTGTTACCAAAGCTCCTCCCCTGCTTAAAATACCCTACCTCGCCAAGGGAAAAGTTTGGACTAATACAGTATAATCCTAATCGAAGACTTGGCTTACCCTGAGTCTTTGAAATAACATAGAACCACAACTGACTGAAAACTGTGTACATTTGGCCAAATGGAGATTATTTTAAATTTGGATCCAGCAAGTATGTTATTGTTTTGCTCTAGAGCAGTGCAGGGACTACAGGATGGATGTGCAGGATGGATGAGGTCCATCAGTATGGGGTACTTTTGATTAAATCCAGATGCTGAAAAGCTGCTTGAACCTAGCAGCTGGAATCTGCCATTAAGCACCTCTGCTAAAAATGACAGAGGCTGCAAGCCTCTGCCTGTGCATTCTTTGCATTCCAGCCAGGAAGAAGCCTGGGCTCTTTTCTCCTTCCATCAGAAGTCTGGTGTCAGTACTTCCTTCCAATGGCAGCACCAAGGCTGTAGGATACTTAAGCCAGAGCTTTATCAACTCTTTATCAACATTTTAATCCAGGTTTATCAGTTTCCAGACACTGAAAACAGTTTTATTCAAATGGCATTTGGGCTTTATGACTCATTTTATTTTATTTTTAATATGTAAAGCAACTTAGGGTACAATCTTATGCATGATTAGACAGACAAAAACCCCTTCAGCTCCCAGCCAGCAAAGCTCCCTGTGACATGCTGTGAATTATAAGGAGGTGGGGGGTCTCTCTGAAGATGCATAGGATTACATCCTTATGTAATGATGTATTTTTTAATTGAGTGCTGCTTTATGGGCTCACATTGATCAACATGAAGGATATGTCTTCCATAAATACTCATACAAATACTTCCATTCCTTTCTGTATGGCTTCATCAGCAATGCCTAAGGGCTCACTTTTGCTTTACACAGACAGAAATTCTATGCACACTTCCTCCCAAGTAAGCACACACAGGTTTCTGCTGGAAGGGAACACACCATTCAGCACACTGGGGTCTATTAAAACAGATTCTTTCATCATTCACAACTTTAATGACTGCATGCACAGGTTGGATTTTGCCATTTAAATTCCTTGCTCCTCATGGGATGGATCGCACTACCCCACATCACCTCCAGGACCACAGTCGGAAGCATCCTGCAAAGTTGCCAGGCCGAGCAAATTTGCAGTGCTGCAGCAGTCAGTTTTGAAGTGCAGGAGCCAGTGCAAATTCAGATGCTCACCATACCATTTTTCCTAGCCACTTCCCCAAGGGCAGCCCAGAGTGGTAGAGAGCTGGGTGGATCCACCTCAACAAACCAGTTATAGGAGTTTTCCTCCACTAGGAGTAGGCCTTTGGCAAAAATTACTGGGTCTTAATTGCCTGCTCAATGAAATATTTAATTGCTATTTTCCCTTTCTGCCTGCCCCTTCCCCACTGAAAGGGCACTCAGGACAACACCATTCCAAAATACTTTACATTGCAAAAAGGAAGAGCATGTTGTTGCAGGGAAAAATAATTTCCTTGCCCAGTTAGCTACCATTACAAACAGAGGAAACCAAGAATTCTGAGGAGGATGGCAGGTGAGGTCAGCCTCTTCCATGCTAAGAAAAGTTCTGGTGCTGCGGCCTGGTGGACCCTGGATCCACTACATCAGCAACTCCAATCCATGCATTGGATGTCTGCAAGCCCCTTGGAGACTCTAAAGCAGCTTTTTGGACCCCAGCTGGGTTTTTTTTTTTCATTGAAATCTCTGCCTACTCCCAGAAAAAAGTGGCTGTGGTAGAATAAACAAGGCACTGCTACTTTAAAAACCTGGGGACTGGCACTGATATTGCAGGCAGGGACGGGTTGGAACTTCCTACTGCTTATCTTTAGATCCAGCAAGGATCATCTCAGAAGGATGTACTGATACATGATCTTCCTGCAGTGCCACAGTATGTGGTGGTTCCAATAAGCTTCTTTTTCAAGCAAGAACACAAAGACATCTTTGGAAGTTTGAATGGATGAATCACTGTCTTAAGCTGCAAAATGCATGCTTTCTATCCAGCCTTTATTGGTCTTCTATCAATCGAACTAATACTCGAGCTGCTGTGTAAGCAATTGCCTCGTTAATAGAAATGTGTGATGTTTTTTAAGTATGTAGAAGTTTGGTTCAGTTCACCAGTGGTCTCTGGATTGGAGATTTGATCCGTACTCTGCCCTGAGTAAATTTGGCTGCAATGCTGTATACATTTGCCTGCAAGTACGTCTTATTGAATTCAACAGAAGTAACTTGTCAAATAGACAACTGTAAGATTGCACTATCACCAGACTGCAAGTTCTGTCCTATTTACAAATTATAATATAAAGGGTATTGGAAAAAATCATATACAGAGATCCCGATCTGCAAAGGGAAGGTGTGGATGTAACACATTTGTTCCAGTGGAAGAGCATAGATATGGCTATACTGGCAAGTGTATGTGCTTCCTGACACAGGATGTGTTCACTCATAAGCGAGTTCCACTGAGTTGTGAGACTCAGTCTAAGTAAATATCCATAGGACACTTCTGAATTAATGCGGTTAGGGCGCATTCCTATGGCCTCCTAACACCGAGCGTTCTGTATACCTAAAATCAAAGTGATTTCCAACCATTTCCAAATCTGAAATGATTTTGAAATCTCAATGCAAATGTTGCAGCTCATCTCCATTTTGGAAGTTTTGGTGAACCATATTGGAGGTTCCAGGGGGAGACTGATGGGGAAGTAATTGTGCATTTCACATATGTGCTTACTACCAGAAGAAATGCAGTCTTGGGAGCGGCTTACACATCTGAAGCACTGCTGGAAGAGCCAGAACAATCCCCCATGGGGAAAAACACATTGCCTCAAGCAGAGAGGAAGCAAGTAACCCCCACCCCAAAAAGAGACGCTTTCACCATGGGGGTCCCATATATCTCCCCTGAATGATGATAATTAAAAAGAAGACAATTAAAACATCTCCTTGGAGATCAATTGACTCTTGATGACACTATCAACAAGTATCATCTTACAGGGGCAGAAGACATTTACAGGAATGTAGCTGTGCTTCAGAAAGGGGTGGGAAGAAAAAAAGAAGGAAAGCCAGTATGGTGGAGTCGCAGCAGCTCCCAACTTAAGTCCCCAGATATTGTTGGACTGCAACCTACATACATCCCTAGCTGCAGGCCCTACTGGTGGTAAGACATCTTTCTGTCTAAACATGCATAGCATTGCACCCTAAACCATCCCAGGGTGCCAGTAGATGGATGTCCTTGAAAGCTTTAAGGAAAGGAAAGGGAAAGGGAAAGGAACGGAACAGAAAGGAAATCAACATTTTAGCTGTGTTCACCATGCTGTGAAGAAGTCAGGAAAGGAGCTGAAGAGAGAAGGAGCAAGACTGTGAGGAACTGTATAACAAAACAAGCATTTTCCCATACGCAAATACTAGTATGTTTACTGGAAGGTTATAATTAGAGCATTGCTGTGGAGTAACTCTGGCTATCTTACTTTTAACATGTTTAATGAGCTTAAGAGGCCCTATCTGCTCTCCTTTGCAATGCGTCATAAAACTAATGAAGTGTTTTTATGAGCCTTTTCATGGACAATAAGGCTAATAAGGAAAAAAGGTCATCTTTTTCATATCAAATGATGAAGGACAATTATCAGACCTGAGCAACATGGTCTTCTTGGCCAATATTTTCTATAGTTTGTTACCCTTCATAGCTAATGATGTAACAAGAGGTGCTCTGCATTTTAGATCCAGAAGAGGCAAAGAAAAAACTGAACCTTCTAACCCCATCTTTGTTATCAGGTCTTCTAGTTAACCTTGCATAAATTAAAGACTCATTCAGATCTGCTGAGATGATGCTACAGAGACAAAATGGATCTGTTGCCCATTTCAAAGTTCTCCTGTGGTGTCTTGCTTTCCTATTACAACAGAATCCACTGAATGCACCTGCTTGAGAGTTGGCAGGCAACTCTTGCTTGTTACCCACCTGGTACTTCCAAACAGAGATCTCAGTCAGAAGGCATTGTGCAGCTATTTTGTCTCTTCTGCTTAACAGATCTCTTTTCTCATAAGAAAAAAATGAGATAAATGATGGTCAAACATAGAAGGGATACAAATGGAACATGACCTCACCACCACCACTGTAAATGAATGATGCAGGGCAATTGCAGGAAAAATGCCTCCTATGGAGTCACCCACTGCCCTAGTTTTGCCAAGTGATCATTGAGTTAACTATGAACACCTCCCCAATGAGAAAAACCTAAAACATTGGAGTCATCTAAGTTTCATGTACATCTAAGCTCACAGAGAAGGGCAAGACTGAACATTATGATTGGAGAAAGTAGGGAAGTATGAGAGTTTGGTCTTTTCACAAGGCCCCAAGCATGAATGCATGTCTGTGAACATATTCAGATGTGTGCTTGTGTTCATCTCATCACTGACTCTTAGTTTGAACTGAGAGCTTTTCCCCATTAGTCTGAATCAGCCTTGCATTAACTTGTGGAGGAAAGCTGCACAAATTTGGGGAGATCTGTGCAAGTCCCCCATTTGAGCTATTTGGCCATTGTTTGATTTCCTCTTTACATAAAACAAGCAGTGATCACAAGCAGGGAAGTCATGAGCAGCAAGATGGTGTGTGGAGAATCCTAGCAGACACAAATATCATTCATTTGCCCAGCCCTAGGAGAGAGGGATTCACACACACACTGAAAAACTGAGTCGGCAATAAGAGCAGAAAAGACAAAAGGAAGTACTACTCCAGATGATTTTCAGAACTTGCTGCTAGGGATGGAGTTAGCATTTAAGGCAGGAGTAGTCACATGAGGAAACACCTCTCCTTGCTTGCTCATTCATAAGACGTCCATTCCTAAGTGGAAAAGGTGTGCACAGCATTGCTTTTATAATGTGAATTCTAGTAGTTCCACTGGGCAGTGTGAGCACATGAAATTCACCTGCCTCAAGATAAGTTTGCTTGCTTCCTTGTTTACTGTGCTTTTAAACTGCCTAATAACCAAAGTTCTTATGAAAGAGATAAGTTTTTAACAGGTGCCTAAATATGTAAAGAGAACATGCCAGCCAAACCTTGGATAGGAGAGAATTCCAGATTTGGGGTACTATCATGGAAAAGGCCCCTCTCCTTGCCATCTCCCTCTTAACTTCACTGGGGGATGGGATACAAAGAAGGGTCTCTAATGATGACCTCAGTGATTGGGTTGGTACATATGGAGATACCCTGGTCCAAGCCATTTAGGCTTCATATGTTATTGTAAGCACCTTGAATCTGGTCTGGACAGCAACTGGTAGCAAGTGTACCCTGTGCAGGAGTGGGGTAATATGTTCACAGATATAAAAGGTCCTGATGTAAAAGGCCTTGATCCCCCCAGAAGATCCACCCTTGCTGCCTTCACCACCATGAAGTAGGCTACATATTGCACACCAAGCCATGTATGGTTGGATTCATTTCAAGATCTTTTCCATCTGAGCTCCAGCTGTCTATGCTCTTGCTTTATCACCCTCAGCTCTTTAGGCAAACATGCATACAAATCTGCATGTACAGAGAGAAAGACATGCAGAAATGCACACAGATTTTGTGTGATTTAAAAAGAAATCTCAAAGTTCAGAGCAAGCACTATAAGACTGGAAAGATGATAAAGAGAGTGACATTGAAATTGCCTAGTTTCATCATTACCTGGAACAGATGCTGTTTATGAACACTGCCAAATGTTGGAATTATATGTAACCATGAAAGTTTATCAGAAATCCCACAATGGGAGGTTCAGTAATGGCAGAGAAACATTCCCATGATTACTAATGACCAGATCTGGGGGATACCAAAGTGTTCCCTGAGAAGAACTCTCAGTTCACATGGAGCAACAGAATAGGCTTGGTGTGATCTGAATGCCTACCCTTTAACCCTCCTTATAATCCACTACAACATCCAGGAGATGTCCACAAACAAAAAGCAACTTGAAGCCTGAAAAATGGCTGGAATAGAGTCATTAGTGGGACCTTGATGTGAGCGCCATCTTGAGAAACCAAGTGGAACTGTCCTTCACTCTTTGTGATGCTTGAGATTTCTGGTCCTCTACTTTCTTGACACAAAGGTGCTCTAATAGAGAAAGCCATGTGCCCACTTTCTAAAGATTTGTATACTGTCTCATGGCATGGGATAAGCTAGGGACCACATAGCCATTTATGCCCATGGCAGCTACAGTTCTAAGTCACCTGTGATGTTTGACCAATTTGTTTCCCTGTGGATAAGGCATGTGGAAGAGCATTCATATTCAGTTTGTCCCCAACCATACAAATGTGTGCATATATGCTTATAGGCAACCTTCAGTGGTGTATCCCAGAAAAAAATTCACCATGTGATTCTGCTGAAAATATAGATAGGCTCTCAATCTTCCTGTCTCTGACTGGGGGAGGGAGTTAAGTTTTGACTTACAGTTTCTGTTTGTGACATCTATTTTTACTATAATCTTGATGTACAAGTTCTATATAATAGCAAACAAGAAATCAATACAGCAAAGCAGTCTTGTCCAGAGAAAACAAAGGGAAAAGAACAATATTGGAGCATGGAATTCAGCTTTCAACAATAGCCACATCTATTCTGCAGATTGCCTTGAAAGTGAAACATAGCCTCTTGATTTATTTTTGCTTTTGCGCATCTATAACTAATCCAATCTTTTCAGTTTATATAGCTACACCAAAAAAACAGCCACATTTCCTCCAGGATGACATTTATCAGAATGTGCTTCTTTTGGTATTATTCTTTGACAGCCTAAAAGTAATTAACACCTAAGGTTTCTTTTTTAATGTTCCTCCACTACAAAAACAAACAAAGCAAATTGAACAAAAGTTGGCAAAGAACTGGGCTAGTGAAGAATGGATTTCATGGGTAGACTTTGCACAAAAAGATGGGGCCATAAATAAGATATTGGATGGGTTATGTCAAGGATGCTTTGAACTGGATACCTGCCTGCACCAACCAGAAAGCAGAAGTTGAGGGTCCAAATGGCCCTTTCCAACTCTATCATTCCATAAATATTCAGCCCTGCATTGAATTATTTATTATGTACAAGTCTTGCTGCTCTCTTCATGGGCTGGCAGGATGTTCTTGAGAAGAACTCATTTCAGTTATATGGTTATTTCCTTGGGTTTGCATTCTGGGTTTATAACTTCTGAAACATAACCTTATTAAGTATCTCACCATGGATGTCAGCAGACACTCACTGAACAAACCCACTGTTTCAGAGGACTGCAGAAGGATGGTTAGAGAGCCAAATGTATATTGCAGGGATGGCAGGATTTATTTAGGGTGCAATCCTATGCATGCTTAGACAGAACAACTCCTGCAACTCCCAGCATACTCCACCCAGCCTGACTGGATTTTACTGCAACCTGGATGTCCAGGAACCAGAGGCAGGTACAAGACGTTGGCTAGGTGGGTGGACCTAAGCTATGGGTTGAGGAATGGGCACCCCGTGAGCACATGCTCAGCTTGAGATCAGTGCCAGAGCCAGGTTCAAAAGTCATCTCATGCACAAATCCATCACTGATTTTCTCACTGAGCCTTATTTTCCAGCAACCTCTTTGGGCCGTGGTGGGGAGATGGAAGCCTTATAGATTGATTCCATAAAGGAAGCCACAGCCTTAAATCTGTGAGACCAAAACAGTACATTTTGTGAAGGACAGGAGATATTGGAGGACATTCATTCATAGGATCACCATAAGTCATAGATGACCTGAAGGCACCTAACAACAACCATGGGAGCTTTTTAAGTGTTGCTTTTGTTAGACAATCAGGAGTCAAGAAACTTTTACAGTCTTCTAAACTTTACTCTGAGATCTGCCAATGCATCCCAGTTAACCTTCTGCCCATCCCTAGCAAATAGCCCCACCACCATAAACATATAAAGCAGACTTTTAACCCATCAGTCTACTGATCCAACGCATAGTCCAGTGCAGCAGGATCTTTGCAAAATCTCAGGCATCCAGGGAGAACTTCTTGGAGTGCTGAGACCTAACACCCTTTTAAAAACACACACATACTACAGTGCAAGCCTCTATCCACTTGCTGAAAGCAAATTCCAGTGAGCTCAGTAGCACTTAATCCTTCAATAGGGTTGTCTCTAAGGAAGCCAGAGATTAAACCGGAGACCTCCTGTATATAAGCCATGTGGTCTCCCAGCAAATTACTCCATCACAAAATCAGGTGCTCTGTGGGTCCAGTCACATAATGATCACAACAACGACGAAAAATCACAATGGGAAGTATCGTACATCAGAGGTGTTTAAATATATGCTAACTGCCACAAGAATTACAATTGCTTCTAAATGGAAAACAGCAGTATGCCAAACAATTGAAGATTGGAAAAACAAGTTGGGTGATTATGCAGTGATGGCAGAACTTAATAATTATGTAAACAGAAGACTGATCAAAGAATTTAATGATAAATGGAAATTTTACTATATGCAGTAATTAATACAGAGCAAAATAAAACTGACTTGAAGTGATTGCAACATTTCCTGGTTTAGAGAGTTGTTGTTGTTGTTGTTGTTCTGTGGGCTCCAACAAAGTATTTATAGACAGAAAGATGGAATTTATATGTTATAATTGTGTAAGTTCCCTTGGCATTTTTCTTTCCCCTTTTTTTCCTTTCTTTTCCATACTTTGTTTCTTTTAAGAAAACCATATTTTATTTTATTTTATTTTATTTTATTTTATTTTATTTTATTTTATTTTAGTGTGGCCATTTTGAACTGATTCCAGTTATCCTGTGATTATCACACAACAACTGCTTGAGAAATGGTTCTACAAATTAAGCCTGGAATTAAGTAACCTCTCCATTGGTCACCTGTGATGAGTCTCCAGGGACTCAGGTAGGGAAATGTGACGGAGCTGTTTTCTCTCAGGCCACAAATAAATTACAGGGCATGGCTCAGCATGGCCAGCTGAGGTAATAAACAAGTTTGTGGGCTAGTAATATTAGTCAGAGCTATTTGAAAGATGAGATTCAGTGACGTACATCCAGTTTTTGACCTTCACAGAATGAATCTAACTTATTGTCATTACCTGTGTGAATCTCAGTCTGTGGGAGGTGGCTGGCTGGCAAAAATACCTGTGAAGTTTCCATTGTTTGTTTGGATCCCTTGCTAGGAATTTTAAGGGAGCAGTTACCTTGACAACAGCCTTTGCTTGAATAAGGGGCAGGTGGTTTTCCAGGTGTTTCTCTATCACATTTTAGAGCTGCATCTCTAATTAGGGAAACACAGCTATGGATGCTTATAAAATCCTCCCCATCCAAATTTCTCCCTGGATTTGGAGGTTCCAAATAACCTGATTATTTTCCCCCAGAGTTGAACCAATGTGTCAGAGATCTGAAATGCTTCTTTGTTCTTAATTTCCAAAATACATTTAGGTACAGTTCAATAATGCTAAATTTAGGAATAGTAACCCCATAGGATTATACCCTAAATATATCACTGTTGAATGGAAAACAGTACTCAGGAAGATGACAACATAAAGTTTGAAGTGTTCAGTCAGTTCTACCACTGCCCACTTCAAATGTGTTTGTGCTACACAGTTCCAAGGAGTAGGCCATAAGAGTGGAGGCAAAGCATGCCATTATACTAATCAGATGGCATGTGGACTGACCTGAGTATCTTAAATTAGGGCGTTTCATGCATGTGAAGGAGTTATCACTACAGAATAAGCTGCCTTTATGAAAGAGATTACATGATTCAAGATAAAGAGTGTTGAGAAAGAGAATTTCTGCACAATATTAGCTTGAGCCTGGAGCAAGGTTTATTTAACATCCACTCATAATCTGTCATAGATCAATGTAATGCAGCCAGCCTGTATTAAGTTAATACTCATTTAATTTCAGAACTCTGAAAAATATAAGGCAGAGGCAACTGTCAGCTCAGATTGGCTTCTGTTCTCCCATTCAGCACTGGAACAAAGCCTCTGTGTTGTTGTACTGGTGCTGGTTCCACTTTCTTGTTGAAATTGCCATGGAACAAAATTGCCTTATAAAGTGAGTTTCTCACTCTTTCGCACTGGATTGCCATGCCTCTCCCCACTGTATTTTTGTAAAATGGTTGGTGAAGTCCCTAAAGCATTGTAAGAACAATGGATCCAACTTAAGCTTCATTCATTTTGGTGGACATGCTCTAAGTAGGCTTAACATTGGATACAACCCAAAAGTGCAACACAAGGTTCGCTATAAGCATGCATGGAGGGTGAGAAAATGTAGTGAGTGAAGCCAAGTACTGCTTTTAGCAGGGTGACAATGCCCAAGATGCTGAAGAACAGCAACAAGAAGACCTTGAGGAAGTGGAGATGGGAGCTTTGGGAACCCAGGAAACATAGGCCTTTGAAGTGTCTTCAGGGTTGCTGCCCACAGATTTCCAGGACAACCACAAGAGCAGGACCAGGAGGGTTTGAAGAAGGGATGCAGGAGAGCTATTGCCTCACCCAGTCCTTGACCCCATGATGAAGCATCAGGACAGTTGAGCTGCCCAGTTAGAGGGCTTCCATAGGACTTGCCAGCTGGCCCTTCACCAGTAAAAGCCACCCTGCAGAGTTACTGAAAAGGAAGAATTTGGGGGAGAAGTCTCTAGTTTGGGTTCAACAACTTTCTTTATGTGAGCAGGGACAAGCTTCTGAACTCACTAGAGGACTTTCAGAGTTGCGTTGTTTTCTAGCTATGAAGTGCCAAGAAGGATCTGAGTTGTAAAGAGACTGTCTGGTGTTTGGAAGGGCAAGACAGGACGGGCCAAGCTCAAGACTGGCTGGCCACTTACTAGTGTGTCCAATTGCAGATCACCAAAAATGGAAGGCACGCTTTGGTATATATTTAATTATATGTATAGATGTGAATTTGAAAATAAGCACTATGATTTAAACAGAAATTTATCTCATCATAGTATGGGAGATTATGCTGGGTGATCTAAATGCTTTGCTCAGTCTCTGTTTTGAGGCCCAGCTTTTCTTTTGATGGCTCTTTGCCTTTATACTGGTCTTGGACTTGACATTTAAACAGTGGAATCCTTTGAAACAGAGGACTGCCTTCTGTAAAGTAGGACACATGGCCACCCTACCACTTACAAGTCACCTCCAAAACAGACATCCAAAGGAGAGGGCATGAGTTTGCATAAAAAATCCATATGCTACTTTATATTTATAGAAGCAAATTTTAAAGGAATAGCTGTAAATTGAATGGAAATAAAATACATCTGTCTGGTGTGAATAAATTACCCATGTCCCGGCTCAGACTGCTGTCCAGGAGCTGTTGTTGGTGAGCAACTTCAAGGTGCAGCTCTTCTGATGTTTCCTTATCTTTGAATTGGAGACAGACTGGGCAATCCTTCTGACAGTGGGGGTATGTTATCGCCCTCCAGGTCAACTTGAGACCCTGGATGATGTCCTGACAGACCAGATTCTAAGGATATCTCAGGGGAGGGACACAGTAATTATGGGAAATTTCAGTCTCCCAGATATTAGTTGGGAGACTCACTCGGCAGTGACAGCCAGGTCACGTCGCTTCCTAGAAGCGATAGAAGGAGGGTTTTTCACACAGAGTGTCTAAGAGGTGATGAGGGGGGAAAACATCCTTGACTTGGTCTTGACCAATAGAGAGGAGCTGATAGATGAAGTACAGATTAGGGGAGCTCTGGATGCGAGTGATCACTCCATCCTTTGCTTTGAGATCAGGGGACTGGGGACATGCAGCAGGTCGAGCACTAGAAGCTGGGACTTCAAGAGGGCCAGCTCTGGCCAACTGAAGGCCAGACTGAGGAAAGTCTCCTGGGATAGGTTACTGGAAGGTAAGCAAGCTGAGGAGGGGTGGATAGCACTCAAAAGGGAGGTTTTGGAGGCGCAAGCCTTGACGATACCTCTAGTCAGTAAGTTGGGGAGGCGGAGGAGAGTGCCACCATGGATGCAAAAGGAGGTGGTTAGAGGGATTTGATGAAAGTGGAACCTCTGTAGGAAATGGGTACTGGGGGAAATAGACAAAAGGGTATACCGGGGGGAGGAGGCCCATTGCAGAAGGATTCTTTGCAAGGCTAAGGCTGATTACTAACTGAGACTTGCCAAGAATATCAAGAGCAACAAAAAGGGCTTCTTTCAGCATGTAAATAGGAAGAGGAAGGGGAGACAAGCGGTGGGACCACTAAATAAGGAGGAAGGAGATCTAGTGACAGATATGAGGGAACAGGCACAGATGCTAAATGACTATTTTGACTCTGTTCTCCCCAAAGCAGGATGGGGGAGATCTGCATGGGAGATTGGATGAGACAGGGGACTTAGGGGCACAGATTAGAGTCACCCCCCTTGAAGTTGAGGGGCTCCTCAGGGTACTGGTAATTACAAAGGCACCAGGCCCTGATGGGTTACACTTGAGAGAGAGTTGGCAGGGGTTCTCTCATGCCCTCTGGCCTCCATTTTTGAGGCCTTGTGGAGAACGGGTGAAGTTCCAGAGGACTGGAGGGTGGCATCAGTGGTCCTAATTTTCAAAAAGAGTAGTAGAAGGGACATGGGGAATTACAGACCTGTTAGCCTTACGTCCATTGTAGGAAAAACAATGGAAAGGCTCATAATAGAGAGAGATCTAGTGATGCTAGATAGAGAAGGGAGGCTGGCAGCCATACAACATGGCTTCTGCAATAACAGGTCCTGCCAGACAAACCTTGTGGAATTCTATGACAAGCTTTTGAGATGGCTAGATGGAAGGGATGCAGTGGATTTGATTTACCTGGATTTCAGCAAGACCTTTGACAAAGTGCCCCATGGTATCCTGGTTGGGAAACTGAGGAGTTTTGGGATAGACCAATGCACTGTCTGATGGATTAGGGCATGGTTGACTGACCAAAAGCAGATGGCGGCCAGTGACAAGCGGGGTCCCCCAGGGCTCTGTCCTGGGGCCGATCCTGTTTAATCTTTTCATCAAAGACATGGAAGAATGGGTGAACAGTCTGCTGATCAAATTCGCAGACGACACTAAAACTGGAGCAGTGGCCACAACTGAGGAGCAGGTACTCCAGATCCAAAAGGATCTGGACAGACTATGGAAGTGGGCAGGAGACAACAGGGTGGCGTTCAGTGTGGATAAGTGCAAGGTCTTGCACTTGGGGCACAGGAATAGGTGTCATAAGTACAGGTTAGGTGACAAGTGGCTGGAGAGCAGCACTTGTGAAAGGGACCTCGAGGTACTGGTTGACTGCAAGCTAAACATGAGTCAGCAGTGTGACGCGGTGGTTAAGAGGGTGAATGCCACCCTTGGTTGCATAGCCAGAAGCATGGATTCTAGATCGAGAGAGGTATTACTACCACTCTATACGACTCTGGTGCACCCGCAACTGGAGTATTGTGCTCAGTTTTGGGCCTCTCATTACAGGAAGGATATAGCCAGGTTAGAGTCAGTGCAGTGTAGGGCCACAAGGTGGCCAGTTTGCAGGGGATGGAGTATGAGGTGAGACTGAGGGAACTGGACTCATTGGGGATCTATTGGCGACTTACAGGTATGTGAGGGGATGTCACATGGAGGTGGGTAGAGACCTGTTCTCCTCTGCAGAGGAAGGCAGGACGTGCTCCATTGGAGCAAAGCTCAGGGAGCCAAGTTTCCTTTAGATCCCAGGAAGCATTTCCTGACAGTCAGGACCCCGAGGGTGTGGAATGGGTTTCCATGAGAGGTCCTTGATGCCCCATTGGCGAGGGTGTTCAAAGATAGGCTGGACATGTACATGGTGCGTATGTTGTGAGCGGAGCCGGCTGGAGCCGAGGATCAGACTAGATGGCCCGGGAGGCCCCTTCTGACTCGCTCTGTTTCTATGTTTCTTCTTCCTGCCATCTGACAAACTTTCAGGCCAAACACACCACTATTCTCTGTAAAGTAGGACACCCAATCACCTTAGCAGCTGCTAATGACTCCTGTTCTGTGTTTCTTTCTTTGCATCAGGGCACAAAATTTGCTCCCACATCTTTTATTTGAAGCTATCCTTACCCAAGCTATTGTTTCAGTCTCTGTTATGCCTGCAAACTATGACAGCAAATGGTACAGAAAAAGAACTCAGCAGAATCAGATCCACACATTTCTACTCATTGGATAGGTCTGATCAAAGGCTATCCTGTTCTTCCTAAGCAATTGCCATTTTACCGGGTTTACAAAAAATACAGGAAGGATTATTCAGTGCATTCCTCTTTCCAGTATCTTTTTTTTACACAGTCGGATTTGTGCTATGAAAGTGTGTCTTGGGTAAAGGTATTTTTCTTTCTTTTTACTCAGTTTGCCATAATCTTTATCTCTGTCGAAACAATTGGAGAAGGACTGCCTGTGGTGAAAGGATATGATCTCTTTGATCCATTCCAAAACCATAATTTGTTTTGCTACCATTCATTCTGCTTAATATCTTAGGTTGTTCGAAGGTCAGCTCCATGATGGCTGAATCAAGTTTATATTTCCCATGCAGATTTCTGATCAATGCTGTCTGGCTGCATTTTATCCAAAGCGCAAGGAAGCAAGGCACTGATTCCAGGGATTCACTTTCTTTATTACCAGTGGAGAATCATAGATGGCTACAGCTAGTAAGTGCCAATGGCCAGGATGCTCTCCAATCAGGAAAACATTATTTTTCTGGGAGATAATATTTGATCTTTTGGAAGTTATCAAGCCCATTTGGTGGCCATTCTCCATACATTAGACATTTTTCTGATTTAGCACAGATGCATTTCACACTGCATTGTAAGTTTTACATGGATAGTTACAGGGAAGCAAGAGCCAACATTTATCAGGCTCATCTAAATTTTATGAAGTTTAATTCAAGAATCATTTTGCTGCATCTTCATTTCAGTTTTCAGTCTCTTTTCTGGTCCATTAAAATTGGGAAAGTGTGTTTCTGTGTGTGTGTGTTTCAAAAGTTTTCACCCAGCAACCCACTGGCTAAATTGTAAAACATGCATATTTCAAAATACACATTTAAACAAAAATTCCAACCTCATTTACAAATTTGGGAATTTGCAAATATTTCACACACACAAACTGCTGCTGCTCATGTCCCCAATGCTGATTATGAATGGAACAGATCTCCATGATTTGAGGTCAGAAACAAACTCTGCACCTATCCCTAATTCAAAGAATGCACAGCGCTTGGGTGTTCCTGGCATACCTCCTGCACAAATGTCCTATAGATTCCAAGGAAGCAATGTGGCTTTGATAAAAGATTTTTCTCTGGCATTCAACAAATCATATTGTTTAAACATGTGAGCAGGGTTGATGTGCTGGTCCTGCCCCACAACTTCTGCATTCCTGTTGCACTGAGGATCCAGTATTCCAGGAGAGAATCACTGATGCAGGAGGTCAAGGCATTGTTATTTAACCAATATATTAAAGTTAATTAATTTTAATGGTATATTTATTAATTTAATTTATTTTAACCATCTTATTTTATACTCAGTCCTGCTGTAGCCAATTTATTTATTTGTTTATTAAGGATTGGACACTGTATTTGGGGTTTTAATGTTTGTAAACCACCCAGAGAGCCCTCTGAGCTATTGGGGTGGTATATAAATGCAATAAATAAATAAATAAATATCCCCTCCAGGCTAGATTGTACTCATTCAGCAGAGCAAGTTTGATAAACCATGGGGGACAGGCGGGCTGGAGCAGTCCCCCTCCTCATGAGCTTACACAACACAGGTCAATCCTCATGTGAATGCATCTTAAGCTTTCTCATGTGGCTTTAGAATCTTAGACTGTGTAGCTGATAGGAAGGATGCGGCATCTCAGTTTACTAAACCTTGCCACAATACTAGAAGTCTGGTATTCTGTCTGGACATGGCCAGTAAAAAGATACAGTGGTACCTTGGCTTCATGAGTTCCAGGACTCTGGTTGTGGCCCAAACTGGTCGTGAGCCAAATTAAATTTCCCCATAAGGGTCAATGTAAATGAGGTTAATCCGTTCTGCAACTATTTCTTTTACTCATGAAAATGTGAAGCAAAGTGACAAAGAACAACAAAGATCGCAGCCATCTCCCCCCCACACACCCCAACGATTGTGCAGGGGGTGGGGGGAGACGGGCACCATTGTGGGTGCGCTGTGGGGGAGGCAGGCATGGGTGCACGGTGGGGGAGGCGGGCGCAATCACGGCCATCTCCCCCCCCCCCAGCACGACCACAATCGCACCCGTGCAGGGAAGGTGGGCATGCTCGCAATCATCAGCCGATGCAGAGTTTGCAACCTGCAGAAAAATTTTTATGAAATTTCTGTTCACAACCCGATTCGGTTGTGAACTAAGGTGTTCGTTTCTGCCTGATCTATGCCACACTGCAGGGGCCCGCACTTCAAGGTTGCTCTACAGAAGTCACTGTGTGCATGATCCCTCATTCATCAGAGTTTGTTGAGCTTTTTCACAGCATTCTTGACTTTCAGGGCCTCTGTCAAGATTTCCAGACATTTTTGCAGATTTTTTTTGAACCTTAGGAAAATCTAGTATTATATTTTAAATCGCACAGACCAAAACAAAAGCATCACGAAAAGCTGGAAAACCCACTTTCCTACAATTATACCATACCTCCGCCTTGTTGTTTGGTTAGAAAGGCAGAGACATACAAGCCCCAGAAAAAGCCCTGCGTAAAGGATGCATTTTCCTTTTGCAATGAAAATGGAAAGACCCTCAGTACAGCAACAGGTTAAATGACCCATGCAGAGAAGCCCTAAAGTGATCTAGAAAAAGGAAGGGCCAATGTAGTGTAGTGGTTAAGAACATGGGACTGGGACTCAGACAATCTGGGTTCTAGTCCTTGCTCAGCCATGGAGGCAACTGGGTGACTTTGGGCCTATCACCAACTCTCAACCTCCCATACAGTGCTTGGCTTAAACGAGAAAAATAAACCCAACAGTTTTTGATACAGATCCCCAGCACAGAGATGAAAGTTATCTGGGTCTGAACTGAAAGGAGGCAAAATTGCATGCCCAGTGGAAAAACCTAATATAAGCTATTTCAAACCTAATATAAGCTAATTTGTATCTACAAGAAACAAGTGTTTGTTGAGGGAAACTCTCCACTCTCATTTCGTAAAATCCAACTCCACAAATCTGATCAGGCTCCTTTCCAAGTGTCGAGGAGATTAATGTTTCCATTTTCATTCTGTTTGCTATCCTCTGCCCTGGAGAAAGATGCCTTAGCTTGTGATGCGCTTGGATTGGATATTTCCATTAAAGTTACTTTTTTTCACTTACATCTTTTTTTTGGGTGGAGGGGAGGGAGGATGTTGCTTTGGTAGCATGAGTCATACAGAATTGTTTGCTCTGTAGTCATTTCTCTGCAGTGCTTTCTGAACACCAAACCAATGTGACCCAGGATGCAATTGCCCAGGGCAACAGATCACTAGACCACACACTCCATGCATGCTTTGAACATGATACATAAGCACATGGTAGAGCACCCACTTTGATGGTCCCCAACTTCTCCAGGTAGGGTTAGGAGAGAAAAACCCTGGGCAGCTGCTGCCGGTCAGTGTCGACATTATTGGGCTAGGTGGACCCATGGTCTGACTCCACGTAAGGTAGCTTCCTATGTCCTGATGTCTCAGCATTGACTTCTTTGCTGAAAAGCAGCCACATATTAGATCAGGGCTGTGACACAGCCCTTCATGTCCCAGTCCCAGTGCAAATCACCCCCTTCTGAAATTCCTCTTGACTGCACAGAGGAAAGATGGAATCACTGGGTTGGACTATGTTGGTTCCATTTAGGTCCCATTGAAACCAAAGTGAAAACTCCAAGGACGAACTTAGGTCATCAAAAGACTAAGGGCAAAGGACTATGCATGTTTAGTTAAGGAAAATTTCCTATAGCTCCCAATATGCATAGGCATGCATTTGGTTGCACCTTAACTGACTAATACGAGTCCCACTTTCAGTAGGAACTAATGGTAACTTAGTCCTGATTCAAATCAATACTAGTACCTTTCATTTGTTCGCTCTGCAGCTAATAAAAGTTTGGAGGTACTTTCCATTTGTGCAATGACACCAAGGGAAAGGGTTAAAATCCTTTCCCTACCACCACTTTCTGCCCACAGCACTGCAGGTATAATCCAATTGTCTTTTTCCTTACAGTTTTTAGAAAAGGGAAAGACATCGGGTGAGGAAGTGCAGGGTTTGACTTCCCCTGTCTAGTTTGGCTTTGATTGAGCCAATGAGGCACACTTTTAAATTCTATTATTTCAATAGGAGAGTTAAGCAGATCCTTAAATTGCTGTCATTCACTCTCTCTGTTTCTGCCACCTCCTTTCCCTGCCTGCTTTTCCACCCAAAAGGCTGCCATCGAAGTAAGAGATCTAAGTCAATAGGACTTAAAAGCTGCTTTATTTTGGCTGGATACTATCCCTACATTACTACCAATTGTTCTGATAGTGCTTTTCACTTACAGTGCAATCCTACAGGGATGTAGGAAGGTTCCAAACTTAGAGGTTACAGGCATCCAATGCAGAGCAGGAGGTGTGGTAGAGAAGGTTTTTGCCTCCCTGCTCCTCCCACTCTGTATCTTCACTAGACAGCCAGTTTTGGCCAACTCACAAATGGAGAGAAGGATGCGTGGAAGCTTCAGGATACCTCATATCCTGGCCACTCCAGTCTTCTCCCTTCCCTTTCCCCTTGGACTGCTGTCCAAGCCTTGAAGCCTTGAAATTTTCCAAGCCTTGAAGTGCTGCTGGCATGGTTCATTCCATGCCAGCTGTGAGAAAGTGGGAATTTGGATCAGAGAATCTGAATTACCCTATTGCTCCAGAGATAATGTTTAGAGACTTTAGGATTGTTCCTTATTTGTGGGGTGGGGTGCCCAGTAGTTTCCTTGGGTCATTGACTCACAGGCCACTTGCAAGACAAGTCACCACAAAAGAAGAAAATTCTATATTCTGGAGATAACATTTATGCAGTCAGTGCAAATTCTGAGAGCAATCTCTCTGTAGATTTGTTCTTGTCTCTCACCATTTTTACGTACCTGGAAAGTAAAGAAAAGCAATACCCTCAAAACATTCTGTTTCAAGAGCTGTCTAGGTTTTTCTCTGGTTTCCTTTCTCAGTGTTTTGAGATGCTCAATTCTTAACGCACAGAAAGCAATATGTATGGATATGCAATGGTTGGTTCTCTGTCTCCTGCATAGCAGATTACATCTCTCTCTTTGTTATCCATTTTGCTATGCAAATCTTTAAAAAAAACAGAATAGATCCAAGATGGGTTTTGTTTCATTATATCCATGAGACATTTGAAAGTGTTCTTGCTTTTCTCTGGACTTAAAATAAATTTAAGCAGGAAAGTTGCAAGGAAATTTCCCTAGTATTTTATTTTACATTTTCTGACTTGAGCAATCCCTGTTGTAGCAACAAAAAGGGATTTACTTGGAGGAAAGATCAGCTCAGTGCTATAAGAGTGAGGTCATGGATAGTGGGTAGGGAATTCACCTTTGATTCACCAAAAGAGAAAACACACGCTTATGTCTCATTTGCATGAGATACATATACTTACAGGTGCAAATTTAGAAATAGCTGTGATTTAAATAGAAATGCAGTGCATCTCACCATAGTGTGGAAGATGGTGACTAGGTATGCTATGAGCCTTGCTCACTCTGATGAGCAAATCCAAAGCACAGCTGCTCCTTCTGTTGCTTCCCAGTTTTCAGACAGGACTTGGACAGGCCAGCCCTTCCAACAGAGGACACATTCAAAACAGAGGGCACTCCCTGGCAGCCCTTCAGGGGACTGCCCTCCATAATGGAAGAGATGTGGTCACCCTAACTTCAGTACAGGGAGAGACTATTTTTTTCCACAGGGCATCTTCAGATCTCAACTCATATTTCATTAAGGATGCAATCCTAGGGTGTCCTGATGCTTTCTGGAGGCCAAAGGATTCTTTGAATGTCCAGATCCAAGATCCTGTGATCTCAGAGCTGAGACTGAAGGCTAAGCAACCACCCTATCACCTTCACAGCCAGAGCATGTCCTCAGAGGTTGTAAGTGAACCTTGAAGAAGACAAGGAGGGCCATGTCAAGGTCTTGGAAAGAAGGCTGGAGCTGAGGACAAATCTTATCAACATCCCAGCCTCCTTTCATCCTACCCACCCCATCCCCAGTGCTAAGTACCAATCAAAGCACTAGGCACAGTGGCTGTGGACATCACTACTGCCACACCTCAGCAGGGGCATGGGATGCACTAAAGCCAAGTTCAGAAGCTTTTGTGCATCAAGGGCAGGGCCATAGGATTGTGCCTTATGAGTACCAACCAAATCAAATGTTAAAAGTTTCCAAGAGTGACAACTATCCAAATCTGATTTTGGCTGCTTTGGTGTTTTACAATTACGAGTTCCCGCTCAATAAAGGATAGATGGAAAACAAAAGAAACTCCTTTCTGAGAAGTGATTGCTTTACACCCTTACTCTTCTTCTGCCCAAATGCCATGGAGTTCCCTGAGTCTAACCTGCAAAAGTTTTGGCAGATCCGGAAAATAGATTAATAATGGTCTAACCAGGGACACTTGAGGAAATTTAACTTTGCAAATTCCTGTATGAATGGAAACAATTCCCATGCAGATTGGAACTCCATTCTCTACCTGTTTTTATACTTCCTGAATGGTCCAACCATGTTTGCTACTCCAAGAAACCAAACGAAATATTTGGGAAAATAAATCACTAACTTTCCATAAAAATATATGATGAAAGTATATTAAAATGTGACTTAAATATGATTTAAATGTGACTTTAAATGTTTACCTATGATGTAGTTTTGAAAGGGCAACACTGCCATGGAAAGAAGACCCCCTATGGAATTCTTTCCACCCAGCCCAAGGCTGTTACAATTATTCTACCACTGTAGGAAGAAGTTGAATCCAGCATTTGCCAACCACTAAGATAATGCCTGAACCTCAACAAGCCCAGAGCAACTGCATTTTCTTTCACTACCTCTTTTTATCATGGTCAAGTCCATCCCTCCATTCTCTTCTTATTGCCAAATGTTAGATTTCAAATTCTGGGGGGGGGGGGGGGCTGCAGCCAATCTTTTTTCTGTGCTTGTGCCACAGAGGTCTATGTAGATCCCCTAAACTGCTGAAAAGTCCACTGGACTGGTACCTTCAAGTGGGGGTTAAAGACATATCTCTTCTGGCAGGCCTTCCCAAATTAGTTTTATTTAATATGCTGCTTTTTAGTCAAATTTTAATCATTGTTGGTTTTAATGTCTTGTAAGCTGCCCAGAGTCCGACGGAATGGGGAAGTATATAAAAATTAAAATAAATGCATAAAAATAAATAAATGGTGGGACAGAATGTCTTTTAGCCCAAGGCCAGGTTCCACCTTGGAGATGTGCTTGTGGACAGTGGTGGGTGGAGCCAAAGCCAAAAGGGGTGAGGCCAAAATCAAAAATGCTCGGTTTTGGCCTCATATTTTAGCATACAGCTCCTCCTGCTGCTGACTGAGCCTTAGAAGAGCAATTCTACTTGGGAGAAAAGGGTACAGACAGGTGAAGGTCTTCTGGAAAACCCCAGAGGGCCAGATTGGGACCCAAGCAGGCCAGGTTTAACCCCCAGAGCTGAGATTTTGCATCCCTGCAGATGGCTAATGCTGCATAAATAGCAACAGCAATCATGACAGTAACAGTGGCAGAGCCATGGCAGAGGGATAAGAAATTGATATTTACATGCAGAAACAACCCCGGAAGCATTTTTACATGCATGTATTTCTTCTCAGCCACACACAGACATCTTCTTCAAATGGGTAACAACAGAATGCATGAGCTGGAAAGCAACTCTGCTTCTTTCCTCCAGGCACACAGAAGCAGCACTGGATCACTTTCTGTTCTGCAGAATACCAGTTTTATGCTAGCAAAAACCAGAGAGATCTTGGGCAACAAGATTCTTGAATATACCCCACATGCAAGCCCTTGAAGGATGAAGATCTATGGTAACATTTGACATGTGCAGAATTATTTACAACTTGTCTATTATTAAACAAATCTCTCTCTCTTTCTCTCTCTCTCTCTCCTTCTCACACATTACTCAAAATTTATTTCAAAATGGTATAAATAATCTCTCTGATCTTTTTTAAAAACATTTAAAGTCAGGAACAATCAGCCTCCTACTGATTAAAATCTGTCTAACAAGAGGCTGCAGCTTCTTTTCCCCATCATCCCAAGTAATTAAAGTGAATTGCATTAGAGTAGTAACCTCTAGCGTCTGTAGAGCATTTCTTCAATAAGACTTGAAAATTGAGTGGCAGGCATCTGAAGTCAAAAACCTCCCTTGATGTTGGTTTTACACCCAAGCCGTTTACTCGGCTGTTCTCCAATTTAAATGAGATGCTTCCAATCTAATTGCCACCTGTTGAGCGATGACTCAAATAGGATACAAACCCTGAGGAGTAAGAAATCATTGTGGATTATTCTCCTTTCATTTATGTTCTTTTATATTTTTAAATTAATTTTTAATTCTTAATGTTTTTATTTATTGCATTTTATAGTTTTTATGCTTTGTTGTAAACCACCCAGGGAGCTTCAGCTATGAGTGGTGTAGAAATGGAACAATGACAATGACAGTTTTACTAGAGAGTAACCCAGTTGGCCATAATTCTTGACAGGCACTGGCACTGTTCATTCTCAGTCCAAGTTTCTCTTCCTGATAGGTTTCTGATCAAGCATCAGATGCTCAGCCAAGAAGACTCAGTTCTGCACATGCAGGGTAGTGATGTGGACTTAGGGTGGCATGCATCCTCTTTTACAAGGACAGGACTCAGTTTGAAAGGTGACTAGAAAATTGTTCTTTATGTTGAAGATGTCCGCTATCAAATGGGATGCCCATTCTGGAATAAGGAGAAAAGCCAGAAGAAGAAGAAAGAGCTCAGCCTTGAAATTGCCACCAACAGTAACTGAATAATAGACTAAATCTGGCATGCAGATCATTTGACCACACTATTATGAGAGGTACTGTAATTCTATTTCAATTATATATTTCTAAAAAGATACCTATAAATTGGGTTTTATTTTCTTTTTGTGATGCATGTCTCCCTTTGGGGTATTATACAAGAGACCCTCCTAGATGTGATGCATTCTGAGGTACCACTTTGGACTACAGAGGGATCACCTTTTAAATAAACTGCTAGGTTAAGAAACATAATCCTTGTAAGTAGAAAACTAACACAGGAGGCATAAATTTGCATGTACTACTTTTCATCTAGCTTTTTAAACTATTATTTCTAACATGGAGGTGCATTAAAAATGTTAGCCTCTCTCTGAGAGTCTCCTTCCCCAAGACTCACCCTCTTCCTACACATGTAGGTCTAGCCTTAGACCTACACATGTAGGTCTAGCCTTATGTGCTGCAATACGACAAAGCCCATTCCTTGCAGGGTTTTTTATCAGTCTAGTGTCATGATTCCACAGCACCTCCTGATGATATGGCCCTAGTGGTAGACATGCTTCCAAAGAAGCTTTGTATTTATGTGGACCTTTGCATACGAAACTTTGCAATGTATTTCTAGCCATGTAAAGTCCTGCAGAGAAAAAGATGCTGCAACACAGCTCTCCTGATCCAAGGCTTTAGCCAGGGTAGGCTCATGCTTTTGTTGGGAGAGGCCATCCATTCCCCATATTTAAATAAAAATAGATTAGAGTGATTGTTTTTCATTCATGATCTGAAACCCATAATTTCAATACTTATGATGAACTTGAAAGTAGTAGACTCCTAAAGTAGAAAACCTCCCTAGATGTTGGTTTTACACCCAAACTGTTTACTTTTTCATTACTCTGCATGAACAGTTAACAATTTAGGGTGTGTGGCATCACTTTAAAGCTGTATCTAGTAGCCACTTCTTCATTTTCTGTAGTTTATTCTGATATTTACTCTAGAATGCCACAGATTGTGTAGGCATGGGTTGAGTGGCAGCGACTTTCATGATCAAAGTTAGCTTCCCTGTAGCTACCAAGAATGAGCAGAGTAAAAATAAAAGTGATGAGGCTGCTGGATAGTGATTGAGAACAAGATCTGTTTCAGCCCTGATAGGTCTTTTTTCTCCCAGACGTTTCTCACATTATTTGCACAGTTTCATTGATTCAGCTCTAGACTGTTCCTGTATGCTTACCTGTTCTGTATAACAGTCTGTCATGTCTTTCCAGAAACTTTGCTACTCTTGTATTATCCCCAGGTGGTATAATTTAGTCACACACAAAAGATTTCCATTATTATAATGCCAGATTCCATTGCTAGATTTGTCCTTGGCTCCACAAATTTCTATTAAAACATGCAATACACCAGAGATTTCAAAAACCATTTCCCCTGTGCTTAGTTTATTCTTTACGAATTTTCAGAGGAACACTTAATCATTAAGTGTCACAAACTGCTTTCTAAATAATGCTTAAGAACATTAGAACATAACAAAAACCATGCTGGACCAAACCAAAGGTCTGTCTAGTCTGGAGCAGTACAACATGCAGATCATGGGTCAAATGCGGCCCCGAGGCCTTGTTTTGCAGCTCTCCTGCTGCTTAGAGTGCCCCCATTCCCTGCCCACTCCAGATCCCTGGAATGGCACGAGCATGATTGCTCCAAATTCTCCTGGCCCACCCACTCTCTTCCTGAGCCTCAGGAAGGTCAGGTTAGGCTGGAGGCCTTGCAAGAACTCACTCCAACATGCCCTGTGCCACTCCAGCTGATGAGCCTTTAGCCAGGGTGGGCTAGTGCGTTTGTTGGGAATGGCCATCCATTCATTGGCTAAAGTGCAAGAGACGCCAATTCCAAGAAGGAAGGTGGAGCCTGGGGGTCACATAGGTGGGTTTCTGGTTGGGAGAAACAGGGAAGAAATGGATGGGCCATCCTAGAGGAGCAGCTATTGTGCTTGGGCTGTGGTTGAAGAAGGGACTGCCTGTGTTCTCTGCAGAGATCACAAGCCCACAAAGCATTCTTTTTAATCCAGTTAGTCCTAAAATCATCTTAAAATTAATTCCACCTTGCTTAATGGTCAATTAAATATATGAATTGCATATATTAAATATATTGTAAACACTTTACTTTGTGATATGGAAATGTAATTCAGTGTACGGCTCCCAGGTTCTGTGTCCAAGTCCTCCAGCAGCCCTTGAGGTTTGAAAAGTTGGACTGCCCTGGCAAACCAGCTGGCCACAGGATCCCTTAATCAGGATGGGTGCAAGGCCCCCTCCTGTCCAAGCCCCCCAGCAACTTGTGTCTGCAGGCATGCCCACTCTGGTGAAGGAGGTACCCATAGCCAGCAAGTCTAGTAGCCACTGATAGTCTCCTCCCTCATGCATCGGACAAATCCCATTTTAAAACCATCCAGTGGCAGCCATCACCACTTCCCACAGCACTGAATTCCATAATTTAACCATACACTCTGTGAAGTACTTTCCTTTATCTGCCCCAAGCCTCCCACTAATCAGCTTCATGGGTTGATCCCACATTTGAGTGGTGTGGGAGAGGGAGCAAAATGTCTCCCTCTCCACTTTCTCCACACCATGTATTATTTTGAACACTTCTATAATATCTTCCTTTACTCACATTTTTGTTGCCTTTCTCTGTACTTTCCCAACTCAATAATGTCCTTGTTCAGGTAAGGTGAGCAAAACACAATATTCCAAGCACACTCACACCAAATATATATAAGGGAAGGAAAATTTTGCTCTTCTATTTTCTATTCTGTTCTTCATTATGCCTAGCATGGATTTTGCCTTCTTCACAGCAGCTGTGCACTGGGCCAACATTTTCATCGAGCTGTTCACTGTTACCAAGATACCTTACTTTCTCAGTCACTGCTAGTTCAAATCCCATTAGTGTATACTCAAAATTGGGATTATTTTGCCCCAACATCCATTACTTTTCACTTACTTATATTGAACTGCATTTACCATTTTGATGCCCATTCTCCCAGCTTGCGGAGATCCCTTTGGAGTTCCTCTCAATTCCTTTTGGTTTTGACCACCCTAAAAAGTTTAGTGGCATCAGCAAACTTGCCCACTTCACTCCTTACTCCTAATTCCAGTTCATTTATGAATAGGTTGAAAAGCATTGGTCTTGATACAGAACCCTGTGGGACTCCACTGGTTGCATCTCTCCATTGGGAGAAGTTGTTGTTTATTCCCACCTTCTGTCTTCTCTTCTTTAACCAGTTAGTGGAGGACCCCACACACACTTTTATTCCATGACACCTTAATTTGGTGTTACATTAGCCATTCTCCAGTCCTCTGGTCCAACAGCTAATTTTAGGGACATGCTAAATATTTTGATAAGATGCTTCTTTTTGTTTCTGCTTGGATCTCATCATCTCTCAATCTTCCACTTCATCCAATTAGAATGTGATGTTGATTTGATGAAGGGATGATGTTATGTCTTTCAGGCAGGAGTGGTGAACTGGATGGGTCCCAGGAGACAGGTTGTTTATGGGGCCAGCTACAATCCTAAAGGAAATCAGCCTGACTGCTTTTTAGAAGGTCAGGTACTAAAGCTGAAGTTCAAAT
Organism: Varanus komodoensis; assembly: GCF_004798865.1. NCBI lineage: Eukaryota > Metazoa > Chordata > Lepidosauria > Squamata > Varanidae > Varanus > Varanus komodoensis. The sequence continues at coordinate 16,320,471 of NW_025335409.1, read as the reverse complement.
ATTTTGGCCACCTAATGAGAGAGAAGGGCTCATTGGAAAAGACCCAGATGCTGGGAATTATTGAAGGCAAAAGGAGAAGGGGATGGCAGAGGATGAGGTGGCTGGATGGGGTTACTGGGGATATGGGTGTGGGCTTGGGTGGTGGAGGACAGGAGAACCTGGAGAAATGTTGCCCATGGGGTTGCAAAGGGCCAGGTGAGACTTTGCGATGGAACAACAACACACTGAAAATGTCAAGGGGTGGTGCCTCATCCCAAGCCCCACCTGCCCCCTGACAACCATTTCTTCTTTCTCCATGCAGAGAGAAACATGGAGCCTCTCCATGTGTAAAGAAAGGAGCTCCAGCCTGCCTGCCACTCACTGCCCCAAAAGGGGTGACAAGCAGCATCAAAGAAAGGAGCTGGTGCACAGAAGGGCTTCCTGAGTCCCAAGCTTGCTCCATTCTTCCTGTGCTTTCCTGGGTTGGGGAGTCCAGGCAGGAGCAAAGCAGCCTCCCAGATGCACCCTCAAGGAGCATTCTTGGATGCTCAGTGGCAGGAATGTTCCTTGGCAGCTTAGCTCCAAGCTGCTTTTTCCTCCTGTCTCCTTCCCTGCTTGTCCTGACATGCTTGCCATGTTGCTGCTATGCTGAAGGGTCTTGGTGTTGTCTTAAAACACTCTCTTCAATAAATAAGAAAATAAAAGAAAGAAAAATCAACCAGTCAGTGTTCACATCCATCACTATTTTCTACTGTTATAACAGTTTCTCTCTCTCTCAACCTTTGCTTGAGAATAAGCTTGCATAAAATACAGTCATGGCTTGAAATGAGATGTTCATGAATATTTACTGCATCTAGCTTTTTTGCAGAAAACGATGGGGGAAGAGAGGAAACCATCTTTCTGTGTCTTTTGTCCTTCCGTAAGCCACATCTTCTCTGTAACATTAAGAACCAGTTTCCACATATTAGTGCAGCCGCACGGAGACACACACTTTATAATGAAGATAAATTCTTCAAAGTTTCACCCTTTTCGCTTGCATTAAAATGCCACATTCTTATTCATCAACTGTGACAATATGATAAATGCATTTCACATTCATGGCCTGTTTGTCAACATTTGAGGATTATCGGGTGACAGGAGAAGCACATGGATTGTATTCTCACAGCCCGCTACCAACAGAAAGCATGTAAATAAGAGCAGCTCACTAACACGACTTCACTAAGCTTCTCATTTTCTGTTGATTATTGAGGCCATATGGTGACCAATTAATTTCCATGTTTCCATCGGATGAAAAAAATGGGCTGGCACAGCTTGGTTTTCTTCTAATGTGCAGAGTTAATTTTGATCAGCAGTTAATTATCTGGGTGACACAATCAGTAATTTAATGTAATAATAATCAGTAAGGTTATTTCTAGCATAAGGCCTCCATCCAGTGGGTTCAAGTACAAGAACGATATGTCCATGCTTTGAGGGGCAGACCCTTGACCAAAACATCCCTGTGAAGGGCTGCTCTTTTCACACCTACTGATGTTTCAATAGGGATGTGCCATTTCAGTTCCATCCACACTCAGGATGTTTGCAGAACTGCTTGCGTGCCAAGAGCAGCAGTTCCTGAAGATGGCTGGACTGGGCTTGGTCATGCATACCTTAGTTACATCCCATTCAAACCACTGAAGGGTACTCTGTCAGCTGGTTCAGAATGATGTGGACCAAATGGTAACTGAAGCCAGTTACAAAGAGCACACAACTCCCTTAATGCAACAGCTTCACCCATTAACTTCACTCTGTTCTGGACAACATTCAAAGTGGTGCTAATATCCTACAAAGCCTTCTTTGGCTTAAGACTAGGCTACCTGAAAGATCACCTTCTACCAGGAGTTGCAAATCTTTAGGGGAGGCCCGTGACTTGGTCCCACCACCACCAGAGGCACATTTAGTGGAGGGGACCTTCTCTACAGCTGCCTCTCAAAGCTTTGGGGTTCACAGCCAAAGGAGGTTAGTTTGGTTGCCTCTCTGACCCCTCTTTTCACTGACAGGCCAAAATATTTTTATTCTGGCACCTTTGGCACATAGCTGATCTGTGTTTGGGTGTCATTTTTTCTGTTATTATTGTGTTTTAAATTTGTTTTTAATTTAGTAAATGTAAGAAACCACTCAAAAAGACCTATTTTAGCAGTCTATGGTTCCTGGTTTGAGGTTGGTAAGGAAAAGTTATGAATCTGCCCAAGCCTGGTACCCTCCAGTTCTTTCTGACTACAACTCTTGTAAGCCGCCATCAGTGTGGCCAAAAGCCAGGAATCCTAGGATGTGTCATCCCAAACATCTGGATGGGGACCAAGTTGGGCACGTCTACTGAAGAGAGTTGATCTTGGCAGGTGTCAGCTATGGCACCAGCTGTGTTATCAGTTCTTAACCATTAATTCCCACTGCATGTCATCTAAAAAATACTGATATGTACCAACAAGCAGTGCATACCACCTGCCCTGCCCTGCAAATACAAAACATCATAACAAAGGATGTCAAATACAGTAATATCACAGATTAAATGAATATTTGGAGATTAATATGAGTATTCAACATTCTGTTTGCATGAGAGAATTTGTGGAGGGACAGTCATTCAATTTCTGCCAAGCACATTCAATATGGGAGTCCATGCTGCAGATCCAGGGTTGCTTCATGTGTACATGTCCATCATTTATGGACCATCATAGGTAGAAAAAAGGCTTATAGCTTGTAGTATGCCCCAGCCAGGAGCACACTGGGAGTTGTAGACCTTTTTTTCCTTTCTAAACTTGCCTTAGATTGCTTCTTAATCTCTCATGGAGAGTTACATCTCCCTATCAGTGCCAAAAGATATAGAAGAAAGTCTTATCAATTACTCCCTGCATTGGTCAGACATAACAATAAAAAAAGATATGCTACATTTGCTTCCCATTTCAGAGTCCTCTTCTCATTTTCCTCTAAATGAACTACTTAGAGAGATTTTTAATTACGGTTAGTGGTATATAAATCTATTAAATAAATGAATAAAATCCTTGACTAAGCCCTGTGACAAATAGGAATAAATTGGAGGGTCCCAACATGTGAAATAAGCATAAATAATGATTGTCCATTTTTCATTGTAACAAATTGGGGATTCAAATTGGTAAGGGATGCATCTATGTCAACTGGCACCGACAGGTTGTGCATGTAAACACTGGCTTAAGAACACAGCTTTGTTTGTGGAGGGTCACAACTGGAGCAAAAAGCTGGAAAGAATTCAAGAGAGCTGGCAGTCCTTATTGTCATCATTCATTGTTCTCCATGTGTCCTTTGCTCCTTCTGTCATCAAGTCAGCACAGTTTGCCGGACTCACCAGGGAATCTGATATTGGAAAAACAACTGTGCACATGCAGGATTGCCGTTCCAATGAGAATAACAGCTAAAAGGATACCTCTAAGCGTGCATGTCATTCAGGAGACAATCCTATGTTGGCTTGGAAATGCTGAGAGTTGCAGGACCTTTTCTGTTGAAGCGTGCATAGGATTGTACCCATAATACACTCTATTTCATTTACATGTCAAATAGCATGTTTGGAGTCTTCGGTAGCTTACGGCCTACTTTTCAGATACAAGCAGCAGAATGCAAAAGAAAACACGTGTGCTTTTTATTATACCCATCTATAAAGAGAGATGCACTTGTATTACACATGTCAGGGGAAAGTAAGAATTCCTTAGTGCCAAAACAGACATTTTTTTAATATCTAGCCACTACATATTTTCTTACATTCCTTATTCTTCCTTTTTACTCCAGAATAGGCATGAGATGTGTGATCTGGATCAGGGTGCTAGCAGGGGAGTGAGGGGGAGGTTAATGCCTTGTGGCCTTGTGTCTACTCTAGAGTAAACATTAGTAAAGATCTAGAATTAAAATATAGCTGCTATACCCAAATTTAAGTTAATGTATGTTTTGGCCCTTTATCGATAAACTAGCAAAACTCCCATCAAGGACTGCAGGACTGGCCCTCCCATTAGGCAAAGTGAGGTGATGGCCTTAGGCAATAGTTACATGGGGAGCAATGCGGGCAACCCCCATTTTTTTTCCTGAGCTGCCTGGGCACTCTCCTCTGTCAGAGAACAGAACTGTGTGTCACACAGCCTAACCTCCACCTTTGAAGTTCATGCTACCCTCAGGTGTGCAGTGGAGGATGGTATCTCATAACCAGTGTTGCGCTCTGGTCCAGCTGCCTGTCCAGCTGGCCTCTGAAAGAAGAGTGAGGGGTCCATCTTTTGCCCCAGGCAGCACAATATATTTCCTATATTTCCTATAATATATATGAGCACTGTTCACCCACATTCATTGTGAAGCCAACCCCACCAGGAGAGAGAGGCAGCAGGTGGCAGGAGGCGGAGACCAGTCAGGCAAGTATTTCAGGACAATCTCTGTACACCACCAGCCTGCCCTGCTTCTCCTAAGCTAATCTGTTGCTCTGAAATGCACTGGAGGACACTTCTCCCCTTGTCAGTTTTGACCTGGAAATTGAGCTGACAATTCAATTGGATTCAGTACATTTAAGAAAATATAGTTGGTGCCATCTTGACCAATCTCTCCAACAACAAACTGACTTAGGCTAGCCCTGTCAAGAACTCTTTGCTTCCAATCCAATGAGCATGGCTGCTTCTGCCCTTTTTTCTTCTCATGAGGTATGTTTGCTGTTAGGCTTGTGCTCAAGTCTGTAACGAGTGTAGAAATTCATACTATAATTATATGGTGTGCCACAAAGATAATGCTGACTCCTTAAAGCAAGAAACATGTGTGCCATTTTCCTAGGAAGTTTCTACAGGGCTGAGACCTTGAGGGGTTTCCCTCAGTTTCCCCAGGAAAACTCTCAGGAAGAAAAGACAGAAAAGTAGATAAATGTCAAGAAATGTGGGATAGTAGTACAGGAGATTATTTACAAAGGGTTAAGTTGGCAGACAGAGATATATTCTAACACATAGTAAAAAAATAATTATGAACATACATTTTTCTACCTCCACAAACAAATTTCATTGAATGCAGATGTGGGTTCAACCCACACTTTAAGAGTGGATATAGACCAACATTCTACTCTTCTCGGAGGAAGAAGAATTCATCATCTGACTATAGGTGCTAGGTTATGCAGTCCAATTTCTGAATGAGTTTCTGCTCTGCCACCTCATTCTCGCATGCATGCATTCATGGAAATCGATTCTCTTTTTTAAAAGGGCCATTCAAAGTTCTCTTGTTCAGCAAGGTTGAAATGTGCACTCAAAGGATATTGTTTAGTTCCTAGTATTTCTGTTTTCTCATGTCAGATTTATTCCTGTTCATTTGTTTAATTGCCAACAGACGTATCAGACAGATCTAATAGGTAGAAAACATTTGTTGCCTGGAAATGAAAGTTAAGAACCCTGGATGTAAGACATGGCATTACAATGTCTTGTAAAGATAGGGGTGTTCCTATGAACACCAATCATTTATTGAGGGGAAAGGGGTGGGGCTTCCTCCTACTGCTAGCCATAGCCTGCCAGCCATGTATTTTGCCTGTGTAAAGCACATGCACACTTATGTGTGCACCAATACACCCTATGCGCAGACAGTCCCTCTATGTAACAGGGCAAGCTCTGCACATGTAGGATCACTTCACGTGCCTACAGAACATGTGGTTCATGCAAGACATGGCTGCCATGTTGACAGAGATACACATAGTAAAAATAAGTATGAACACACTTTTTCTGCCAGTTCCTCCATCAACATATCCAGGTATGAATGAAGCATCCAGGCTGCTATTATTATTTTTTTAAATAAGTTTTATTTGAGATTATAATCCTAAAAAAAAACCAAAAAGAAAACTACAAACAACAACCATCATCAAAAACATTGAGCCCACTGGGTCAGCCCCCACACCCTTCTTTTTCCATTTATGATAATTTAGAAACATATTTAAATCTAAGCCAAGTCCTGTTTCTCTAGCCAATAATAAAAAGAGTCCCAAGTTTGATAGAACTCAGTATCTTCTTTCTCCTTCAGAGATAAAGTCAATCTATCCATTTCTGCACAGGCCAGAATCTTTTTTAGAATCAGTTCATCGGTGGGTAGTTCCTCACTTTTCCAGTGTTGAGCAAATGCAATCCTCGCCACAGTGATTGCATGTAAAATCAAATACATTTCTTGTTTACTAATATCCTCTGGTATAATGCCTAATAAAAAAACTTCAGGTTTAAAAGCTAAGGATTTTTGTAACATTTTCTCGAGCCATTTATGTATTTTAATCCAATACTTTTTCACATTATCGCAAGTCCAACACATATGATAAAAAGTACCCAATTTATGTTTGCATTTCCAACATCCATTTCACATATTTGGAAACATCTTAGCTAATCTATTTGGTGACAGATACCATCTATAAAACATTTTATATAAGTTTTCTTTATACGAAGTTGCTAATGTTACCTTGATATTTCTCTCCCACAGCTTTTGCCACTTTTCTAATTCAATATTATATCCAAAATTTTGTGCCCATGTTATCATAGTTTCCTTAACCTGTTCATCTTCCATTTTCCTTTCAAGTAAGAAGTCATATAACCTTTTAATCATTTTCTCATCTGATTTAAGCATCACTTGATCAAATGCTGTTAAGTTCTTATAAAAACCCCACACTTTACAATCTTGAGCATATCTCGATTGTATCTGCACCTTATGCCACCAAGAGATATTAGATCCCTGTTCTTGTGTTTCTTGATTTAATTTCAGGCCTCCATCCTTATCCAAAATATCATCATATCTTATAATCCCTTCAAAATTCAATGCATTTGGATACACAAAAGCTTCCATGGGTGAAAGCCATCTTGGTAATTTATTATACAGTTTTATCTTTAACTTTTCCCACACCGACATTAATGATATTCTAATATAGTGACTTAAAATAGAGCCATGTGACTTGGCCTTCTCGTTCCACATATAAGCATGCCAACCCATTTGCAAATCATGTCCTTCAAGATACAAAATCCTCTTATTTCTTAAAGTTATCCATTCTTTTAGCCATGTTAAAACAGAAGCTTGACATCCAATCAGGGAGACCAAAACCACCGTTCTCTTTAGCTTCCTGGAGTATCTTTAATTTAATCCTTGGTTTCTTCTTTCTCCATATAAATCTTGAAATTTGAAAATTTAAATCATCAAAAAATTTTCTATCAATTTTTATGGGAATCATTTGAAATAAAAACAAAAGTTTTGGTAATATATTCATTTGAACAAGTGCTATTCTTCCCATCAAAGATAATTGCAAATTAGCCCATTTTTCCAGATCACTCTTAATATCCTTCAATAGTTTATCATAATTGTCTTCTTTCAGAGTAGTACACTTAGCTGTAAGATAGATTCCCAAATACTTAACCCTTTTAACAATCTGCAAATCTACTTGATCCTGCAGCATTTTTCTCTGGTCTTGTGTAAAATTTTTAACTAACAATTTCGTCTTTTCTCTATTTATTTTCATCCCCGTAACCTCGCCATATTCTTCAATCCTTTGTAGGAGTTTAGGCATTGTTACAAAGGGTTCCTCTGTTATGAAAACCAGATCATCTGCAAATGCTTGCAACTTGTAACTTTCATCTCTAATTCTGGTACCTTTAATGTCCACATCATCCCTGATATTTCTATTCAACACTTCTAAAATCAGTATAAACAACAGAGGTGATAATGGGCATCCTTGTCTTGTACCTTTTGTATCTCTATAATCTTTGTGAATTCTCCATTAATTATAATCCTAGTTGACTGTTTTTGATAAATGCTTGATATCGCATTAATAAACTTTTCACCAAACTCCATTTGGGCCATCTGTTGCTTCATAAATTGCCAGTTGACATTATCAAAGGCTTTCTGAGCGTCCATAAATAATAAAGCCATTGATTTTTCTGTATGTATCTCATAATACTCTAGGATATCCAAGAGAGTTCTCAGATTATTCCTCATTTGTCTTTTAGGCAAAAAGCCATTTTGGTCTGAATGAATAAAGTGTATTAAAAACTTCTTTAATCTTTCTGCCATTATGGAGGCAAACATTTTGTAATCCACATTTAATAATGATATTGGTCTATAATTTTGAATCTGTGTTAAATCCATATCTTCTTTCGGTATTAATGTAATATTTGCCTCTGTCCAAGTATTTGGTATTTTAGCATTTAACAGTGCTTCATTACATATATCTTTAAGAAACATAGCAAAGACTCCTTCAAAGGATTTATAAAACTCAGCTGGCAGCCCATCCGGACCAGGAGTCTTATCATTCTTTTACCGCATAATTGCCTCTATTACTTCCATAGTTGTTACTTCTTGATTCAGTCAGGCTGCTATTATTGATGAAGGGACTTGGCTGGCACATGGGTCTTTTGGATGGCTAGTCATGGTGTGATAATTGCTAGTGAGCAACTCATGTCTGGGCACGGTTCAGCATGCTAGCATGGCTCCTCCTCTAGGTCTTTGAGAATCATTGCCAAAGAAGATACAGTTCTTTGAAGACAACTGTAAAGCACTAAAAGCAGAACATTGAAGACTGTTCAGAAGCTGCAGCTGGAACATGCAAAGATTGACTATAGCAGATTGATTCTGGCCCACTTATATCGGCCACCTATATGTGCCCATGCTCAGTTCAAGGGTTTGGTTCAACCTATGGAGCTTTACACAGCTTGGGACCACAATACTTGATGCTTCTCTCAGGCACTACAATCTATCCAGGTACAACTACAATCTATCTCACAGCTGCTCTCACTGTGGAATGATCTCCCCTCTGAGGCCCAGCTGGCCCCTACCCTGACACCTTTTCAGTGCCAGTTTAAGACAACCCCCTATGCTAAGGCATTTAAAGGTAACATTTAATAGCTTGTTGGGGTTATCCAAGTCAGGTATTTTATTCTGCACTGCATAGTATTTTAGTTGTGAGATTTTTAATTTTTAAATGTTGTAGTTTAGAATAAGTGTATGGATTTATTGTATTATAGAGCAGTTTTGGAATTGTTGTGTCCTGCCCAGAGACCTTTGGCTATCGAGCAGAATAGAAATTATTCTATTTAGTTTAGTGAGAAGTAGAACTACAGACAGCCTGCACTTGACACGATGCATGTAATGGAACAAAATGCTGACTCCAGATTCCTTCCAAATATGCTCTTATTTTTACAGTGCCCTAAACATTTTGCAGACAAAGGCTGATCCAAGAAGTGAAGGGTGAAAAGAGGTTACACAAACTGCTTGCTGTGTAGGCAGACTCAACAAATGGTAGACTACACCCACCCCTTTACATCCATGTCAGCCTGAGCCAAGGGGGCACTCAAACCTTCCAGGATACACTTGAGGGGCTAAAACAAGTGTCCCAGCTCACATCCCCTACTTTAATCCCCCAAACTAGAAATGTTACAAAGAAGCCAGCAAAAGATCCTGAATATAATACTGAAGGATGCCTAGAAGGAGGCATACTACTCTAGAAATAGATATGAAGTTTATTCGTGTAAGGGAGAGAGAGGAATGAAAATAATACCAAGGATCACAGAGACTCTTTCATGGAATAACTGAAGCAAAATAGTAAAGCAATATCAAAATATCATTCACTAGCAAAGTCAGGGTCTGCAGAACTCTCGACCCCAAGGCAGGTTGACACAGGTCAGGGGAAACCACTGGACTGATGTTAGTCTCTCCTTTTTATCTTTGAGCCTTTGATAACCCAGAAAGACCTCCTGCGATCAGTCTCCAGCATCGTTCCCAAACCCTAGAGGAGATGGGGCATTTTCTCACTGGAGCGCAACTGAGATCATTCAGCTCAATTAACAAAGCCTCACTCCAGCCATGAGAGCTACAGCTTCCTAGGCTACCTCCAGGTCACAAATTCGTAGCTGGTTCTGTTGCTAGGTGCTGTGACGGTTTGATGGAAGGGACTTCCAATTAGTAGAGCAGTAAGATGAAACTTTTGACATGATCTCACAGTAATAGTGCAAGAAGAAAAGGAAGTTCTTGACACATGACATTTGGAACTTCATTGAGTTTAAGCCTGTTCTATGCCAGCAGCAGAATGAGATATGATTTAGAAGACAGAATCTGTACCCCTTCAGGTTGCCGGTGTAGGAGTCTACTTTGAAAAGCTCCCACATGCGAAGAAATAAATGAAAAACCTGTAAGTTCCAGATTAACACAGCAAGAAGAAGTCTGGCTGAGACTCTTTGCCCATGTTTGCATGTTTGTTGTACTTTCAGGATTATGTATATATGCAGAATCATGCAAATGCCCATCGCTCATACACTGAATCCCAAATCTGTTGATGAATCTGTTAATTTTCGTTTCTCATCTTCCCCTTCAAGTTCAGTTCACCTCAAACCCTGAAAATATTTCCATTCTTAAGTTCTGTTCTTCCTGGACTTTGAGATTCATATAGTTTTTGATAGATTGCCTGAACATTCATAAGCATTTTTGTGTCTGTTTCTTCTACTGCATACATTTTGTATGCAATTTGATTGGAAAACTTCATTACAAAATTTAGAGAAGTGCACATTTCTAAAGATAAATAAGTTTTGACTCACAGAGTGGTTGAAAAGTGTGAAAATAGATACATCTGAATGAAAATGTGAACTGAACAAATTTCTCTTACATCCGTAATCCTAACTTATTCTACTGTGTGTGAAGACAAGGCCTATTAAGGTCTAGCATAGCAGTTTACAAAGTTGTCTGCCTTCTGGAAATTTTTTCCTCATTAACTCATTTCATAGGTTGGCCATGGAAACCCAGCATGTTGCAGATGATTCTCAGATACATTCCATTCACTAGGGCAACTGAACTGGCAGCTGGGTGGATGAGTCTTCACATTTCAATTCTATTTAAATATGGTTACCAAGAACACATCCCACACACTTTTATAACTGCATGTAACAGGGGCAGATTGGTAGAGCAAATATTGAACATAAGGAAATAAATAGCAATGATGGATAAATGTTTGTCTGCTATTATAGATCATATTATTAAAGGAGATGCTCCAGAACACAGTATGACAACCAGAATTCAGTAAAAAGCATCTGGTACCAGCAACTGGTCAATACAAAATCACCAGTTTGGCAGCCTTTTTGTCTGTATAGCAAATTTCCTAATTGCATAAAAGCCCAAAGCTTTCTTTGTGTTATGTAAAAGAGCAAATAAGAGTTCCTCTCTCCTCTTCTGCCATTACCATCAAGAGAAGATCAGAAACATCTTCTTTCTCTTTTAAACTAACTAGAGCTTCCTCTTACACCCAAACTAGAGAACACTGGCTTGTTTAAACTCTGGTTTGTTAACAAGTCATGACCATAAACCATGATTTGAACTTGATTAGCTCCAGCAAATTATGGTTAAACTGTTGTCAAGAGTCTTTTGAATATTACTTTGTAGAAATGTGTCTTCATTTTGGTCATGTTTTCAGTTGCAATCCATGAAGAACAAACCCCATGAAAAGTTCTATTGATCTGACTCCCCTCCCCTTCCTTTTCTTTGCTCTGCAATGGAGACCTTCTCCAGGAAGCAAAGTTCCATATATTATTCCATATTGTTATCTTTTATCCAGTTTTCTTTTTTAAATGTAACATGTCAAATTATTCTGTTTGTTTGATCATCTGTTGTTTTAATTAATGTTCTGTGCATCAAATAAAAGCTTCACTAGTAGTAGCAATGAGCCTGCCCACTATTGCTGCCCCCATTCATCTGCAGAGGGAAGGCATTTTTAAATAGTTGCATTCTGGAAAGCTTTGTTGCTGTCTTTAAAAGTTGAAGTTTTCGACTTGTGCTGCAGAGGCCCATTTCTGGCCTTGCACTGCTTTTGTGCCTATTATGTCTACACAAAGAATTCTCAGCTATGGTGCCCCATTTATGGGAGTTCCATCAGTGTGTGAACACTACTGATATTACTACAGTGATACCTCAGCTCACAAACACCTCAGTTCATGACCAGATTGGGTCGCGAACAAAAATTTCATCAAAATTTTGACTTGACTCACAACCAATTTGGGTCATGACCAGAGTCCTGGAATTGATTAAGTTCGTGAGCCAATGTACCACTGTATCTTTTTAGCACCAAGTTTAAAAAATACATTTGCCGACACATTTTTGCAAGTTAGTGTCTTTTGATACTGGAGGGTACAACGTATTGCCCCTGCAGAACTCAGAGAATGATGTTCATCCAGTGCACAGCACAAAGTAAAGTGATAACCATCTCCACCACCATCACTGCTCACACCAGGTATTTATTCTTGACGGCCATATTCGGCCATCTAGATTTAGTGCCAGCAATTCAAAGAGGTTGGGGTGCCAAATGCAATCAGCACAGGTCCATCACCTCACCCTCCCCTGCTCAGTTATCAACTTGGTGGGGTCAACCAATGCATTCCAGCTGTCAAGGGGCAGGGCAGGAACTCAGCCTTTAGACTGCAAAGAATCTTTTGGCCTCCCAGGCAATGTCAAGAGGCCATAGGATTGCACCCTTATTGCCTTTTCAATTGTTTGTAAGACCTCATTCATTTTTGTTTTTATTCTCTTTTAGGATTAGATTGCATGTTGGGTTCTTGTTTTGCTCAATTCCCTGATATGTTTGAATGAAGGATAGTTTAAAATTATTTTCATAATTATTGTCATTAAATACATGTACCATACTGACTTTACCAGATAATAAAATTAAACCATAGCTTTTAAAAAAATGATTTTGATGATAATCCTTAAAATTCTGCTTTCTGTTCAGGATTGTGGTCTTCACTTCCAGAATGAAAAAGTGTGGATGGAATCCCTTGTTACCACCCTTCCTTCAAAAGGTCCAAATGACATACACCAACAGTGACATATGACTTTTGACTTTTAAGCAGAAAAAATGTAGCATTGTGACACAAGTCAGTTGCTTCAAGAGAATAAAATATTGTAAAGGTTAAGTTCCCCTTCAGAGCACAATGCCTGCAACACTTCAAAAGGTTGGCAAGTGTGAGGTGGAATTAACCAAATATATTCTTTGCTAAGATAACACACAGCAGCATGGTCGATTTGAAGCAAGCTGCAGCTACTCCCTCATGCTGAGCTGCAGTGTTTTCTTTGATCAGTTGCATCCATATGAAACATGGAATGACATGTGCAAGGGAGACCCAGACACAGTTCCTATATTTACCATTTCCCAGTCTTCAAAGTGCTTTTCCAGGTTAGCATTGGCCTAAAGTCATCCTGCATCATATAGAAATTCTTCTGTTTTGGTTTTATTAGGGGATGAGAGATAGCTATCCTTAGCTCTTTATGGAAATGTTATCATCATTCATATGCATTCCCAACGGTGACAAACAATATTCCTTGCAGTGTGGTGGTTAGCAATTGGACTGGAGACCCAGGAGATCTGGGTTTTAGTCCCGACTTGGCCATGAAGTTCACTGGGTGATTCACTCACTCTCATCCTAACCCACATCACAGGGTTGTTGTGAGAATAAAATGGAGCTATGTAAAGTACCATGGGTTCCTCACAAGAGGGCAAAAAACAAACAAACCAAGGTATAAACACAATGTAATAATAGTAAATAAGGATTAACATCTTTAGTTAAACCCTCATAGATAGATAGTGACAGATATAAATAAAGATGTAAACACCTTTATTCTTCTGTAAAAGGAAAAGCCTGCATTAGCACCACAATAAAAGGCCCTTCTGTAAAGTACTCATAACCCTGAATGGACCTGAACAATTGATAAAGGGAACCAAAGTCTCCATTAGCATAATACTGAGGCAGCCCTTTTGAGTTCTGTCAGTTCAGGATATCATTCACATTCACTGGACTTTATTCTGAATTGATAATTGGCAGGAAAGAAGGCAAACTAAATGAAATAATATCAAAGCTCTGTAAAAGAGAAGACAATGGCTTTCTCTGGATCAGCAGCCGGCCATGACAATTCACCAAGTAGGCAGTAAGTCAGAAGAAAGAAAAACAAATCTATTCCCGGTTCAGCTGCGACTCCATTCAAGCAGATGTGGGGGAATCTTTTCCTGAAAGTCAGGAATGCAGAAGCTCATACCTAGGACCCAAATCCAGCCCTGGAGAGGTTCCAAACCATTCCCTAGTCCTACCACTTCCCCCCAACTGCAGATCATTTGGGGTTCCCTTAATACTGTGCAAGGTGGTGGTTGTTTTTTTCAACTTTGCCTCTTCCAAGGCTCCATTATTGGCAGCAAGAGTTTTCAGTTGAGAAGACCACTGGGAATTCTGGCCCTGCCTCCTTTGTGTTTGACCTCACTCTCCTTTGTCTGCAACTGTGCCAACACTGGCATGTGGCCCCTGAGGGCATCTCTGAAATGGAATTTGGTCCTCAGGCTGAAAGAACTTCTGCACCTTCCTACTGTGCCATTCCTCAGCAAGTGCAGTAAACAGGGCAATGCTGGTGACCTGGCTGAAATTCTTAGCTCCTTTAGAGTGAAATGACATGGTAACACTGGGACTGAGAAAGTCCACATTGATATAGGCATGAGCCTGTGATGGTGAAACCTCTGATGAGTCTGTAGAAAGGAACAAAAGGTTCATGGACACCCCAACACGGCTTGGGTCCTGGCTACCTGAACGAGCGCTTACGTCCGTATATGCCCGACCACCCTTTGAGATCTGCGGGAGAGTCCCTTCTCCGGGAACCCTCCATGAAAGAAATTAGGAGAGTAAGTACCCGGAGGAGGGCTTTCTCTGCGGTGGCGCCCAACCTATGGAATTCACTCCCCAAAGAGGTCTGCCTGGCACCATCGTTACTGGTTTTTCGGCGCCAGGTAAAGACCTTTTTATTTAAACATCATTTCAATTGTTAAAACATATGATCTGGCCTGGGCAACTTCTTCTTCCTTCTCTTTCTCCTCCTATATTTTTATTTTATACTGATAATTTTAATTTTGTATTTGTAAATCAATGTATTTTTTGTATTTTTATATTTAATGGTAATTTATTTCAATGTATTTTATCATGTTGTAAGCCGCCCCAAGGTTTTGGCAAGGGGCGGCATAGAAATGTTATAATAATAACAACAACAACAACAACAACAACAACAACAACAACACCACCTCGGAGGAGCAGGAAAAAGATATTTGCTGTCTGTCTTTGTTGGGGTAGGTAACCTTGTAGATTCAGCTGGGATTAAATTCTCATGCAGATCCCAGGGACAGGAAAATTTGTTTGTTTGGTTTGGCTGAGGACTAGGAAGTAGAAAAGGGGGCACTAAAGACAGAAGAAAGAAAGATGACTGAAAGAGAAGCACAGAAGCAAGCAATGGACTGAAAGCAGGAATCTGAAGGGAGCGGGAAAGGAAGAAGCGACAGAAACAGAGCGAGAACTCAGGAGAAACAGACACCAGAGAAATGTCATGGCAGGAAACTAGTAGTCAGAAAGCTGCTGTGTGGATGTAGCATTATAGGCCAAGACCTGATCATTATTCCATACTACAGATGTGTCCCTACTGGCTGGGTTCACACATCATAACAAGCACCACCCTTATGGTTACCATGGTTTGCATGTTTCACCTCAATGTGCTTGACAGATGATTTGGCACCTAGCAGCAACTCTCCTCCCTCCTACCATATTCCTTCTCAGTCTTCCAGGGGTATCCCAGGAGGCACTGCAGGAAGGAACAAGGCTCCTTTCTTTGACAGCCATGATTGTGAGTCACAGCTGTCAAGCTGTCTCTCTCACAAACAGGGCCCATGCCCAGAAGCACAGCAGAGAGGACAAGGGGGCTGATTGGGCACCCTCTCCTCCTGCTGCAGAGGGGACTGCTCAAGGGGGGCAGGGTGTCCAATCCTTGGGCAAATTCAGCTGGGCAGCACTGTGGTAGCAAGAAACCATAGAACAGACTGTGGTTTCTGTTTGTGGCTTCTACAGACCAAGCATACTGTACAGGGGTTCAGCCAGCAACACAATGAACCAATCATTCCAAGAATTCTGGAACTGGGTCCAGACAACACAGATGAATCCCAACGGTAAGATTTCACCACAGCTTCTTGTGTGGTACGAACTCATCCATTGATTTAATCCAGATTTCTAGATTATTTGTATGGAGATAATCCTTTGCTGAAAACCAGTTTTTCTTTGTTTGTTTTTAATAGAATATCCTAGGTTGAGAATTAAACTATGTTCTGTTCCTTTCAGCCCATGGAAGCAGCAGCAACACCTTCTGTGGGGGTGCAGGAGGAGGAGGAAGTTTTAGCTGCCTCTTCACCCCAGTGATCCTTCATGAACTGGGATCCCAAAACCTGATCCTCAAAGAATCCTGACTCCTTCTCCTCAGACAATAATGCTCCATAATGAATTGGAAAGGATTCAGAAACAGAAAGACATGAGCCGCAAGACTCAGGGCTTGTCTCTTCTGGTCCAGAGGATGCTGCAATACCATCCTCAAACTAACATGCTACACCCACATTGTAACAGCCTGAGATGGCTAAGACAGGCAGGTCCCTTTAACTGACAGTGTTTCAGTCAGTATGTAAGTGGGGCCAACCTGCTTAAAGCAGCTAAACTCTTATTTAAAATTCATTCTTGCTCTGCTCCTTCTTGGAGTAACAGATAGACAAGCCTAGCTTCTAGCCCAGCACCATTTGGATCATTTTGTGGTGTTCTCCTGTTCTCATTCCTGGGATCTGAACTTGATCATTCCTAAAATCTCCCTGAAAGTGAAATCTATAGAGAACTCAGCAACCTAGTCCACACCAACACCTACATGAGTGCATAATCCCAACAGGAATGATTACTTCTATACTGTTTTTGCACTTATATAAGCAGTGCAAAACAGTGGTTCCAATCAGCAAGGGAAAGAATGTGGGATGGAAGCTCAGGGACTGCACAATCCATGTCAGATGGCCATGTACAGCCATAGCTATTAGTTGTTCAGCACTGTATTAAGACTACAGAAAAAAATGTGCCAAACTGAGTTCATTGGCTCTGATTAGATGCCTCAGCTTAGGCTCTTAGAATGACACCACTCTTTCTCAGATATTAATCAGATGTTTGCCTCATTTTCCAAAGAAAGTCACCATCTTTCACATTGAGTATAAATGGAGAAATTAACTTCAATTGATTTAAAAGCCTCTGAATTTTTAATCTGAGAACAGAACTGGATGAAATTTGTATGCACAGTAGTGCTATCAGAAGGAATAAGGCCAGACAGATGTGAAACAGTAGGTACAGGTTGTCAGGATTTATGAATAATGAAAAATAGAGAATATGTGGCACTTCATTTATTGAAATATGGAGAGTTTAATGTGTACCAATAACAACAGTTTCAAACCAAATTTAGTCATGCTTAGATTAGACCCACCAAAATCAATGAGAGATGTTAGCCATGATGTTTTTAAGTCTTGTTGATTCCAGTCAGTTCTAAGTTTGGATCAAATCCATGTGAGTGTGTGTGTGTGTGTGTGTGTGTGTGGTGTGTCTGAGCGAGAGAGAGAGAGAGAGAGAGAGAGAGAGAAATTGGCGATGCAGCACATTGTACGTAGGCCTCAGGACTAGGGTTAAGCAGATACTGAAACTGAGGGGCAGAATGAGAAAGGGTTGAAGGGAAGTAACTTGCCATATCAGGTACTGCTCTAAATCTCTCCCTGTTTGTAAAGCCCTCAGGATCTTTCTAGGAGAGGTGAGGAATGAGGACCTTCTCACTCTTTGTTTCAGAGCTGAGCAGCCCAGTCCATCACTGGTGGGACAGTTTCTTTGAACATCATCCCTCCAAACCCCCATTCTATGAGAGCTGTGGAAATGCAAGCACAAACTGTTTCTCCCTCTGTCCTCCCTGTACCAGGAAAAGGTGCTGGGGGAGCTACAGGGCTTGGTTCATCAGGGGAGGACTCCACAGACCCCCACACAGCTGGTGCTCAAGGAGCTGCCTGAGCGGGCGACCACTCCAGGATCAGGCACAACACACAGGTGGCAGTGGAACCTTGGCAATCACAGCTTGCCAAGAACAAAAGCTCCCTGAAGCAGTGAGAACTACGTAGATGGCATTTCCAGATTCTTTCCCATTCAGGGATGGTCTTGTCCTACAACTACTCAGAACTGCTTCTAGCATCTTCAAAACATTTTCAAAGCAAGGGCCATTATCTGACATGGAAATGAACTTTAATATCTTTCACCTTAAACAGAATTCCATTTCAGAGAAGCTCTCCTGACCACATTCCAGTGGTAGGTGGTACCAAATGCAAAAGGGATAGGCAAAAGACACAGGGATAGAAAGACATAACAAACCAGTATATTTTCATGTAAAGGCTTTAGTGCCAGAAACTGAGCTTTAGGAGAGGCATTCCAACCCTTCCAAGTGGAGAAAGCAGAACTAAATTCAAGAATCTGCCCAGCAATCAATGACTGGGAAAGAGGGAGGGACTAGGAAAGTGCTACAACCCTCTGAGAAACCCCCTAGTAGACCTAATGTGGCCCATGAGCCCGATGTTTTGTACCCATGACTTATATTAACCAATAGTAAAACTATGTACTTGCCAGGATTTATAGTGATATTATTGTTGTTGTTGTTGTTATAGAGTTTATAATGTCCAGAAGCATTTTCCTTTTTTTTCTAAGAAATACTAATATTCGTTTTAAACTTTTGGAAGTCTCCTTCAGCTGACATTTTAAGAATCAATTTCCATTTCTAGTTTGCGGAGTTGTGAAAAAAAAGTAGAAGAGGAATGAGCTGGAAATATTTTTTAATGGTCTTAATGTGCTACCCACAGCAAGAAAGGGTTTCACTATATCACAATACATTTTCCTGGAAGTGGCAGAAGATGGATGGAAATAAGTGAGCAAAATGATGAATTTGGGAGGGAGAATGATCTGAATGATTGATGAGGAGGCAGGAGAGGATGTTGCTGACTAAGGCTAAAAATCTCCAAATAAATCCTTCATTATATGTTTTCCCTAGCATGTTACTAACTGAAACTCAGTGGTCCAGCTATCACATTCCCTCATGGAACCCTTCCCTGGTTTTCTGTCTAGAGCCTATTGGAGTAGTTCCTGAAAGGAATAGACTTAGTTGGACTCTGTCAAGTCTTTGAAAAATTAATGGTATGCAATTGTGTGTGTGTGTGTTTTAATAAACATTGTTTTTGCATTCACATAAATTTCTTCCAGACATTCCTGATTGTGGTCTGATGTATACACCAGGTGGTAGAATGGAATGTATAGTGTTAGCTTGCATGTAGGATGCACATTTTTAAATGCTCCTTTGTGTAAAAGAAGTACATCCTAACTACAGGTAGAACATTAGTACAACAAGGAGCAGGCTGAGTTAGACACTTTTCCCTTGAAATGTGAAGAAACTATTACTTTTCAGTAGCATTCAGAAATGCGCCCTATGCCAGCTATCTGCTATCACAAGAATTCTACAACATTTTTTCTGCTGCATGAATAGATGAGGCTTAAGAGGTTAAAAGTACAATCCCAGGCATGTTTAGCCACTTCAAATAACAACAACAACAACAACAACAACAACAACAACAGTTTTACAGCTGTGGAATGCTGGAAGTTGTAGGATTCCTTTCTGTCTAAACTTCATAGGATTGTGTCTTAATTCTCAGCTCTGAGCACCCTTCTAAGATAATACCTGCCGCTTGACACATCAGAGTATTATTTAAACACAAAGAAATTACATGCTTTTTTTCTTTAGAAGTATCATTTTCTCATATGCAGTTATTAGCAGATTTATGAATGAATTGATGAACAAATAATTGCCCAATGAGCTAAATAAGATTTCTTTAACTGGACCACAACCCTTAAAGGTATATGTAGAGCACACCAGAAACAGAAATCATGAAACAGAGAAACAAAGTGAGTCAGAAAGGACCTCCTGGGCCATCAAGTCTGACCCCCAGCTCCAGCCACCTCTGCTCATATATCCCCAACATGTGGTTGTCCAATTTTTCCTTGAACACCCTCATGGATGGGGCCCCGATGAGGGCTCCACCACCTCCCTTGGAAGCCCATTCCATATTGTAGGGGTCCTAGCCATCAGGAAGTACTTCCTGGCATCCAACCTGAAGCCTGGTTCCTTGAGCTTTGCGCCATTGGAGTGCATCCTGCCCTCCACTGCAGGGAAGAGCAGGCCATGGCCCTCCTCCACATGACATTCTCTAAGGATACAAACCTCTTGCCCCTCAGTGCATCTAAGCCTCCAGACTCGGAGGAGTATGAGCCCCAGTGCCATTCGCCACTACACCTTGCACCTGTTTTTTATTAGACAGCTGTTTTGGCCAACTAGATAAAGCACCCATAAGGAGAAGGGAGGAGGCTGGAATTGGCCTGAGTCCTCAGCCCCAATGTCCTTCCTTCTCCACCCCTTTTTCTATCCTCCAAGGTTCATTTGCAACCTTGGGAGAGGCAGGTGGTGTGATTCTTTCTATGCCATAAAGAAGGTGGCAAGTTACAAAGGCTATTATTAGCCAAGCAAGATTTTTGCTACATGCTCTAAGTTGGATCAAGACTATCTTAGTTGTACTTTTACATATAAATAACCTGGTATGGACGCAAATATGAATACATTGTGCTTGAACACCAGGGAATCAAAACTTGGAGAAGTACTCACGAGCGGAAAACAGAGGTGAGCAACACGGGGCTTCCAGGCCAGACACAGTTCACCATGGCTGTTTGGGCACACATCCCCCCACCCAGCCCATGCACCCTCCACCAACAGTACCCAGAGATTCTTCTGGGGGCAAATCAGGTCTTGGAAATACACAAATTGCTTCCTAGCCAGATTAGACTCCTGAGAGCCCACCAAACAAACCCATTAATTTAACACCTGCTAATAAACACCCCACCACCACCATCAACATACTTTAAAATAAGCATTCCCTTGACTTCACACTATTGACCCACTGAGACAAAGCTTACATAAAACCCAAAGAAAATATTTATTAACTGGATTTCTTCTATGCATTTTTACTGTGAATTTGATTTTTAAAAAACCCCCATACCTAGCAACAACAGGTTACATTACGTAAAAGTTAGACATAGCAATTAAATGACACAGATGGGATTTAGATGCTTATCTATTGTGTGTGTGTGTGTGTGTGTGTGTAAAGGAATATACTACTTTTAATAGAAATAGTTATCCATACATTTCAACAAAGTCAAGCCAAATATCCATATATTCATTTATTCCTTGGTAGCATCTAAATATCACCACTCAAAGACCAAATGAGTGAATAGATCTTCAAGTCACTGTATTATCAGAAGTGCCCATTTATCTTTCCAACATTGTAATATTAGCTGTTTAGCTGTCATAAAGGCATAGAAATCCATTTACACTGAACCTTGCATTAGATTCCAAGAAGCACTCAAATAGCTTAGTAAAGCATGTACATGTATAAATATTAAAGAGTTTTCCAATATTAAATTAATTGTTGTTAATTACATTACATTTATACTGCACATTTCTTCCTCTTGCAAGGAACTCAGGGCAGCTCACAAGGTTCTCTCCTCTCTACTTCCTCCTCACAATAACAACCCTGTGAGGTACACTAGGCTGAGGGTCCTTGACAGGCCCAAAGTCACTCGAAAAGCTTCCTGGCTAAGCAGGAACTAGAGCCTGGATCTCTCAAGTCCCAGTCCAGCACTCTAACTGCTACACTGCATTTTTTTAAATATTGGCCAGGAGTAAAAAGAGGTAGTCTCACATAAATCATATATAATTAACTGAATTAAATGCATGTACAAATAGGATCTATTTATTTACTGATGGACCACAGAATTGCCTAGCTGAAAGTGTTATAACTCTCTACATCTCCAGCCCTATGTATAGTTAATAAACTTTCTAAGAGATGTGGAATTAGCATCTTTTTATTTCATCATCTCTTTCACCAGTATAAAGGCTCACATCTACCTTCCTACTTCTCCTTGGCCTGATGACCATTCAGCCAAAATGGAAGTTATTTCTGATTAGCTGTTTTCACCTGGTACAGAACCAGCACACTGATGACTCCACCATTTTAACTTGAAAGCTAAGAGCCATGCTGGATCAGACCAAATCAGATCTAGTCCAACATTGCATTCACACCACAGCCAAATAGCTGGACATCTGTGCAACAGGATCCTACTACTCCTGTTGGTGTTTCACAGCAACTGATATAGAGAAGTACTCTGTCTGAGAAATAACATATAACCACCATCAGGGTTCGTAGACATTGATAGCCACACCCTTCGTGAATTCCTCCAATCACCCTTTAAAGCCATCCAAGTGGATGGCCATCCCTGCATGTTCTGATAGGAAATTCTGTAGCTCATGGGTCCTCAAACTATGGCCAGCGGGCCGGATCCAGCCTGCCATGACCATTTATGTGGCCCACCTCAGAGCTTTTGGACTCCTCACACCCCCACCCCCCGCTGCTGCCGCCACCCGCTTTGCCACGCACACTCGCCACCGCCTCGCCGCACAAGTGGACATCTCCGAGTGAGCAAGCTGCCACCTCACACACGCCCACCGTCCACTGCCGCCTCACTGGCCCACACCCGTGGGCACCCCCACCTCACCAGCTCGCACCCATTGCCGTCACCTTTCAGCTGGCCTCCTGTTGAAAAAGTTTGAGGACCCCTGCTCTAGTTTAACTATGTGCTGCATGAAGAGGTACTTCCTTTTATCTGGACCAAATTCCCCATCAGTCAACTCCATACAAAGATACTATGATAGGAGAGGGATGAAAAGAAAACCCATATCCATTTTTTCCATACCATGCAGATTTTATGATTTTCTAGAATCTCCCTCCTTACTGTTTTTTGAAACTAAAGAGCATCAAATGAAATCTTTCCTCATAGGGAAGTTGCTCCAGTCCCTTGATCGTTTGGATTGCTCTTTTCTGCCCCCTTTCCAGCTCAGCAATCTCCTTTTGAGCTGTTGCGACTGGAACTGTACACAGTATTTCAAGTGTGATTGTAATATGTATTTGTATACAAGAAATACGATACAGACAGTCACATTTATTTTATTTATTTGCAAAATAAAGGGCAGGGGACACAAAGGGAGGGAAGGAGGGAGGGAGGGAAGAACATATTGCAAAATGTGTGTACACAGTTATCATATATATCACTCTTAATGAAAGAAAAAAGAAGAGGAAAAAGAAGGAATTAATACTTCCATTTCAAATACATACATTAATAAAAGTAGTCCTTATTGAGCATCCATATGAGACTGACAGCTGAAGAAGATATAGTCAAATAAAGCAAGAGCAGTGAGATCTCCAGTCCATTGAATGATCAATGATGGGTGTTTAGCCTTCCAGTTTGAAGTATAGGTCTCTTTGCAGCTGTAAAGGCTCTCAGTATCCACTTTTACCATCCATCTGTTGTTTTATTTTCATTTCCTTTCCTAATGATTCCATTTAATCTAATGAGTTTTACATTCAAGTCGAATACCTTATAATAGCTGCCTGGAGTGCTATTTTCCATGGAAGGAGAGATATAAATGTGGCAAATAAATTAATAAATTCAGGATGGTGACACCATTGGAATACAACAGAAGTAACCAACCCGCCAATAATAAGTTTCTCTTTCTCCCGGTGAATTACTTTTCTCACCAGGATACCCTGGCCCAGGTCAACCAGTTATTCCTCTTTTGCATCACTCATAAAATGTGACCAGAATATTCCTTTTCAATTATTTCCTCCAGCCTTTTGCTGAGCTACCTTTCTTGTTACTTACTAGCCCTTTGAAGAGCTACCCTTAGCTACAACCCTAACTTTCACACAGAACATTCCCTGAAGGGAGTTCTCTAAGCATCAGTACTGAGACATCCCTTTTTCAAGTGCCTTCCAGTCAAGCTGATCTTAAAGGCAGGGCTGTTTCCATAACTGTAATATTCTACCATATCATAAAAGAAACAAAATACCTGGAAGAAGCAAACAAGCATAGCATGGCACAGTCCTATCAAAAAAATCTCTTTCAGATGTTCTAGGTTTCTGCTCCATCCTTGCAAGGTTGGTTTGGTTGGTCCCTTTTGTTTCTACATGGAGGAACACTTAAAAATAAAAACCAGAATGAGTAAAATCCAGTTTCATATCCCACTGTCATCAACAAGAAATAGAAGAACCAGCAACTTACAAGTTCATTCCCCACAAAAATGAAATAAGCCAAGAGAGAGCACAGATCTACTTCATTCTATGGGGTTGTACATTTCGCTAGGGAATATAATCAAGATAATAACTGTTCCAGCACTTCTTTCCTTATCAGAAGAAACATGCTATAGCTAGCTGGACTATTTCCACATTAATCACCACCATATTGCTCTATAAATTAATGTTTTATCATTCCAGCTGGAGAGAAAGTTAGATAAATGATGCTTTTTCCTGTTCAAAGACTGTATTACTTGATTACTGTTTGAGGGCCAAGGAGAGAAAACAGATGGAAAGAACTAAAAGCACTTCACAAAGGTGGCCAAAGAATGAGTTTGTTCCCTGCATGCCATATCTCTGAAGAATATTTTATTAGAGTAAACATGGAGCTCAAAGTGTGGTTGTTTGTACAGGAAGAAATATTGGAGGCTTCTCCTTTCTTTTGGGGCACAGCCCAGGCCTGCCCTACAATTAGGCAGAGTGAGATGCTCATCTCCAAGAGCAAATGCTGAGGAGAGGAGCAGCAGGACCCTGCTGGAACACAACAGTGTATTTGCGCCTGCTTCATCACTCCAAACACACGCACAAACTAAACTTCCTTTGAACTGCGAGTATTGATTTTGTATGATCAGCCATGGCCTAAAAATATTATAGCAACCATGCAGAACTAAGACTTGAAATAATTATCCTGGTTTTGACATAATTTCTCCCAAGGTGCAATTGACCTAGTATTTGGATTCCCATTTAGTTAAGCTAACACAGTAGGCGCTTTGTTCGTCCCATGGCATCACTTATCTGCATCAGCAACCAGTACTGATTGCTGTCAATTATCTCCTTTGGGAGTAGATAACAGCTCCCTGTTGGAAACAGCACCACTGGATTCTTAATGTCTCTACCTACAGATGCCCAACATGGACTGTGAGATGGCATTAGAAAGAGTAATTTATGGAGAGGGGAAATGAAATACATACGCATGCATATTGCATGCACATTCATTTAAGATGTGCAAAAGATACTGAAAATACAATCTGAATAAAGCAACTCCGTGCTCATTATGATTGCTCAGTGCCGAGGGAATGCACTCCGCATATGCTCACAGAGGTTTTGCTTCTCGAACAGAACATTTGCAAGGAAGGAGGTCTTTGAATATTGTTTTGGAATAAGAATATGTATTCATTACTGAGGGGCTATGGAACCTTACCACAGGCTGTTCCTATTAACCAGCAAAATGATTGCTTTACTCATGAACCACTTCCTTAAGATTAGATGATGGAGAAACAGGGAGTGCTGCTTGACATCAGCAAATTGGTGTATCTTCAATCCAAAGCTGCATCTCAGCATACTCGGTTGTTTCACGTAGATATTGAACAAGAGATGGGTCCTTGGTTGTGCCCACAGGCCATTGGATAGCTTGCAAACCATCACTCAAGCGATTAGTGATGAATATTGCTGTTTCAGCTATTGAATGTTTTTTTAAAAAATAAATCCATTTTTTTAAAAGGTAAACATGCCCCTTTAGATCGTAGATGGGAAAAATGCATGTTTGAATACTTCTTGATCTCAATAAATCTGTAGCAAACTAACACATGAAACAGAATAATTCTAGCTATGTTCAGGAAGCAATTCCCCAACCTGCTGTCTGTGCACATAGGCAGTGCCATGCGACATTTCTGAATATTTCTGACACATTTATTTTGCTTGCAACTCTGCACATTGATACTCTGTGGCAGGAATATCCAAGCAAACCCATTAAAAGAATGTCAAATGTGCTAAAGCAATGCAAACAATCTTGCAACGAAGCGCTGCAGTTAAAACTGTTCACATGAAGTAGAAACTTCTTCAAAGAAAAGGAAAGACATAACCAGCCTTACCTTCTTGTTGTTCTCCCCTGACCCACCACCCCATTTCTTGACCTGCTATATGCTAGAGCAAGGAACACAGAAGCCCATCATTGCTCTGGTGTTCCACTGGATGATGCCATTGCTTCTGCTTTGAAAACTGTCCCAGAGCTGTGCTTAAATGGCAACTGCACAAGATCAAAAAGCATTGGACAAATTCATCAAAAGTATTAATTTGGTACCTTCCTAAGGCTCACTTTTTTGGATCAGACAGAAAAAGGAAAATGTTGGACTTGGACTTTATGTGTATGCACATGTATAGTGCTTGGTTGGATGGAAATGTTGCCGAAAAACATGGCAGGAGATGGATTTATGTATGTCTATCACAGAGGAGTGCATTCTTTTGTTGGAATGCACCCTTTTCACAATTCATGTTCAGTGTTATCATCCAAACTTCTGTGATTCCTTATCTCCTTTACCTGGGACTTCTTCATTCCATAAAACACACACAGGCATGTGCTCTTAAGGAAGGGAAATGCTAGTGCAGCTGCCTGAAAGACAGGAAGACAGTTCCCCCAAATTCAGCTGTAGAAACCCACAATTGTCTTGTGCAAAAACTTCTGGCCCTAGATAAGCACCTAACATTCAGGAGGTACCAAATGCACAGAGCAGATGGAAGGAAAGATGCACATTCCAGTGTCTTGTAGCCCTTTTTAGTATTTCTATTATTAATATTAATTATATTTCTAAAACATAAAATTAATAATAAGGTTCTCAGGAAGACTTGTT
This sequence comes from Varanus komodoensis, assembly GCF_004798865.1. Lineage (NCBI taxonomy): Eukaryota > Metazoa > Chordata > Lepidosauria > Squamata > Varanidae > Varanus > Varanus komodoensis. The sequence goes on along the minus strand of NW_025335409.1, from coordinate 16,293,780 downwards.
CTTACAGGTAGGTCAACTGTGAGAATCCAAGTAGTTTTGTTGTACTTTTGGACAATAGAAATCAATCTCCTTTCTAAACTATGCTATTCAGTAATCTTTTAGTCCACTGATCATTCATAGCTAACATGAGATATTTCTGATCTGCAATAGGGCAAGTTCCTTTAGGATTGCTTGATATGGAATTGCAGTCATTGTGTATGTCTCCCCACCCCACCCCCATGCAGTGTTATCACGGGGAATTTTGATGATGCTGTGAAGCAATTTAATGCTCACAGACTAACAGCAAGGTCAATTTTTCTCTAGCAAAGCTTTCTTCATATTTGCATATTCAAAATTCCCTGGAGGGCTACATTGTCTAATTTTCTGTCTCTCATTTTAGGAAAAAATAAACATATTTATCCAGAAAAATACGTGGTGTTGGCTGGCTTAGTCTTTATCCAGAAAATATAACCTGCTTGCTCACAATTATTCTTGACTTTTCTTTGGAAAGTATCATGATATTGAAACACAAGTGGGGCTCAGTGCAAAAGGCTCCTATTATTGCTAAATGGACTAACGAGTGAACAAGATGTCCTGTCAGTTAAATGCCAAGTTCCATCAATGTTCTACCACCTAGAAAGAAACCATAGATTGCATTACATGATAAATAACAGCCTTTTCCATTTTTTTTCATTTAAATGTATATTCCACATTGAAAAAGCAAGATGGATTATACAACAATTAAAGTACAAAAATGCCTTTAAATTTGCAGGAGGTGTCCTCAGTAGTAAGAATCTCAAATGAACAATGAATCCACACAGGCAGTGGCAAGCCCAGGTTTGTCCCTGAAAGTAGGCAGTGCAGGATAGGGGAGGTCTGGGGAGCACAGCCAGGCATGGGTTCCTGCTTGATAAAAGCATACAAGAATACATGATTATAGACAAAAAACTTGTCCTCACTTCCTGAACACATATTGCATCTGCAAAGATCTACAACTTAGGAGTGCACCTAAGAATAACAGCTGGTGAATCAGTCCATTGCAGCACAAGCTGAAATATGTATGTCCACTGAACAGAAAGTCCTACTGAATTCAATTACTCCCAGGTGAGTGGTATGGAATTTCAGTTTTTTCCCATACACATTACCTGGTGGTATGTTTGACTGAATTCAGTAGGACATACATCTGCGTAGACATGCAGAAGACTAGATTGTTAGTCACCCCAATCAAGCAGCCAAGTGTATGCACAAGCAAGAATTGCCTCAGTGCAACTGCTAAAGCTCTTTAGTGGTCTTGGTATTAATCAATTTGCTAACCAATAGAATTAATATTACAGACTCTCAGTACAAGCAATATTTGGGGATGTTTCATGATGATAACGCTCACTCTTGGCTAAATAAATCCAACATATTCTTACACTTTGGAAGGTCGCCTGAAATGCATTGCCTGAATCAACAGTGATACATGCATAGCTTGTGATAATGAAACCCCTACTAAAGATTATTTAGTCTTTTGGAGGTCAAACAAGGGCATCTGTTGGAAAATTCTGGCAATCAATTTTCTTTCAGATGCTTTGCCATGCACCCAGTTGTCACTGGGGCTGCTCACTCGACCACTTGGTGAGGCAGTCAAAGAACTGCTCCACCACACGCTTGGCTGCTATGCACTTTCATTCAGCCAACATGCTGACACACCCTGAGCGTCATATGGATTGGTCCTTCATGTTGATAGTGTAACTGTGGAGTGGTTTCAGGTTAGCACACTGTCGTACTACTCACTGTGCACTGTTCCTGTTGAAGCTCAACACTACACATGGCAGCAGGTGCTGGACACCTCCTAGCCACACATCTGGCCTGTCTCCTGGTTCAAAAAGGTGTCTTGACACAAGTGCTGAAGCTGTCCTGTTGATCACAAGGCAAGCATCTTATGACTGATACAACTTGCATCCAGTTTTTAAAATCCAGTTCCATTGCTAAACTGATGGTCCATTTTTATTCCATTTAGTCTCACGCACGCACACACATTCTTCCTGGTGTATTTTGGAGGTGCTTCCAGATTCATCATTGTCATCAGAGGCCCATGTGGTTCCTGGGAGAGGAGCACCTTTTTCCACCTCAAGCTGGTACATCCTGGAGAAGGGGAGCCTGGTCATGTAGTCCATGCAACAGTTCAGTTCGTGTTTAGATTACTGCCACGTACTTTATATGGGATTTGTGCTTAATTTGGAAGCCACAGATAATCCAGGCTACAGCAGATTCCGAGTGGGACACCTGGCCAAGCACAAGTTGCACTGGTGTTGAAGCAACTTCACTGGCTAGCTGTTAGCTACCAAACCAAGTATAAGCTCTTGCTGTTGGCCTACAAAGCCCTGAACAGTGCAGGACCAAGTTACCTAACAGATTGCCTTCAGTGAAGAGTTATATTCATCGGAGAAAGTATTGTGGGTTGTACCATGATCTGCATGCCATCTTGCAACAATACGGAAGTGGGACTTCTCCATGGTGGTGTCCACCATATGGAATGATCTTCTCCCAGTAGGTAGTGCCAATTGAAGCATTCTTTGGGCACCAATTAAAGACCCATCTCTTTCCTGACTGAGTGTTCCTGACTAGGCCTTTCCTGACTGAGTGCTCTGCCCAGTTCGTTAGTTGAGGTATTGCCTTTATTAATGGTTTATATAGATGTTTTAGCAATTATATGTTGAATATAATATAAGTTGTACTATATTGAAATATATTTGGGGGGTTTTCTTATAAAATAGACATATTGGGCAGTGGTATAAAAATCTAAATCTCATCAAGGCAGCTCCAATATATGTCAGATCATACTTACACAATGTGGGACAGACTGAGTCAGGCACAGCCAGTTATCCACCAGGAACTCAGTTAACCACCTTTTAAATTCATGGGAACACCAAAGCAAGGTGGCTATCAAAAGAATGCCAAATCACCAAACATGTTACTGCTTTGCCAGGCAAATAGTATTTAATTCTGAAAGCCAATGTAATCTAGCTTTTGCCAAGTTCCACCCCATAACCACCAGATTCTGACTTGGCTCTATGCTTTAGCCACTATATTCCTCTCAGCTCTACCCTGTTCCACTAGCATGGACTTTGCCTTCACCTGCCCTGGTTCTGGGGTTCTGTCCTTACCCAGGAATCTGAGGAGGGTATGTTTTCTGGACTGTGTTTGGCTTGGTGGATCAGATATTGTACAAGACCGGATCGTGGGTGATGAGTGTTGACCTCCTTTGATCAGAAACTAGATGAATGTAGAGGTAGGTGAGGTAGATGTTTGATGTCCATATATGCACAGTATGGCCCGGAAAGTGGCGTTGTGCAAGCAACTGTTTTTTCAAGGGTTCTGGTCACATAGAATTAATCATAATCAACATGTAGTTGAACATGCTGAGGATGGGTATGAGTGATTTCACTCCCCAGCTCCAGGTGTTCATATAAGGAGTAGTGTGCAATCTCACTGTGATTTAGAGTAGACTCTTTGTAATGAATGGACCTAAGTTAATATCCAGTGGCCCACTTTGCCTATGCCAGTTCCATTGGGAATAAGCATTCATGCAACAGGGCTTTTGTGCTTATAAAATACCCTGGAAAATGAGTGGAAGCATTCATTTCTGGACCAGAAATTGTAACATGGTGATAGGCGTGCTGGACCAGGAATGGGGAGATCCAGGTTCTAGTCCTCAATCATCCATGACGTTCACTGGGTGATTCTGGGCCATTCACACACTCTCAGCCCAGCCTGCCTCACCGACAGAGCTTATAGAGCTAAGCTGTCCTGGGTGTCCCACAAGAGGGGGGAAATGGGATATAAATGCAGTGTAATAACAACAAGCTCCATTTACCTGCCCCATTCCAGAAATGAGCAGTCAGGTGATTTTAAATAGTACAAAAGTCCCATTACACAAGTGGGAACTATCACAAGCACATAGGCATATGTTGTAAATAACTCAGTTTCTGAAAGCGCCTTAGTAGGTTCAAACCAAGGACAAATTAATTGATTGCAAGAGTGCTACAAAAGCTGGGGTGTGCTGCACTGATACCTTTAGTGTAGCATGGATGCAAAATGCCGCAGAGCTTGTCATGTTGGTGTGAAATATCGTGACGACACTCATCCTGGCAGTAATCCGATGAACTGCCAGTGAACCCACCCCTCGAGGAACAGAAATGAATTAAAAACCATCCCATCAAGAAGAGTCATTGAGACTCCAAGACTGGACTCCAATCAATTAAGACAAAGGTCCTTCATGAGATTTTCTCTGAAATATTTATTTTCGAAACAACCTGATATTTCCAACAGCTACTGGGCTGGAGCAGTCCATGAGGCAATTGCCTAATAAAACACTCGGCACTTGTAGTAAAGTTCTCCCAACAAAACCATGCAAGGGTCATAAATACAGAGAGAAAGAACAGGAATAAGATCTGCCAACATGCCAACATTTCCTCAAAACTCTATCACTTGCTGTGATGACACAGTGGTTACTGTGCAAACTATTTGAGTTTCACTTTGATTTGTATCCTGAAAAATGTACTTTCCCCTTTTTTTCTTTTTTAAGATCTTGCTCTGCTTATTAATTTAATCTATACCACCCCATTGCTGAAGCTTTCTGGGTGGTTTATAAAAACACATTAAAATACAGTATATAATACACATTATAAAACATAAAAGGTTTCCATATAAAACCAAGTTGAAATGCATATACAAATTCAATAACTTAAACAAGGTAAATCCTGGGACCTGATTAAGTAACTAAGAAAGCCCCAGTGGGCTAATTAAATGCCCTGCACTAGAGGGCATTTTACACCTGTTTACTCCTGTGTGTCTGAAGCTTGCCCTAAACCAGCCCAATGTCTTTCATTTCAACAGCTGGGAAATCTAAGCTGCCTGTCTCTAATTGCTTTACTGATGGTGAAAGTATAAGAAGCAGATTCAGGGAGGGTTGTTGGTCCTCTGCAGGAGATTCTGGCTCAGTTTAGATAAAGTACAGCCAACATCCATAGTTTTAGGAGCCACACTATTCTCCAGCATAAGTCTAGTTTGCATGATGATTCCGGCTCCTCCTAGGAAGCCAGGTTTTGTAAAAAGAAAGTAAAGCTGGTGCCATCTAGAAGTGCAGGCTTTGCAAGTACGGGAGTTGTACCTGTTAAATACTGGAGCTCACTCAGAGAGCCAACTATGAAGGGTTGGCAGTTGGGGGCTGACATTTAAAGTTACTAATGCAGCCTTCCCCAGCTTGGTGTGCTCCAGATGTGCTGAACTTGTACCTCTATCAGGATGGTGATACATAAAGGGTCACCTGTACATGCGCATTACTGTGTTTTCTGCAGACGTTAAAGAACCTGACAGTGTGCGCCCATGGACACAGTACAAAGAGAAATGGAGCAGGCATGGTAGACAAAGAGGACAGTCTGTAAATAAAACCTTGGTTTTTATTTGACATGTCCTCACAAAAGGGATGCTTAAGGACAACAGGGAGAAGCTTGATCTGGACTTGCTGCTACAAGTCCCAGCAACCTGTCCAGCCTAGGCATTACCCAGTAAGACTGCAAACCCTTGTGCCATGCTGCTTATGCAGCTCTGCCATGTGGCTGCCTTTAACTCCCCATCTTGAAGGATTGTGTACCTGCAGTGAAGGGCAGCAGGAGTGCGGAGGCAAGGATTGCCTGGCTGACCAGCCCAGTCTCCAAAACACTTAGAAGGCTGATTTGGCCATCTAAGTGTTTCACACTCATTCATAAGCAGATGGGCCAGAGGCATCACCAGGACACCTTGTAGGATGACGGTGCCTCACTCCTCCCTTTCCCTCCCCCATGATGAATTAGGGAGCCATCCTATGACCACTAGGCACTGTCTACATGGTCATTGAATAACTCACACTCTTGGAAAACCACTCTGAAGTTTGAGCTGCGACCCCAAATCCACCCCCTCCTCACAGTCAGTACAGCACTTTCCATACCAGCTCCAGGGTTGGAGTCAGTGTTGGGAGAGAGGCATTTCAACCTTTCAGAATGGAGAAAAAACTGCACAAAAAGCAAGAAACCGTTAAACAGCTCATGGTTGAGCCTTAGGGCTTGGGACCAGGGAAAGGGAGAATTCCAGAGGGTGGGAATTCCAGGAGGGCTGGTTGTGGCCCCCAGTCTCATGTTCCCCTCCCCTGTCCTACAGTGTGGTTTCTAATACTGAGTAACTCCCTCTAGTTAACTTGTCACCATATTGGCTAGGAATCGTCACATTTCTATCACTGATATTATTCTACATACACAACTTGAGACACTGTTAAGGACAGGGTAGAAATGCTGTAAATTAATTAATTAACTTGTGGGACCCCAAATAGTTGGACCTTCCACTCCCATCAACCCCAGTCAACATAGCCAACAATGAGGGATCTTGGAAGCTGTAGGCCAAAACATTTTGAGGTTTGCAAGTTGCCTACCCTTGCTATAACCCAAAAAGATTAGAAACATCACTTGAAGAAGAAGCAGCAGCAGCAGCAGCCCTTAGGAACGTAACACCTCCAAAGTTTGTGAAGGAAGACAAGTCCGCTTGTGTTTTCTCTTCTTTCTTATTACAGCTGGCTCTGGGATGGCAATAACCCCTATTGCTTTATGCGCCAGGAGCAATAAACAGCTTCTGCAACAGATTAGTGTCTCAACTTTGGTTCTGCATTTGATCAGCCAGAGCAGCTGTTCATTATTTGGTGTATTATGAGGCAGCAGAGATTATCACTTAAAGAGACATTAAAACTCATGGGGTGATCATGGTGCCTGTTGAAAAACAGACTTGCTTTGGCTCTTGGAGTGGGGCGACTGCAAATGTTTCATTGGTGAGTTGGCTGGCTCGACTGGATTCAAATGTAAAGCAAAAGTAGGAATTCTCACCTTGGGCTTCATTCATCTAAAGAGAAAGGGCAGCAAACAGAACAGCTTTCCAACACAGAAGTGGCAACTGCAGCTTTGGAAAAAGCAAGTAGTGAACTAGTTCAGCCTTTCTCACCCTGGGGTTCACTATTGTGCCATCATCCCCACATTGACTATGAGGATCCTACTCCACCACGTTTGAAGGACTCCAGGGTGGAGAAGTCTGAGTCAATTCATGCATGCAGGTTCACGCCATCCAACGGTCCAGCTGAGGAGTGGTGTATGAGCACCTCTTCGTTTTCCCCACTGCACAGGTAAGACCAAGCCTAGAGGGGGTTCTTTGTGTTGACACCCAGCTCGTGCCACTCTATCCCTTCTTTTCAGTGGCCTTTACTTTCCTCTCAGTCCTTTACATTTGCAAGCAATGGGCTCTTGGCTTAGCATACTGTCTTTTCTGTTCATGCTGCTCATGTTTATGCTGAGCTGGCCACATGTGCTCTGCTCATGAAAATGTGTGCTCCAGCCCCAGTCAGCCATGAGAGGTGTTTTGAGCTGAAAGCATAGCTTTGCACCTGCATGGCTGGCATTCAGGCCAGTGAGGCCAATAGTCACTGTTGGTGCATGGTCAGAATCAGGTTACTTCAACCCCTGGCTAAGTTTTCCCCGAGACACTGTTCACTCTGCCCAACAGTTAATGTATTATTACTATGGCTAATGTAGATGCTGCCCAATAGCCAAAGCTCTCTGGGTGGTGAAGAACAAATCCAGTCTTGGTAACCCTATTGCTGGAGGGAGTGTCCTTCCAGCTGAGTCCTGCTTCTACCAGGGATCCATTTTCACTGCCCAACATTGAACTTGCCTTGCACAAGGAAAGAAGGAGAGTGAAGGATCCTTGTGGACAGGAATGGGACCTGCTGCAGAAGGGAATTCCAAGGAAGCCAATGCCCCTGGAGCTGCTAATGCCTTGTCACCCTCTGCATTCCACCAGCCAGTTAGAAAACAGGACCTCAGGACTTGTGACAAGGAGGGTCTTAAGCATACAATGGTGCCTTAAGGCAGCCTCCCCCAACCTTGTGCCTTTCAGACATGTTTGGACTGCAGCACCCAGAACTCCCAGTTAATGACCCTGCTGGATGGGAATTCTGTAAGCTGTGGTGCAAATGCCTCTGGAGGCCACCGGGTTGGGGGAGGCTGCCTGAAGGCATGTATCCTTGTCATGATTCCCAAGCAGCACTACAAGGAAGTCAAGCCCGTTACATCCCTGCAGCATATGCAGTTTGGGGTGTTAGACCATGACACCAAAAATGTCTGTACACAAAATTAATAAGAAAGAGGGTGAGGAAGAGGGTTAATTCAGAACAAGGGCTCATCTAATCCATTATTCTGCTTACACAGTGTCCAGCCAGCTCCCTGAAGAAGCCCACAAGGAGGACACACATGGAAAAGAAGCAGCAGCAGTTGGTGGGCACAAGCAGTAAGAAAGAAGATGACTGATCCTCCTGCTTCTTAATAAAAACATTGTGTTTACAACATATTGATTGCTGAGGGTGCTGGTGGTGGTGATAGTGACAGTGACTGAATCCCACTCCCGGTACCATGTATTGCCCAAAAAGAGAGGCAGCAATTGCTCTTAAGTACAACGGTTGCATGTCTCTCTAGAACTAGTAACAGAGATTGATTGATCGATCGATTGGATTTATATCCCACTTTTTTTTCCCAAAGAACGCCAAGTGGCTTACACCATTCTTCTTCTGCTCTCAATCTTATCCTTGTAACACCCCTGTGAGGTAGGTTGGCCTGAGAGTCTGTGACTGGTTTAAAGTCACTCAGTTGGCTCATGGCTGAGCAAGAACTAGAACCCAAATCCCCTACTCTTAACCACTGCCCTCTCCTGCTGCTTCACCTCCTGACAGCTGCCCATCCCTTGAACCTTGGGCCTGACTTCATCTGGTAGGTACAGGCAGCAAAAGAGAGTGTAGCTGTTGTTACTGTTGCTCAAGGAGCACCAGTATTTTTTATGAGAAATCAGTGAAAAGACCAACGAACAACCCAGATCATAATGTGAGTGAGCATAAGTTGTAGATTACAGTCGCAGCCCTGGTTTCAACATTCCCTGGGGTAGTAATAGATACCAGCTCATCCTTGTGCATAATCTCATGAAAGAAGTTTTGCTTCAGAAAAGTGGGAGAAATCATATGAATCTGAGCCACACAGAGAGCCCAGATATGGGCTATTATAGCAGCGTACAAACCAACACAATAAATAAATCTAGGTGGACACATTCCCCCAAAAGAGACACTATATCTCGTACATGCCTGCATAAGTTTGCATCTTTGTTTAAAGTGCGGAGGCAGGGGTGAAATTTAGAAATAACTGCTATAGTTCAAGTAGAAGCACAGTAGATCTCACCATAATAGGGATTCTGGGAAGGCTGTGGCCAGAGGACCCATGTGCCTGGTCAGGCTGCTACCCAAGTGCTAGCTGTGGGCAGGCAGCTTCAAGGCCCTGCTGTCCTCCCTTCATAGAGTTCCTTATCAATACATCAGACTTGGACTGGAAACCCCTTCAAAATGGAGATGCCTTGCCACAGAGAACTATCCTTTGTAAAGGAGGGCACAGGACCACCTATGTGAATCAGGCCATTGTGCCTACCAACCTTTGTGCAGAGTGTCTGCCTCTCTTCACGTGATGTGCATGAAAGACAGAGCAGGTGCTGTACTGGTCCTCCAGAGAACTAATGTGCTGCCTGGTGAATGTATAAACTGGGAACCAAAAAGAAACTCACATCACAAGTAAAGCTACTCAGGAAATGAGTTTGATAGTATCTTCCCCATTTTGTATTTCTGTGACTGCCACATGCTAGCTGGGAGCACAAAGGTGCTCCCAAAACAGCCCATCTTCACATAATAAGCCAGTATCCATTTTTGAGCCTCTCACATATTATAAATGACACTGTTTTTATTCATGAGGAATCAGTTGATGGAAATTATAAATCCTTGAGGAAAGCTGTTTTCCTTCCCTTAAGCCCACAAAAATATCCATGAGCGGATTTTCATACTGCAGTTCTTCTCAGCATTCTTTTGTTGACATTTCGCCAGTCGCATGTGTCTCCCCTGTTCAGTTTGTTTCATAGAATCAGCAGGCAGTACAAAACTTCAGACCATTTGCAGACATGACTGAATGGTCGAGGGCGCAAATAGGGGTTTATTTATTCATCCAGATAGCCATGCATCTCCCCCATACAAGCCTATACACTCAATGTTCCACACACACGCACACACATGCACACACGTGTGCCACACTATCATTGATTAAGGATCTTCATATCAGAGTAATTCATTGGTTCAGAGGATGCTAATTTTCAAATGCTGCAAAAGATTACAACCTACCTGGCTTATTGGTGGGCACCTGGTTGCCTGCTGCAGTCTACAGGTTTCTATTGTGCATAGTTAACAAGGAACACTGAGAAGATGGCCACCCAAATCTGAATTCATAGAATCATAGAATAGCATAGTTGACCATTGGGTCCAACCTCCTGCTGCCAATGCAGGACACCAAGTTACACCATCCCACATGGATAACTGTCCAGTGTTGCCTTGAATGTCTGTATTGTGGGAAAGCCCACCACCTGTCTAGGCAACTGTTGTATTGCTCTGTCAGGGAAGAAACTTCTCCTGATGTCTAGCCTGAATCTAGGTTGTCACAACTTGAGTTGTTTATTCCATGTCCTACACTTGGTATCACTGAGAAGAAATCTTGACCTTCCTCTTTGTGACAGACTTTGAGGTACTCATAGGGTGATATCATGTCCCCACTCAGTCTTCTCAAGTCTGAACAAGCCTAGTTCTCTCAGTCTGCTCATAGGGCAGTGTTTCCAAACCCTGGATCATTCTGGTTGCCCTCCACCGGACCCTTTCTAATTTTTCTGCATCCTTCTTAAATTATGGTGCCCAGAACTGAACACAGTGTTCTTGATGAGGTCTGACTAATATAGAGTAAAAGGGAACTACTACTTCTCATGATTTGAATGTGAAACTTCTAGTAATGCATACTAAAATAGCATTTGCCCTTTTGGCAGCTACATTGCATTGTTGGCTCATGTTTAGCCTGCTGTCCACAATAACTCCAATGTCTTTTCTTGTTTCAGTACTTTTGAGCCATGTACCAATGCATCTGGTTTCTTTTTCCTAGGTGGATGACTTGGCATTTGTCTCTATTGTCTCTATTGAATCTCATTCTGTTGCTTTCAGTCCAACATTCAAGCTTATCTTGATCATCCTGGATCTTCTTTCTGTCTTCCAGGGTGTTAGCTATTCCACCCAGTTTTGTATCATCTGCAAATCTGATTATCATTCCTTGTACTTCCTCATCTAGATTGTACCTTTCAGCTTAAGAGTCTTGAGAATAGTGAGCTGAGCTAGAACAGTGGTGTACACAGAGAAAGACTTTGGGCCAGATATCTAGACTAAAGGGGCCTAAACAGATCAGGGAAAGTTTTCCTCATTTTGAAGCAAGTCATACATATGGCCATCTAAGAGGGTTGCTGCTGTTAAGTCCAGAGCCTAAAGCCACCTAACTGTACTTCTGAGCTGGAGGCCTGAGCTGAGGGAGACAGAAAGTTCAGTTCTGTTGATGAGGCAGTAGAAGAAGGCCAGATTCCTACCCAAAATATTGGAAGCAAATGTCATTTGCTCCCATAATTCCCACAATGCTTCTAATCACAACTTGACTAAAGAAATTAAATTTGCTCATACAGGTTTCAGTCAGTTAATCTACTGCTTCAATTCACATAGATTTACATCTGCATAAAGCAATTGTTTTGAAACAAGAAATGCCTTCAGGTTTAGATATGTATACTATATTTATATTATATATATATATATATATATATATATATATATATATATATATAAAATATATATATAATATATTTATATTATATTAGAAGAGGCCTTCCTTCCAGTGTGAGAGAGAATGCCTTTACCAAGAAGGTGCTTGCCAGCTACCATCGCATTATATATACAAACAAGGACACCTTTTTAATTGAATAAAGGGCATTTACTTAATTCACCAATTAGCTAGTTAAATGTTGCTGCATTAATGATGATGTTTGTCCATCGTTTCCGATGAGGACCTTGACATCTAACGGGTTGTGAGTTGTCCGTGGTGCGTCCACAGGTGGCTGATAGGGCCAATACGGGCACGAAGTGTTCTGCCACATGTCAGGCAGACATGTGTGGGTACCATTGTTGCAACGTTTGCAACTCTGGCTTTACGGAGTGCTCGCTTGCTGCATTACTTAAAAAATAAACGCTGTATTATGTAGTGGGAACCTGGAACACAGAAGCAGTGATGGAAGGGAGTTGCTTAATCCAGGGCTGAGAAGATGACCTGGTAGTTGGGGCCAGGTTGCCACCTAAGACACTCCCTCTCAGTATTGCCTGATATTGTAGGCAGCTGCATCCCAAAGGCTGACCAGAATATCACTCCTTCCGTGCCTCTCAGTGCATCAGGAAACAGGCTCCCTTCCTCATGCACAAAGGAGCATGGAGGGAATCACTCCATGCATCTCTACACACAGCAAAATTGATTGTCTTCTCAGTGCTAGAGATTGGCTTCCTTTCTCTCGTGCTGATCATTGGGCAGGACGAGAGTTACTAGAGCAGGAGATGCCTGCAAAGGAAGCTGGTGGACCCGATAGGAAGGCCAGATGGGCCAGAGGTTGCCCATCCATGTTTTAGCCTTTCACTACCCACAATAAGCTCCCTCCACCAATTCTCTCTCCCTAGGGATGTGTGTACAAGCAAAACTTAAGTTTGTCAAGTGCTCCAAATTTCATTTTGAAGCTCATTCCATCTTGTGTCCATACCAGATTATGGTCTTTGTTTTACTCTTATCACAAGAAAAATTGTGCATATTGTATGTGTGCATTTTCAAATGCATACAGCAATAGCACACATCTTCTCCCATTGATTAAAAGATGTTTTGTGCATTTGTTAAAGTACATATCCTGTCAGATATATTTTTCTTGACCCACAAATCATACTGCAAAACTGGAAGTTTACATGCTTCAACCAAAGGTTTTGTCTGAGTTTTGTGTTCTGTTCAGAAGGCCCAAACTGTGTAATCTTGACCAGAAATTAAATGAAACAAGTTTCTCCTGCATCCCTGCCTCTCCCACATCTTTTCCCTCCACAGGAAAGAAACATCTTTTCTGCCACCTGTGGTTTCTCTTCATCTTCTCTGTGGTAGTCTGCACTTCACCCCTCCCATCCCGCTACTTTAGGTAAACTGATCTCAACTATTCCCCCTTTTTAAAAAGCTTAACACTATTTTAACAGAACGTTTGGTCTGATTATGAGTTTGGTTTCATTTGTATAAAATAGCTGCAAGTCTGATCATTCAGCCATTCCTATTATCAAAAAAGGCAAAAATGAAATGTGTATAGAAGGTAGTGTCCATGTGCCTCTGTTTATTAGGGAGTTTCTGTACTTTTATTCAGGAGGTCAGTAAATACAATAAAAAAGATGTTCAGTACAAAATTACTTTTATAAACTGACTATAAATGTATGTATGTATGTATGTATGTATATAATTTGTGTGTGTGTATGTGTGTGTGTCAAATGCCACCCCCTGAATCTTTCGTAATATTCAAACTAAATCAACAATGTATTCATTTTTAATAAAGATTTTAAAAGTTTGACCTTCTAGTGCCGTGTATTTTTAAAGTAGACGACAACAATGTAAAAGCATATTATCAATGCAATGAAATATATTAAAATTACAATTAAATACATTACAAATATAATTCAAATGCATTAGAAATAGAATATAAATACAATGAAAAAACCACAAAGGCAAAGATCTCACATAGAGTACAATCGGAACACAAAAAAGCAGAAACACAGCAAGCCAAAACTGCTAGAATATAAATTTCATTATTAAGTACTGCAAGACATCCAGTTATGTCTGTCCTTCATGAGACAAGGTTTTCCACAATATTGGTGCAGCTGCTAAAAAGGTCCTGTCTTTCATGATGCCCCTCATTGGTTGGACCAGATAGATCGGCTTCATCTTCACACCTTCTCCTGGGATGGGAGAATGTGATCCTTTGGGTATAGAACTCACCAGGGACAAGGACCAGATAATGTCATGGCCAGTCTAAGTGCTTCGTATTTCCCCATCAGTCATAGAAGCCCATGATGGCTCCTGCCTCACATCGAAAGAACGTTCCATAAGGAAAGCAGCAAAGTTCTTGTTCAAAAATCGAACCTTTCCATTTTTGATTGGGGCAGGGGGAGGAGCAAAGAAGATCTCCACAGGATGTTTAGACCGTGGTATAAACAGATGGATTCTCAGTGTGTGGGGAAGCTGAAACACACTTGCCGACATAATAAAAACAGGCTCAAGAGGAGCTTTTAGACTTGCAAAAGCTGTTGCCTGTGGGCTGTGGATGTTATTTTTCCACAAAACCTGGTATTTCACATTAATGGGGAAACATTGTTGCTTTGCCTTACTTTTGGCATGGGGTGGGTCATAGATATGATGAGATTATACAGGAAATGGCTCCATGTGTCACTGCCCATGACAGCAATGTGCTGAACTTTATGGCATCCCTCCTTACTTTAGGAATGGCAAATGGGCCTTGAAATCTAGCTTGCCGATGGCTGCTAAGTGCTTCACAGCTTGATAATGTTGCATAACCCCAATAAGCAAAACAGGCTTGTCAATGAATCCGAAAACACCTCAAAGAAAAATATGTAAAGTAGGTCATCTGTATGGGAGGGTTGTGAGGCCAGGAAAGGAAATACTTGTAGCCAGCTTGCTATGTTTGAAAGCAAGAAAGCTGGAAGCTGCTTGAATGCTTTGAAAATATCAGGCTAAAGCAGCCTTCTAAAGCTGACTTGAGTCAAAAAGCACAACGGATTGGATGATATTGGTAACTTAATCATTTACGGACAAGCTGATAATCCCCATGAGAGAATGAGCAGAACAGTTGCCAAGTTTTGACTTGAAACATTCCATTCAACTTTGAAGAGCAATGGCACAATGGCATGTTTTGTTGTCTCCCAGGGCATCCACTGGGGGGGGGGGGTCCTTTTTGAAGATGCTGTGGTGAAACCTGAGAGGCTTTGAGGTGCACATGGTTCTGAGGGAGCTTGCGAAGAAGCAGTCTGAGAGCTTCTCAGTGTGTATAAGGCATTACTTTGGGGACAGAATTCATTACTTAGCTATGACAACTCTATCCATTTGTCCCCATTGAGTTGCTATTGGTTTTCCTATCACTGCTGGCCAGGACTATTCAACCAAAGTTCTTCCTTCCTATCTGCCTTAAATTTCAGTTTCTTCTCAATCATCCATCCCAACAGTGTCTGTAGCCACTTATTCAGGTGTTATAACAGCTTCCTGGACTGGAATTACAAAGTGGAAGGGAGTGATAGAACATTTTCTACACTTTGGTGACACTTCCACCAAAATATCTAGATGATTCCCACCTTGCAGTGATTTCATGTAGATGTTAGGAGAAAACAATGCATCATAATCAACGGCCATGGAGAAGAGCAGAAAATCCCTAGCACCACCTTCTGAGCCCAGCTAGCCTAGTAAGAGCAGAGACTTCATAACACCCTCCCCAAAACAAAAACTAGGTCAGATGATCCAGAAGCATATTACAGACAATGGTAGTGAAAGCTGATGAATGGGCCTGAAAAACAAACAAGGCTTCCCCAGTATAAGGCTTCCACCAGAGCTTCCAAGATTGTTTCTACCCTGAAACCAGGTGTTAACCTGGATTGGAAAGGATTTGGAGAATCAGAATCCTAAAACCACCTAGTCCACCATCCATTCCAGAAACTTGCTCAAAAATCCATGACACCCAGACCTTCTGTGGCATAAGGGTTGCCAACCTGTAACTTTAAAGATCCATGATCCAAGCATGGGACTAGAAAGAGGTCAGGGAAGAGATCCAGTGGTGGAATTGGATAGATTTTGGCATGTCAGGAGGACACAGCCTATTAGAGTCTGGGGGAAATCACTGGGCAGAGCTTAGTGGGCTAGAACAGGGGTCCCTGACATGGTGGGGGGGGGGGTGTTTGGTGGGCAAACTTATCTTCATAGAATGTTGTGAGCACACACACATGGTTACCATGGAGGTAGTGTTTGCCTATTCAAAAAATGGCTGGTCACAAAAGATTCATTTCACAGAAGGCAAACTACTGTGGCTAAAAGAAAAATAACTTGTCCAAGAAGTAAAAGACAGATGTGGGGTCTGAGCTCCAAAACACAAAACCGTTTTTGTAGCCAAGGAAAGATGGTGCTGGAGGGCAGAACTCTGCTTCACAGCAAGCCAGCCTCCAAGCTGTTGTCATTTTTAATGCAAAGAAATCTTAGAAAACAAGACTGAAATCAGAACAGACAAAGAGCCTGGTGGGCACCAAGACAGGAGTCTGCAACTTCATTGGTGTCCTTTGTTGAAAACTCCAGGCTTAGAATGTGGACAGTAAAAAGTAAGCTTCTCATAGGACCAAATACCTGATAAGAGCAAGAATATACTATATCACACCCCAGAGTAACATATAAAACAGGAGGTGAAGTACCCGAAAGTTGGTGATTCTAGTAAAGGGCCTGCAGTTTTAATGAGGAGGCTGCCACACATATTCCTAATGGGACAAGGAAGGCCTAGTCTCTACATTCTACACAAAGGCTAATATGACATACAGAATACTACACATGCTGAGGTGATATATTTATTTAACCAAGGAGGAAATGGGACATCTTCTGCAAGAGGACATCCTTCTGCAAGTGAAACCACAGAAGGATGCTAAAACTTTAAGATGCAACCATCTAAAAGCACATCAGTGGCCAACTGATCCAGGTTCCAAACTTGGAATTTATAAAATGGATTGCATTTTGCAGAATTTCTTTTGCTCGTTGGTGGTTACTATGAAAAAAATGTTATCTTGAAGTTAGGGACACAAAAACTAATATGGTATTTAATCATCTGCCATATAAACCAGTTATTTCAGTCATCACAAACTTATGAAAGAAAAGCGTTCCCATCAAAAGCCTATAAGTTCCTTTTGATTTATTCTGCAGTGTGGATTGAAAAACTATTTTTCACCCTAAATGCACACTTTGGGAAGTGGTAGTTAAAACTGCAATTCTATATGTGTCTATTCAGAAGTAAACACCATGGGATTCACTGGGACTTCATCCCAGGTACGTGTCTATAGGATTACAGTCTGCAGTCCACTGAACACAATAGGAATCACTACTGAGTAGACATGTATAGAATTATTCTCAGTCTGCTTGAAGACACTTGCTGGGGAGAAACTCCCACTAGGTTCCATCCTATAGCATGTGATCAGACCTCTGCTCAAATGATAGGATGTCCCCTGTCTCTCCTCCCCTTGTACCTCCCCCACCCCCAAATACATTCTGGAGGCTTCCTCATCTCTCGAGAGCAGATTTCAGGGTGTGTCAAGGACAAAGAAAAGTGTTGGTGTATGCACATTGCTGCATTCTACCTACGGTAGCCAGTGGAACTTGCTTCTGAGTTAACATACTAGGGATTGTGCTGTAAGAAAGATAAAAGGTAATTGTGACTAGTGCACAGCATGCAGTCTTGAATATGATGACCTCTTCCTGCAGTACTGATCTGGCTTCCCTATGGATGTACTGTTATAGATTTTTCTACCTTGGGGCCAGAGATTCTATCATCACACCCACAAATATGGGTCAGTACAATACAGAGATGAAATGGCTGCTCTATAGACATCACACACAAATGATCAGCCACCACACTGTGTGTGTTGACACATATGCAAAATATAACCCACACTGTAGCAGCAAAATTGGAGATTGCATAGCAGATGCATTCAAATCTCCTTCCCTTCCCTTCTTATCCCCTTCCCCTTTCTTTTCCTTTTCCTTTTAAATAAAAGATCTGTGGAAGCACCTGTGACCAGGACGACAGAAAAGGTGGTGGGATGGGTGCCTGTTTTTCTGCTATCACCCCTCCCTAACTTAAGTTTCCCAGCCATGAAGGGAAATATACAAAGATCTATGTCATTCTGTTCATTTTTAAAATGATCTGGTGAATAAAGGGACTAACTCCAGGATGCTGAAAAAATGGATTATTTGATTCCAGTAGGTAGATGAGTCTATCTAATGCTGCTGTCAGGAATCTCAAGCAGGGGCCTTTCCCATTTCCACTACTGAGATCTATGAATTTGCATTCATTTCAATAAAACAGCATTTCCAATTTCAGTTCATGGGGTATTCAGTATTAGAGGTTAAATGTGGAGATCTTTTTATGCAAAACATGCATTCTACCTTGCTCCTTACATGTACAGATAGGGCAATACATGTACTGCAGTCCCACCTTTTCAAATTAAAAAACATCCCAAGGCAGTAAACAACAGGAGAAAAGAAGCCCTAGCAATCCACACACTAAAATTGCAGGTGACAGAATGCCTAGAATAAAATGCAGCAGTCAGCTATATGAGAGTCAAGCTTAGACAGAGCAATGGATAAGACAGTAATTTGCCCAGGAGTACTAGCATGTGCTGTGTTGGCAAACCCTCTTGCAGAGAAGGAGTTTAAATAGAGAGATGCGTCTCTCAAATGAAGGGGTGAGTGGGCTTAGAAGCAACTACAAAGAGCCTTAGCCAAAGCTGGAACTAGGGAAAGTTGTAAGGAGGAATAATTGACCTGATTTCTCCCTGCACTCCTTGGGAGTCCTGGCAATCAGGGAGAATGCATTGATTCATTCAAACAGGGCAGTGAAGTGATACACTTTGCCCCTAAACCTTGAGTTTTCTGGCAGCAGCTGTCAAACATGTTGCAGCAAGGAGAGAAGAGTTTGATCTCCACACAAACACACATGGGAGGTGGAGTCTTCCATTTCATCCTTCACTTTTAGTTTTGCTTCCCTCTTTAGATCCATTGCCTGAAAACAGCACACCACCATGAATAACATTGCCATTAAAAGCTTGTCCATGACACAACTCATATTCCTTAATTTTCAAAACCTAGACAGGGCTGCAGGAAGAGATCAGGAAAAGGGCATCTCTGGTCGAGCAACCAGAATCTCACAGTAGCCAGTCAGAGGTCAAGAGACCTCTTCTGTCATTGCTCCCTGGCAATTGATATCTGGAGGTAGTATCAGAGCAAGGAGCACTGACAGCCTTCTCCTCCAACAACACTTTCTTTGTTGGAAGTCATCAGCACATCCACTTCCATAACTGAAATACTGTGTGAGGAAGTCCTTCCTTCCTACTCTCTCCACCTCCCTTATGTACAGGACAGCTAATGGATGCCATTACATATTAACAGCTTGTGGAAAGGGAAGGTTCCCAGGGCAAGCATTCCTCACAAAATCATTGCAAACAAAATGGGTTCAACAGAAAGCTGGATGACTACCTCAACTTTTTCAGTAGTAGTAGTCTTCTGGAGCAGCTGAACTTCATGCATGTTTAACTCCCATTGCACTTTCAATTGACATGTGAAAGTTCTGGAATTAAACTGAGGGATCTTTTGAGCGCTTCTGTAACATGTTGGAAGGCTCTGGCTGTACATGTAAATGGCTGCACATCTTTCCTCATACTAGGCCTGGGGTCCCCACTGTGATGCCCATGGACACTCTCTTGGCACTAACCACCCTCCTTACATCCCCTCATGTTATCATATTTCTTAAAAGGTGATTTTAGCTAGGAAAGTGGCATGCTGCAAAGCAATTTGCTACACTTCAGCAACACCTTTATTTGGGTTCAGTGGAAGGGTTTAGTGTTTAGCGTTTTTGGAGCTCGGCCCCCTCCCTGCCTTGTGTTTAGTTCTTGGATAAAGTGCTTTTCTCTTAAGCCTCAGCAGTTTGACTTCTGGGGAATGAGTGGCCAGCCACTATTTTGAGTGGGCACCCATGACACTCTCAATATTTCAAATGTTGGAGACTCCTCTATAGCTGAACTATCTGCTTTTGATTGTAAGCTTTCACATATAACTCATTTTTAAGCACACATACACATATAGTTTCTACAGCAGAATCTTAGTGAAGTTTAGCTATTAAGGGCATGATCCTATTGACTGTTCCCTTGATGATCTCAAGACTGTAAGCAAAAAACCTTATGATCTTCCTATTCAGAGTAGGAGAAGTCTTGGGGGAGAGCTTCACCTCCCTGTTCTCAGGGTTTCAGAGGGGGAGAGAAAAAGCCTGGCAGAGGCTCAGGAAAGGTCAAGTCCTGTCCTCTCCAGTCTTCTCCTCACCCACCAAAATGCTTCCTTTCACCCTCTTTGAGGTCAAGTGCCTGACCTTGGAGGCCAGCCAGTCCTGTTGTTTCCATGCCAGCTGTCAGAAATCTGACTCTCCTTTCTGAGATCTGTCTCTAATAGGGGATGTTCAGAACAATTCTGTGGCCGCTCTCTGGAGGACATAGGATTACTCCCCCCATCAATTCATATTTTTGAATTTTAGTTTTTGTTTCTTTCATACTTTGAATCCTTTCCTTCTTCATGTTTCACTGTTTTCTTTCTAACAATATGTAGGTTTGTCTGTTATACATACACAAGCGCATTTATATATGAAGAGAGATCTAAGATTCCAGAGTCCAACCAGATCAATATTACCTATTGCATATGAAAGAGTTTAGGAATTGATGTTTCTTAAAGAAGAGACAAGAGGAGAATCTAAATTTACACCACCTGAGACAGAAGGTGACAACAGGTCACTGGATGAAAAGCAACTGGCCTGATTTTGCATTTCAGCCTGTCTTCTACTCTCTCCTTCCAGCTCCCAGCCACAGCACTGCCCCTCATTCTTCCCAGACCCAGCTCTCTGCCTACCTATTCTTACCACTTCGAGGATGCAAGCATCAGGCGGCAGCAGCATCCCCAGCTATTCTTTGGCAAAACGGGCGTGCCTCTCCTCTAGACCCTGTCCAATCAGAAAGCATCCCGAGAAGATTGATGAGGTTGCTAGGAGATAGCAGCGTCTCGGTCCAGAAGGGACCAGAGGGAAGAGACTGGTCTTGCCCGGGTTGCAAGTGGAGTTAAACAGCTGCGGAGGGGACCGGTCCTGCCTCTCTCCAGTGCAGTCACTTGGGAGCAAAGGGACACGGGGGCGGCGGAGCAGCGGCTTCGCCAATCTGAGCTCCCGGCCATGCCCGGAGCAGTGAGCAAAGTTCGAAAAATGCTCATCTCACGCTAGCCCAATCCTGGGCAGGCAGCTTTGCTGCGTGCCGTTGGTACCAGGCAGAAACCAATCTGTCGTCCCGCCGCTCTCCCAGAGCTCCGAAACTGGAAAAAAGAGGGGGGAGGGGGGAGGCGAGGAGAGAGAGAGAGAAAGAGAGAGAGAGAGAATGCGGGGCTGCAGAGAAGAAGAACACCGCTTGGGCAAAGCTAAACTTCCCCGGTTCGAGGATTTGTAGTGAGGAAGGAGGAGGAGGAGGAGGAGGAGAGGAGGAGGAGAGCGTGGCAAGAGGGCGGGGGAGAACTGATCTTAGCTTTGCGCTGCCTCCCCCCACGACCTCAGCCCTCCAGCCTTACTTACCTCCCCCTCCACCGCTGCTCAGGGAGCCTTGATGAGCTGCCACCGGGACCCCGTCCAGAGGGGCGGGGGGGCAGGAGGAGGAGGGAGAAGAAGAAGAGAAAAATCTTCCCAGAGGAAGCGAGTGCGGACAGTTCCTGGGGGCGACGCCAAATCCCCTTTGGATCTTTAAAGCACCGACCCATCGGCTGGATTTCCCAGCGTCGGAGGCGTTGTGGGTGGGGGGCGGACGTCTAGGACCAGAAGTCCACCAGCGGCCAGCGAGCGTCGCCAGCCAACGCAAGGTAAGGCAGCAACTAATACCTTCTTCTCTAGAGGAGCTGCCCAGCCCAGGTAGCCACCTTCTGACAGGACAGAGGCTGGGGTGGTGGGGAAAAGTTTTCAGCCGTGTGCCTGGAGGGAAAAGCTCTGGGAGCATTGCTACAGATCTCCACTGGACAGCTGGATCGAAATGTGCCCAGGGCAGGAAAAGACTCCAGAGATCAGGATCCACCATTCTTCCTCAGGATGAAAGTGGATCACTGCCTATATTTATTAATTTATTAATTTATTTTATTTATTTATTAAAACATTTCTATGCCGCCCCTTGCCGAAGCCTCGGGGCGGCTCACAACACAAAATAAAATACAATGAAATACAAAAATAACAACATAAAATTAACAATATAAAATAAATAACAATATACAATATTTAGTATTGTAATTATTCTTAGCTATCTCCTGGCACATTCTGAAGAAATAAATAAATCATAACCCAAATAGTAATTATTTATTGTAGTAGTATTTGAACTATTGTGTCGACTTCAGTGGGAATGCATGCCTGTGGTACTTGTGGGTGATTGCTAATTAACAATTAGCATCTGCCGGGAAGTGTACAAACTTCATGGACAGGGAATGGCAGATGAAAGGGGCTTACAGCAAAGCGTCCCTACAGAGCTGGGACTCCCGCAGTGGAGATTTGAGGACTGGAAAAATGAGGGTGGGAGTGAAGGAGTGGGTATCGGAAATCTAAATGTATTGAATGCTTTTCAAAAGATATATATGCATTTCAAGGGTGTAATTAGATGCACTTGTACCCCCATAGATCATGCATGGCTGCTTTATGCATGCCTCAAAGAAAAAAAAAGTGAAAGGGGTAAAAAATGGGAGAAGCTGGAAATATGATTGTGCCTGCACTTGTTTTTTGCATGAGAATTGTTTTTTGCATCAGAATTGCAAATCTGACGGCTCCACAAGGAGAATCTCCTGCTCACATCCAGATGCACAGACAGAAATAATGACATTTCAGAGTATCAAAACAAAGAAATAATTAGAGGTATTGGGTTGATGTGAACATTCCTTGAAGCTGCCTACACCAAATGATAATGGCCCTGTTCTCTACGGCTAAATATTTTGGACACAATCCTCCGGGAAGTTCTCCTGTACAAACCCCTCTGCAAGGGCTTGCATGGAAGAACTTCCTGCTAGATTGCATCAGCTTGCCCATTATTTACTATTAGTCTTCTTAAAGGAGGTAGAAGCCTTTTTTCCATTAGGTCCCCTGTTCCTATTATATTTCCACATCAACCCACATTCCAGAGCAACCCAAACTGCATTTCACTGGTGATAAAGCTATAACCCAGGTATAATTTGTATGGGTTTGGGGTTTTGTCTATAAGGCATTTCTAATTTTATATTTATTATTCCATATGGTTTGCATATACATATACTTGACTTTGTTATGCATATGCACGCATATATCCACATGTGTATATTTAGGAGTGTTGATACATGCATCCGTGTGCTATTTTTCAAACAGCTTTTTATTTGCTGGGTGTATTGAAAGGATTTATTTGTTTAAAAATCTTACATCGTTAGTACAAATCTTGAGGTGGAGGTAGAGGAAATTAAGAAAGCTTTTACAACTTGTTCACCTAAGAAAAACAATTCTAATTTTGTGTGTCTTAATTTCTGGAAAATGTCTAGAACTGAACTGGTGGGAAGAATCACATTTTACTTTTAAAGTATCTTTCTTGGCAGCAGAGAAGTCAAATAGCCTGAGGACACTGCCTGAACCTGAAAGTCCCCTTGCACACTCTCTTGGTTGGTTAAATATTCATGGTAACCATTTGCAAGGTATAGAAGCCACCTGATCAAACACATTGTCAGAGAACAATGCCTATACATTCCAAGTATATTTTTCTGACTTTTGTACAAATGATGTTGCTACCTGGATGTTGTGATCCAGGTAACTAGAGTAAAACAATGCAAAACAAACTAGAAAGCAAAAACCATTTTTAAAAATCAAGACACTTCAAAGTATTTTAAGTAGATTTTTAATGTTCTAGGGGTGGTTTGAAAAAGCTCCTGGTTGGTGGTGGGGGGCGAATCTTTTGTTAACTAATTGATTCATGTGCAGGACCATAGAGCTCTTTACTGAAAATAAAAGACTAAGACTATACTTCTTAGCCAAAAAAAGTCTCCTAGCACTGGATCATCTATGATACTAATGATCCAGAGACTACCAATGTTTTTATGATCATCTGTTGTAGAGGCATAAGAACGGATTTTTTTCTCCTCAGACCCTGTATCTTGGATACTAACATAACTTAACATCCTCAGAACAAGCTATGCTATGCTAGTCACGAAACTGTATCCGACCCATTGCGATCCCATAGACAACAGTCCTCCAGGCTTTCCTATCCACCACCATCCCCGGAGTCCACCTAAGCTCACGCCAACTGCTTCAGTGACTCCATCCAGCCACCTCATTCTCTGCCGTCCCCTTCTTCTTTTGCCATCTATTGTTCCCAGCATTAGGCTCTTCTCCAGGGAGTCCTTCCTTCTCATTAGGTGGCCAAAGTATTTGATTTTCATCTGCAGTATCTGGCCTTCTAAAGAGCAGTCAGGGTTGATCTCTCAGAACAAGCACCATTCACCATTTAAGGACCAATAATATCCTATACACATTTACCTGGAAACAAAGTGGGGGTTTTTCCTTGTAAATATGCATAGAAATGGATGTGTTTTGAGGGTGCAAGTATATGTTCGAAAGTTCTTAAATAAAATCCAGAAGTTTCTTTCTTTCTTTCTTTCTTTCTTTCTTTCTTTCTTTCTCTCTCTCTCTCTTTCTCTCTCTCTCTCTTTCTTTCTCTCTCTCTCTCTCTCTCTCTCTTTCTTCTTCTTCTTCTTCTTCTTCTTCTTCTTCTTCTTCTTCTTCTTCGTTGTTGTCATCGTTGTCGTCTTCGTCGTCCAAATCAGTGTAATTTCTGAACACTGAAAACTGGCTCACACATGCATTCACATTGCACTCTTACACTGGTGACTAGCAGCTGAATATACAAGCTCACCTCACTTAATCAAGCTGCTTGGAAAGCTCTCTCTGAAGTGAGTTAGTTCACTAGATGTTGTTGCCAACACTGGATAACCTGCACATGGGAACCAGCCATGACCCAGTGAAGTAACAATACCCTTTACTAGATAGTCTTTTGATAGAATTAGCCTAATCTTAAGGAGGTGTACACAGAGGTAAGTTCTACTGAGTTCTGTAAGGACTAAAACTGACATTTGTTTAAATCCTGTCTAGCAACTATGGGTGGTATCCAAGATTAGTACTTACACCCATTGAAATGAATGAGGCAGAAATTAAAATGTTAAAGACAACACTGTATCTTTTTTGTTGCTGGCAACAGAGTGCAAAATGGCTGTAGGATAAAAGAATGGATTTACCATTACTAACATACATAGCTACTCCTTCTTCATATTCTCATAGGCAATGTCACTGGAGTCATAGCTTCAGATATGTTTTCATGTTCCACCACAGGGGGATGGAAAAATTTCTTTTCACAGTGAAAGCACTTCTGAAACACATGCAGTTGCAATGCAAACTCAATGCTCAGGGGAGGCAAAGCGGTATGGCTTCATTTAAATCAGTGGAGGTTTACCCCTGCACTGGGGGTGAGTAACTGGTGCCCATCTGAATGTTTTAGCCTGCAACTCCCAGGATCCCTCCCCTTGGGCTATGCCGAATAGTACAGGTGGGAGTTGTAGGCCAAGCAATAGAAGGATGCCAGAAGTCACCCACCCCTTCTACCCAGTCTGTTCTTATGGCCATTGAGATCAATCCTGCTGAAGTAAATTTCCATTGAGGAGGAACGATTGGTTTATTTGACTTCCAATGGGACGTAGGCATAGCTAAATATACTTGGACTACGGCAACTAAATCTACATCACGACTGAAACCAATTGCCACAGCAAAGTAATGTGAAGCGTACACTACAACAGTCTTTCACTTAGCAACAGGCAGCAACTTATAAAAAACTGACATGAGTTAAACCCAGAAGTAGTCTGAGTAGATACATTAAGATCAATGGGCCTTTGGTTACTCATTACTAACCAAAGTCCTGTGGGTTTCAATAGATCTCTTCTGGGTATGATTGTATCTGGACCCAACCGCTAACTTTAAATTGAACTAAATAATGCAGTGCCATCAGAGACAACACCTGGTACTGGAAAAGGCAAAAATTCTCTGGCAACACAATTATCATGCCCAAAAGCTATCGATGTGTCTGATGAGGAAGGAGTAATTCGCATTGATGCCATCACAGCATGGAATGTGTGTTTCAACAGAAATGATGGAAACTGCTACAGAATGCTGGGAAGATGTCTTCTTTTCTTTTTTTTTTCCCTTCCTTTTGTTTCCCTCTATATGTTACAAGTCATATCCAGGTCTTTGTCCTATCCTCTCTAGGATTTATTCACACCGTGTGTTTGACTAGAGATCAGTATTGCACATATACAATTTTATTAAATCATACAAGTGCTGCAGGGAGGTTACAGCACAGGGACAGTCCTACCCCAAGGCAGAGTAAAGAAGCTGCCTCAGGCAGCTGATTTTGGGTGCCAAGGAGGGGCAAGAAATCGATAGTTATTGCATTCATTTTTATTGGATGTATTTATTCATTTATTTTTGCTTTTCTGCAGGGGGGATGGAGGGGATGGAGAGATACTTACGGGTTTTTCAGTCTCAGGTTTGGTTCTTCTTGATCTGTCACCACTACCCCTCAGAATTCCCTGTTTCTTCAGGGCTTAGCTGCAGTTCTCATATAGGCGGGAAAAAATGAACTTTTCTAGCAGCAATTTATTCTTCCCTGCTGTAATAGAAAGTAGTTTGGTCTGACTTGGTCTTGAATGGACAGTTAAGACCCATCAGCTTTATAAGACACCAGTTCTGGTGGAGCTAAAAATGACTAGAAGTGGTTTGTTGAAATGAAGCAACATCACTGCCTGGATTTTTAGACTTGGGGATGCCGCTGCAGAAATTGCCATCATGAATGGCCACTTTTCAAAATTTGCCACTACACCTCTGCCCAGGAGTCAGAATAACTTGCCTAGTGATATATATCTCAACTGAAGTGGAGGTTATATTGGAAAGCCAGTGGGGTGTGATGGTTACAGCTTTATACTGAGCATTGGGAGAACTGCTTTCTAGTCCCTTCTTGGTTAGGAAGGTCACTGGGTGACTTTGGGTTGGTCACTGACACTCATTCACAGTGTTGTTGCGAGGATAAAATGAGGAGGGGGGAGAACATGTGCACTGCCTTGTTGTCCGTGGAGGACAAGGTGGTTTATAAATGGAGCAAACAAATACATTTGCTTCCCCACCTCAAGCAGCAGAATGTCTTGGGTGAGCCCTGTCCTAAAGGCATTCAGCACCAGCTCACAAGACTGCTGGCCAGACAATACTTCATCATGTTCCTTTTAAACTACCCAGTAACCCAATTTCTCTGGGTGGTATACAATGCATTAAAACAAAATACAAACAATAAACCAATAAATAAAAATGGCACATAATAAAACCAAAATAAAAACCAGCAGCAAAGCATAAAAACACTGCAGCATGCAAAACTAGGAACAATTGAATTGGAGAGATCTAAAAGCACTAAAACATGAGAACAGTACTATGCAGAATTGGGAGGGACATGCACAGGACCTGTGTGAACTACAAAGTAGCATGACCGTGCTTCCCCTGAATGTATCTTGTTTTTCTGCTTATGTACTACAGCAAGCAAATGGGAGCAGAGGAGAGAAATTTCTTTGATTAGTTTCCTTCAGGTGGAATCTAATGGCCTCCCCACTCAATGCATGGAAATCTCTAACTGCAGAGGTTTACGTGCATGTAATATACAGCACAGGAGACAGTGATTTCTCCTGTCCATCAGTTTGCACCCTGTGTTTCCTCTAGACAGTCATTTTCACTTATCTAGATGAAGCAGCACAGACAGTGAAAGATAGGCTCGGGGTTATTTGGGCATGGCATAAGCCATCTGCCCCGGTCCTCTCCCCTGTCCAGACCCTGGTATGCCCCCTTCTCTCCAGGGCCAATCTGCAACCTCAGAGGGGCATCTGGTACAGTTCTTTCCATGCCAGCTGTGAAAGGGATGTGTGTGTGGGCGGGGGGAGTCCTCATGCAGAGTCCCAGCTCCATGGACCACTCAGAGTTGAGACTGTGAATAAGCAGAGTTCTCCATGGTCAACACTGGGAGGCCCTAGGATTGTACCCACAGAGCAAGGATGCATGGAAGGCAGAGCAGGAAGTCTTGACAGATCTCTGTGAGATTTGTAGTAGTTTGGCAAGGGGTTCTGATTGCCAGTTGTTCAACAATAGCAACAATGATATAATTTTGCCCAGACCTAAATTAGGTTTCTCAAATTAAAGAAAATTTGCAGTAACCTAGAGTAGACTTTTCTGTAAAAAGACTGTGAGCTCCGTTTAGTTTTGCTACCGAAAACAAGTTCCTAGACTGAGAATGCATTCAAAGGAACCCTGATGTTTTCTCCTAGCAGAGCAATCCTTTGACCCCCTGGTCAGCATCTAGGGGACCATAGGGTGCTTTGGATTCCCAGACCCAAGACTGTAGAAGGGCTCCAACCTCTGAGTTGGGTGTCTGCATTCAGAGCTCCTTACCCACCCTCATAGCTGGCATGGAAAGAACAGTGCTGGCTGCCTCTCGAAGGTCTTAAGAGCAACCTCAATGAAATGGCTTAGAGGGCGTTGCAGGTGCCTGGAAGGGACAGAGACTAGTAAAAATGCCAAAATACAATATATCCTGGCAATGCCTTGACCTCCTGCCCTCCCCCTCTGAAACACTGCAGCTAATTGGCCAGCTAGACACTTGCTTTGCAGAGTTGCCCCTGCGCATCTCCAACCTTGCCTAGTTTGGATTGTGCCCTAACAGATGCCCTCTGCACGCAGCTCTAGTAGGTGGATCTTAGGGTTCTAGTTAAAAATTAAAAAGGCCAGGCCTAATGTCTACCCACCCCTGCCACAGGGGGATCCATGCATCCATCCGTTTCATTGCCGCCCAACAGCCAAAGCTCTCTTGACATAGTGATGCCAAGCACTATGGCAAAATCAGTAACCCAAATTCTAATATGATAATGAAGAGAGCATCTTAGGGCATGACTGTCTGGAAGTGCAAGGGCATTGAGCTTCCTCAATACTGTGCTTCAAAATTATGCAAGCTGAGTGAGTCTCCAAAGCATCTGGATGTTAGCTGAGCAAGTGTTTCCCTTCAGACATTGCAGCAAGAGGACAAGCACTGGAAAGATTAAACTCTGGAGCACTCACATGTCTGAATATCCCGTCACATCATAACTCTGCATCTATTCATATGCAAAGTGGGGGGAAATCTACTATTAAGAGTAAAATGATTGATTTAGACATGTTTTAAAAGAAAGATGTACATGATTGGACAATGCAGGATTCTCAGTATAGAGAACTGCCTTTTAAGCCAGGATGAACTACATGTGGCTGTCCCAATGTTCTGGTCTACAGCACCCATCAGCCCTGCCCAACAGTGGCAAGGGTGAGGGATCATGGAAGTTGTAGTCTATAACATCTGGATAGCAGATATTTGCCCACCTTCATATAATAGAATAGTAATTTTAGTTTCCATGCCCTGGCCCGAAATCCCCAAGAACAGAGTAGCACAGCTTCAAGTAACATGTTCTTACTACCTATCCATTCTTCCCAGAAGTGATCTTGAATTAATTGTGCAGTTTAACTGAACTCTACCTTCCTAGGAGAGAAATTGAGACAGACGGGGGAATTATATCCTGTTAGTAATGGAAACTCAAATGCAATTGCAGCTCTTTTCAAGATTCAGCAAGCTGGTCAGAAAGAAAAGGGTTTTTTTATCCCTGATGTACACAAGAGGAAGAGAAAGTCCAAAGAAATATCATTAGCTAAATGCCCAGAGTGGTGATCTCTATTTATTTGATGTTTCTTCGCAATACTTTCTAAACATCATTTGCAGTGTCAAGATAACTATTTAGAAAAGGAAAACAATGGTATGAGTTACTGCTTTCTCTTATAGCACAATATTATGCAGAAGTAAGGCCTGCCGTGTTCTCTGACTTGCTGCTTGCTGTAGGGCTGGTTTTGATCACTTCCAAGGATGGAAGGGGCAAAGTGCCATCTAGACCATTTCCATGCCCAAAATTAGCCTGTACACGCAACTGGGCTCCTCCTCCTCCTCCTCCTCCTCCTGTCTACTGCCCTGGTAAATGAGTTCTGCTGGAGGGTCAGTGTGACAGAAGTGCAAGGGATGGGTCTGGCCAAGCTAAGTCTTCAGAATGGCCCGTGTCTAAGTCTTACTGCAGCTTTCCCCAGACTGCTGGCTGGGAGTGCGGGGATTTGCAGTCCGCCATATCCAGGGGTACCACGTTGTCCTATTGCCACCTCCAGTTATTCACCCATTGCATTTCATATTAGAAATCGGGAGGGAAGGGCTAGGTCTAGTGGCTGCCACTTGCTGATCACGGGCCGACACATGGGGCAAGGGGAAGGCAGATCAGGATGTACACATGACTTTCTGAGTGATTTGCAGCAGATCACCAAGTGGTTCTGAATCCCGTAATTTGCACTTTCAATTAAGACACCAAGTAAAAGAAAACTCATTTGTTGGTGGTGGTAGAACTCACTCTGTGGTGATCACTATGCAACCAGTGGGCAAGATGCTCTCTTTTTTGGTGGAGCACTTTCTCTTTTTTGGCAAATTGCACGTGCCCATCCTAAAAATAAATTAATCCCAAACAAGTCCAGAGTCTGCCCATCACTGAAATACACAGTATGGAGCACAATAAGGACGAGCAGAATGCAGAAAGTGTAGAAAAGGGGATTGCAAATTTGTAGATCTTGCCAGTTAGCCAAGTCATTTGTTTCAGAAGAAAGAGAAAAGTGAAAAATGGAATCTACACACTTCTGTTCAGCTGGTGGATAGCCTGCAACTACAATGGTGACTATGTAAGAATCAAGAGGATCAACATTTTTGGAGAATATTTGTCTAGTCCAGTTCCAAAGCAAACCGTGGCAGCTCCAAGTATGGCCACCCATTACATCTAAGAGTAGTGAAAATTCATCCATCCACTTTCCCCAAAGATCCAGAAGAACACAGTTCACATTTCATGCAAGCCTAATTATAAACTGAGTCCAGGGTTGCTTTTCAGTACTACCAAACGCACATGACTTTCCTTATCACTATCCCAGGGAGACCTTTGCCCACCCTGTATTCTAGCCTACTTGGCTGAAATTGTTTCTGGTAGCACTTTTGAGTAGTCTTTCTGCACCTTGTCTTGGCTACTTGGGTATTTAAATGGTGTTCAGTTCTATCCCACAGAACTGGGGAACTTTGTCCTTCTCAGCCATGCAAGATGGCTGTTTTCAAGGAATGTAGCCTTATTTTGGAATATTTTAGATTTTTTTCCCATTCCCTTCTCCTTCTCATCCACACACTGCTACCCCTTTTTCCCTTTCTGACACTTTCTGACACAAATACCCTTCTGCCATGCCCATTCTTCCTCTTCCTCTTCCTGTCCATACAGAGGGCTGCCTGGGAGGGAAAGATCACTCCTGCAAGTGAAAGTTTGCAATCAATTCAAGAACCATAGGCTGCTCGCTTTCCAAAGGTAATGCTTCATTTTGCCAGTGCAAAATACTAAGCACCAATAGTGATACGTAGTAAAAGGTGACAAGCATTGAAGGCTGACATATTAAAAATATCACCCAAAAAATGGGTGGGGATGCATGGGAGAGAAAAAGGAGAGAACCCATCAAAAGTGACTACCAATTCTGATTGGGTGAAACTATTATAAAATTAGGTGATTTAATACCAAGCTACATTTTGCAGAGAAGGAAGGAAACATTAATTATGAAGAAGCTCGCAGGCATGCTGCATATGGAACCAAAACGGCTTTTGCTGCTTTGTGAGAGCTTTCTGCACATGGATGGATGTTTAGTTTTTCCAGCTGAGATTGTGCCATGCATGCAGTGACTACTGGCAGGTTGTTTCAACCCATCGCTGCAAGCACAAATCTGTGATTTAGCATATTGCCTCACATTTTGCTAATGTAGTTTTAAGGAGTCATGATGGATAAACTCTCCTTGGTGTGATTTGGAACTGAGCTTGGTAAACTGAAGTATTTTCAGGCGAGAAGGCAGGAAGGCAGAATCTGGTTTCTTTGCTGAACCCAATCCCAATATCCAAGTCCCATGGCATTCCTGATGATGCACTTGGGAACACAATAGTGTCTGAATGCCGCATGAGTGTCAAGCTCCTCATGCATCCTGTCTCCGTGCCCCTCTTCTCTTCCTGACTAACCTGCCAGGAAGGCCTCTCTGAAAGACTGAGAGATCTCCATTCTTCTCTCCTTCCCTCCTTAGTGCCTGGAATCCTGCAGTTGTGGTACCCCAGGTTTCAGAAACCCAGTATTTTCAGTTGATCATACTTGCATCCTTCACACACATGCAAGCAACCTGCGAAATATATTTCCCAGGAACGCTGGTACTAGAAAACTGCCAATGCACGTTAGAAATAAGGGGGGGGGGGGGGGCAGGATTGATTAAACTGTCAGGAGTAATTTGAAATCATTAGGAATGGAAAGGGTGTGGTTCACAACCCCTAATGCATGAGCATTCAGGATCCACAAAATAGACACAGGACACTTTGGGGATGCAGCATAATGATCCCCCAAAGTATTCCACTAGATTCAGTACGGGGCCACCTTATAACTGAGACAGACAATGGTTACGTTCATTGCTGATAACTGTCTGACACTCTCTTCTCTGACTCAGTAGATCCTTATGTGAATGTTCTTACTGGTTATTTGCCACCTAAAATCCTATAAATTGGAGTACAGAACTGCTTTCACTCCCAGGGTCAAAATCCATTTCTGAGAAACCCTTGGGGGCTACATTCCACTGGCAGGCAAGGCCAATGAGAAGAAGCGTGGGGCCAAAAACACCATTACGTTTTAGCTCCAAGCTTTGACTGCCAGTAACTAGGCCTTAACAGAAGCATTTCATCCAGGAAAACTACAGAAAAGCTGGAATGCAGTTGTGGAATGGTGGTGGCTGCAGGCAAAGGGGGCATGGGTGTTCCTGCTTTAACCAGAGATTCCAGGCATCATTAGCACATGAAAAGAATGGGACCACTCACCCACTGAGTTTGGGTGATCATTCCTCTGCTGCATGCTGCAAAGCAACATGCTAGCCAATAAAACACAAAATTCAATAGTCTGCAAAGTCCGCAGTAGAATTAACCCTAAATGTTGTTAGTTTTTTACTAGAATGCTTGTATTTTTCCTTATCTTAATGACAACAATTTCAGAATTACTGTATTTTCCTTATTTTAACTAATTGTAATTTTGTGTTTTATTGGCTGGTCAATGACCAAATAAAGAACTGAAAATGACGTGCTAGACTCCCACGAAATGATGCTTCCTTAATCTGGCAGAATATTGGCTAGCATGGTCTACCAACTTGCCTTGCCTCTCCAGGGTTTCCAGCAGACTATTTGTCCCCCAGTGATACTCAGTACCCCTTTAACCATAGTCTGAACCCAGGACTGACTGCGAGACACTGCCCTGTGGCTGAGTCACGCCACTGGCATAAAGCCACCAAGCCTCTTCTATTGCATAGCTTATCACCAGTCCCTTTCAAGCAGTACAGACTCTGACCACTACTAGACTCAGTCATTTTTCCTTAGGCAAATGCTAGCACAGGGTGGGGGACATGGATAGAGAAGGATTATATAGGATGCTAATAATTCATTACACAACCTAATGCCAGTTAAATGTGCTAATCCATTTAATTTTTTTCAGTCATTGCCTTCCCTTATCACTGCCACCAATGGCCTTTCGTGTGTGCTGCTTATACCCAAATCTGTATGTTAATTAAGGAATTTACCTGTAATTCGAGTTTTAATGCCTCATCCAGATGAGATCCCAGTGACAGCAATGAAGGGGAAGGAAGGATTGCGACATCTGACCCATTTTCAGTTTTCATCTCCTCTCCGAGATGTGAAAGCCTTGTCAGGTGAGGTGAATCACTTGTCCCATGATTGCAAGACTTCCCTTCTGATAAAAGCACGAGGGCAGCAGGAAACTTCTACACACTTTCTCAGTTTCCCAGCCATTTGACTTGATCAAGTATGCCAATTAACCTCAGACAGTAAGAAAGTGAAATATGCCTTTACAGACAAAGCAATACCGTCCAGAGTGCCTCTTGGCATCCCAGCAGCCCTTAATCTAGGGATGTGGGGCTCTTTCAGCCCCGAGGGCCACGTGCGACACTGCCTGAAGGCTCAGTGCTGGCTACCCTGGTAGGCCTGGGCCCCAAATGCACATCAGCCTCTCACCTCAGAGGGCTATGCAGATCTGATGGCCTGAGCAAGGCGCTCTCTGCTGCCAGTGCACCTAGGCCCATGCATTTCATCTGGACAGCTGCTGGGAGGGAACGGGGCTGAGGTGCCCATAGGAATCAGCACTATTTGATGGCTCAGCCTCCTCTCATCCCCTCTCCCAGACAGGCAGCCAGCACAGTTGTTTTCATTCCAGCTGCAAGAGAATTGGGCAAGGGCTCGGCACTCACAGTCCAAGCACTGACATTGGAGGACCTTGATGCTGAGATGCCAAAGGATGTTATGCCCCCTTCCCCACCAGACAATGCCAGGATTGCACCCTTAGGGTGCAAGAGGCTGGGAATTACCAGCTTCCCCTGGGAATA
The DNA here is from genome assembly GCF_004798865.1 of Varanus komodoensis. Classification (NCBI taxonomy): domain Eukaryota; kingdom Metazoa; phylum Chordata; class Lepidosauria; order Squamata; family Varanidae; genus Varanus; species Varanus komodoensis. Next base: position 16,259,343 of record NW_025335409.1, on the reverse strand, counting down.
ATCAAACAGGCAGCTGGAGTGGAGGATGTATATATGTCCTGAATATTTGTCTCATGATATGCCATGGAAAGGGAGGGAATCATTACCAAATAACAAGCTGCACTATAGCTGCAACGCTCTTTAAAAGCACTACACTTTTTATTTAAAATATCCCTTTTAACTGTAGTGTAAATCTTATTTCCCTGCTCCAGTCTCTTAGTCTCTTTGTCCTCCAGTATTTCTGCCACAACCTGAAAAGACACCCTTCTGTCCTATCTATAGCACAAAAACTGTGCCAGGCCATTCATACTGGCAACAATTCACTTCGTGGTTGGTCAAAAATCCCACCTACAAGTGATTCTGCTCGCAGTACAGAATTGCTCTCAGTAAGCACCTACACGGGAAGCATTGTCCATGTGCTTTTATCATTGCTTATCACTCTGTATTCATTTTGCCACCTTTTTATACTGGCTCTCGAGCTGTTTAGAATTTCTGTACACAGTAATTCAGTTGGTGAAGCTTTTCTGATCATTCCGTTTTGGGGTGGGGAACCTCTTTCTGCTCAAGCTTTCAAGGGCTGTATTCCCAAGGCAAAGGCAGATGGGACCAAAATGGTTAAAATGTATATTTTAGCTTAAATCTCTTACTGCCAGTAACAAAGACATTTCAGCCTTTTGGAATGAGGGGAACCTGTGCAAAAACTGGGAAGCCACCAAGTAACTGGTGGTTGGCTGAAAGGAGATGTGACCTTCTAGAGAACAGCAAGGCCTAGCTTGGGGCCACAGAACAGCTGGATTCGGCCCTGGGGCTGTGATTCCCACCTCTGCTCTGTCTTCATGTCAGGAAGGTGACGACACCTGCTCAGCATGAATGTTCATGTTCAATAATTCTCTAAAGGTGCAATTCTATGCCAATTTAAATGGGGGGAAATGACCTACTGGGTAGAGCAAGCTGAGGGTTGTAGGCCTTTTGTCTGCCTAGAATCATGCCTTAAATCTACTGGTATCTAACTTCTTAAGCTCGTAGACTTCTAAGCCCCAGCAATGCCTCTTCTTCTGGGGTCTTTGTTCCCAGAGGCAAATAGATATGGGAGGAGAAAAAGAGAATGAGGGAAGACAGATACCAGAAGTGTAGACTCCTCAATATATGATCCACAAATTCCTGATACTGTTTGAGAGCTACTTGAGACATTCTGTGCCACAAATGACGTCTGAAATGTGAGCACCTCCTTCTTAGAAACAAGGGCATAATGTATAATGTTAATTACTGGAGTGCGTTGGAGGATCTTTGTATTTTTTTAATAAAAGCATGAGATGATACTGCGATTCAGACCATTCCCCTGGGATTCTAAATGCTCATATAAAATGCAAAGCAATTCCACTTTAGGAGAATTTTTAGAGATAAAGGAACACAAATGGTGTCACCTTTTTTTAAGGGAAATTGCATTTTTGTTATTGCTAGATTGAAAAAGGAAAGAGGTTTGATACACATGAGAAATAGCAAAAGTAGCTAAAGTTAAGTGTGCAACTGTGATTCGCCAGTCATAAGCTTTTCAAGTTTTTGCATCACAGTGGAAGACTTGATTTTGTTAAAGCTGCCAAAGAATTTCATACAAAATGGGATTATGATGATATCGTATACAGGAGGTGGAGAGGCAACCCAGTACCCACAAGGTGCTTTGGACTACAGTTCCCATCAGCTCCAATGTTTAATCCAAACTATTTGGTGGGTATTGGATTTCCTATTCTAATTGTCAATCAAACTGTAGCTGCATGTAATAAATTAATCTCTGAGGCCTGAGGGAGGCCTGGAGTGCAGCAACAAGGGCTTCTCAGTGGTAGCCCCCGATTATGGACTAATCTTGCCTCTGAGGCCTGCCTGATGCCAATTCTGTTATCCTTTTAGTGACTGATTAAGACTTCCCTCTTCACAGAGGCATTTAATAGCATAAGAGAGCATACATGTCAATGTAGTTGTATTGAAATTGCTGTGCTGTGCTGTGCTGTGCTGTGCTTTTCTTCCAATGTAAGTTTATTTTATCCTTGTGTGTGTGTGTGAGTGGGTTGTTGTCTGGGAAAACTGGATGAGTAAGAGGAACTGCAGGACAAGCAAGGCAGGGGACCAAGGTAAGGTCTCGGAAGGGATACCGATGGCAGACCAGGAGATGGCCTTGGCGGGAGTCACGGGAGTTGCTGTCCTCTGCGACAGCTGCGACATGTTCGCCCTTCTCCCCCAGGAGAGGCAGGGATACACTTGCTCTCGGTGCAAGATGGTGACCCTGCTAGAAGAGGAGGTGAGGTGCCTGAGGGCCGAGAGAGCTCTCCAGGCCCCCCCAGAGCAGCCCCCCTCTGGACAGAGGGTTGAGGGAGAGACCACGGGAGGAGCAGCTGCCGAGACATGGAGGTATGTCACCCACAGGAGGAGGAGGCCAGCACGGCCTCCTCCTCCTGGCACCAATCTGGAGCTGGGAAACAGGTTCGCTCCACTTGGGGAGCCTGGGGCTGATGAGGCCTCGGGGGACAAGCAGGACCCCCAACCTGGGACATCAGGCAGCAAGGGGGCCGCTGCAGGAGAGGCAAGGGCCAGGGCACAGCCGCCCACCAGCACCAGGAAGGTACGGCGGCGGGTGATTGTCGTTGGGGACTCCCTGCTGAGGGGCACTGAGGCGGCAGTGTGCCGCCCCAACCTGGAGACAAGGGAGGTTTGCTGCCTGCCAGGCGCACGCATCCGGCATGTGAAGGACAGAGTGGAGCGTCTTGTTCGCTCTGGGGGTCACCAGCCGCTCCTGGTGATCCATGTGGACACAAACGATGTGGCCAGGCAGGGTGTGGTTGGGACCACCAGGGACTTTGAGGCCTTGGGGAAGAAACTCAGGGAGCTGAAGGCCCAAGTGACCTTCTCGTCAATCTTACCTGTCTGAGGATTTGGGTCAGGAAAGGACAGGAGGGCCTCCGAGGTGAATCACTGGCTTAGGGTGTGGTGCCAGAAGGAACGCTTCGGGTTCCTCGACCACGGCACTCATTTTCTTGCCAATGGACTTCTGGCAAGGGACGGGTTACACCTCACGAGGATGGGGAAAAGGTTCTTTGGAGATGCTCTAGCGAGCTTCGTCCGGAAGACTTTAAACTGAGCCGGGGGGGGGGGGTTCCAGCCCCTCAGTAACGTGTCTGCACTGGACAAGTGTGGGGGGAGGATCAGGGCTCTGGGAGCAGGGTTTTAGAAGTACTGCAGGGACTGACAGGACTCCTACAGAGAGGGGCCAGGTATTAGGGAGGATGGGAGGAAGGAGGAGGCTGGGAACTCCAAGGAAAGGAAGCGATGGGAAGGAGTTGAGGTGCATGTACACCAGTGCTAGGAGCATGGGTAATAAGCAGGAAGAGCGTGAAGCTCTCCTGGGAATAGGAGGGTATGATCTGGTGGGAATCACAGAAACTTGGTGGGATGTGAACATAGAAGGGTATCACCTTTTTAGAAAGGACAGGAAGGGAAAGAGAGGTGGGGGTGCGGCTTTATACGTCAGGGAAGGGACAGGATGCAGTGAGATAGAATGCAGCACAGATGGGGATTCGGTAGAGGCAGTCTGGGTGAAACTTAGGGGTTTTGACAGGGAAAGAGACCTGACAGTGGGGGTATGTTATCGCCCTCCTGGTCAACTTGAGACCCTGGATGATGTCCTGACAGGCCAGATTCTAAGGATATCTCGGGGGAGAGACACAGTAATTATGGGAGATTTCAGTCTCCCGGATATTACTTGGGAGACTCACTCGGCAGTGACAGCCAGGTCACGTCGCTTCCTAGAAGCTATTGAGGGAGCGTTTTTCACACAGAGGGTCCGAGAGGTGACGAGGGGGGGAAACATCCTTGACTTGGTCTTGACCAATAGGGAGGAGCTGATAGATGAAGTACAGATTAGGGGAGCTCTGGATGCGAGTGATCACTCCATCCTTTGCTTTGAGATCAGGGGACTGGGGATGTGCAGCAGGTCGAGCACTAGAAGCTGGGACTTCAAGAGGGCCAACTTTGGCCAACTGAAGGCCAGACTGGGGAAAGTCTCCTGGGATAGGTTACTGGAAGGTAAGTGAGTTGAGGAGGGGTGGATAGCACTCAAAAGGGAGGTTTTGGAGGCGCAAGCCTTGATGATACCTCTAGTCAGTAAGGTGGGGAGGCGGAGGAGAGTGCTGCCATGGATGCAAAAGGAGGTGGTTAGAGGGATTAGATGAAAGAGAAACCTCCATAGGAAATGGGTACTGGGGCAAATAGGCAAAAGGGTATACCAGGAGGAGGAGACCCATTGCAGAAGGATTCTTCACAAGGCTAAGGCTGATTACAAACTGAGACTTGCCAAGAATATCAAGAGCAACAAAAAAGGCTTCTTTCAGCATGTAAATAGGAAGAGGAAGGGAGACAAGTGGTGGGACCACTAAATAAGGAGGAAGGAGATCCAGTGACTTATATGAGGGAACAGGCACAGATGCTACATGACTATTTTGCCTCTGTGTTCTCCCCAAAGCAGGACGGGGGAGAACTGCATAGGAGATTAGATGAGGCCGGGGACTTAGGGGCACTGATTAGAGTCACCCCCCCCTTGAAGTCGAGGGGCTCCTCAGGGCATTGGACATTTCAAAGGTGCCAGGCCCTGATGGGTTACACTCAAGAGTACTTAGAGAGTTGGCAGGGGTTCTCTCACACCCGCTGGCCTCCATTTTTGAGACCTTGTGGAGAACGGGTGAAGTTCCAGAGGACTGGAGGGTGGAATCAGTGGTCCCAATTTTCAAAAAGGGTAGTAGAAAGGACATGGGGAATTATAGACCGGTTAGCCTTACATCCATTGTAGGAAAAACAAGGGAAAGGCTCATAATAGAGAGAGATCTAGTGATACTAGATAGGGAAGGGAGGCTGGTGGTCACACAGCACGGCTTCCGCAAAAACAGGTCCTGCCAGACAAACCTTGTGGAATTCTATGACAAGGTTTTGAGATGGCTGGATGGAGGGGATACAGTGGATGTGGTATATCTGGATTTCAGCAAGGCCTTTGACAAAGTGCCCCATGATATCCTGGTGGAGAAACTGAGGAGTTTTGGGATACACCAGAGCACTGTCCGGTGGATTAGGGCATGGTTGACTGACCAAAAGCAGAAGGTAACCATTAGTGGGGAATCATCGGGATGGTGGCCAGTAACAAGCTGGGTCCCCCAGCGCTGTGTCCTGGGCCGATCCTGTTTAATTTTTTCATTAACGACATGGAAGAAGGGGTGAACAGTCTGCTGACCAAATTCGCAGACGACACTAAAACTGGAGCAGTGGCCACAACTGAGGAGCAGGTACTCCAGATCCAAAAGGATCTGGACAGTCTATGGAAGTGGGCAGGAGACAACAGGATGGCATTCAATGTGGATAAGTGCAAGGTCCTGAACTTGGGGCATAGGAATAGGTGTCATAAGTACAGGTTAGGTGACAAGTGGCTGGAGAGCAGCACTTGTGAAAGGGACCTCAGGGTACTGGTTGACTGCAGGCTAAACATGAGTCAGCAGTGTGATGCGGTGGTCAAGAGGGCGAACGCCACCCTTGGTTGCATAGCCAGAAGTGTGGCTTCTAGATCAAGAGAAGTATTACGACCACTCTACACGAGTGGAGTATTGTGTTCAGTTTTGGGCCCCTTATTACAGAAAGGATGTAGCCAGGTTGGAGTCAGTGCAACATAGGGCCACAAGGTTGGTGGCCGGTTTGCAGGGGATGCCGCATGAGGTGAGACTGAGGGAACTGGGTCTCTTCAGCCTGGAGAAGAGGAGACTCAGAGGGAATATGTTGGCGACATACAGGTATGTGAGGGGATGTCACAAGGAGATGGGTAGAGACCTGTTCTCCCCTGCAGAGGAAGGCAGGACACGCTCCAATGGAGCAAAGCTCAGGGAGCCAAGGTTCTATTTGGATGCCAGGAAGCACTTCCTGACAGTCAGGACCCCGAGGGTGTAGAATGGGCTTCCACGAGAGGTCGTTGAGGCCCCATCGGTGCAGGTGTTCAAGGATAGGCTGGACGTGCACATGGTGGCCATGTCGTGAGCAGAGCCAGCTGGTGCCAGAGGTCAGACTAGATGGCCCGGGAGGCCCCTTCTGACTCGCTCTGTTTCTATGTTTCTATTATTATTATCTACTTTGGCAGCAATTCTTCAAGATCTTGAGCATATATTCATTTCCAGCCCTGTTTCCTGTGAGCCATTAACCAGATATTCAGGGATCAAATATGAGATGGGCATGTGTCCTACTTTACAGAGGGCAATCCTCTGTTTGAAGGGTGGTCCAGTCCAAATCTGGTTTAAAGAGAAAGAAGTGTAAGAATGAAGCATGGGGCTTTGGGAAATTGCTCCTGGATGAATTGTGGTCATTTCAGGCAGGAGGGAGCCGGGTGTATGGTGCAACCTGCCCCGTGCCCCCTAAATTACCCTGTACACTCAGGTGCAATGCACAGTTACTCATGCAGAAATAACATTCAATTGCAGTCAAGTCAGGTGCTATACGTGCCATTTTGCAGTGGGCACGGCAACGTATTGGACCTTCCCTTTCAACAGAATAACTTCTTGGCTTGCCCTGTGAACTTCAGATTCTGCCAGGCTCCCTGCAAACCACCAGATCCTGTGTCCCCCTGCCTCCAAGGCTCCATCCTAGCCCTGTCTCCCCAACGTTGTCAACCCTGGCCTGTCTCCCATTCATGTTGAAGAGGGGGTTTCAGCAGGAGCAACTAGGAGGGGAACTGGGCAGCACAATCTTTCCATGGAAAAAGTTCCAGGTTCAATCCCTGGCATATTCAGCTGTGTGTGTTTTTAAGGAGCAGGTGGTTGGCAAGGCCTCCAGCTAAAACTCTGAAGAACCATCAATAATACTGAGCTGGATGGACAAATAATCTGGCAGCTCCCCTTGTTACTGTCTTTTTACACTGATGCTGCAGCTTGCTGCTGTCTTAGCACAATGCTAAACCTTTCCTGTTCTCCTAAGGCTTTTCAAGTCTTTCAAGGTGCAATCATATGCCAACCTTTCATGCTTTCTTGTGGGACTTTTTCCTATCTTAACGTGCACAGAACCGTACCCTTAAAGTCTTTTAAAATGCAATCCTATGCCACCCAGCATTGACTGAAAGACACAGAATTATTCAGAGCTGCGGCTTCAAGGTCCTAAGACCCCAAATAGAAGGCTCACCTTGCCCCATCAACAGCTGCCATACCAGAAAGAACCATACCTCTCCAAGGATGCAACTGGGCCTTGGAGAGGACACAAAGGTATATTCCAGGGCTGGGAAGAAGAGGAGGGTGGGACCACCAACATACGCTGATTCTGATCAGTGTCCCAGCCTCCTTCTCTTCTCCTCCCCTGTGTCTGAATGAAATGCACATCACAAAGTGCAGTAGCAACACAGATCACCTCCACCACACTTGGTTCCACATGTTGGAAGCAAGCAGACCTCCAAGGCTATATGTGCATATGCAACAGTGGGCATTGGACTGCACCCTTAGTAATTTAGTGCTTTTTATTATTTTACCCCCTGCAGTGTAGCTCAACTTCTCATATCTGATATTTTGCCAATGCTGCATAGGTAGTTTTGCAGAATTTTGAATTGATGATTTTATTACAAATTGCATTTATTTATTGATGGTGTCCTCATTTTAAATTCCTCTAGACTTTTATTTTAGGAAGTGTTTAATAAATACATAAAATGATGAGCGACACTTACCCAAATACTATCTTCAGAAAGTACAAGACATGTACATTCCACCCTTTCATCTGATCACCCCAAATAGCCAGACCTTTTGCAGAGCTGTAGTGGTGTGAGCAATGGTTGTTAAGGTGATAATGGTAGCCATGGGTGTAGGGTTGAATGAAAGGGAAGTGGTGTGAGCAGTACTGCAGGCTTGGAGGAGATCATTGCTCCCCTTCTGTTTCTTCGTGGGGGCTCCCACAGTGCTTCTCCGGGTCTTATTTATTGTAGCTGGCGCACAGCACTGGTTTCGAGAACATGCTCTTGTGTCACACGCAAATACAATTGTGGGAGGAAGAAGAGGAGTTGGAAATGGGATGTGTGCAGGGAAATGGCCCTTAAGTTTTGCTTTTTTGTTTGTTTGTTTTCAGCTCAGTTGGCTTTGTATAGTTTCTCTGGAGCAAAAGAGCCCAGTTTTAAACAGAGGGGGGATGGATAGCTCATCTTGTCCCCTGACAAAATATCATGGGGTGGGAAGAGAAAAGCTTGCTGCCGTTTACCCACCTCCCATAGGCAAAAACCTGGGGAATCAGTACCCCATTCCCTTCCACCCAAAACCAATTCCCAGGAAGCAAGAATAGCCCCTTTCCCTTGTTGCCTTCATGAATTAGCTCCAACAAAGTTAGTGTAATTTATCTCTACATAAGGCCATGGAAGATGATTTATTTCTGAGCAGATATGCAATGTCAGACTTGAAAAGAAAATGCAAAGTGTATTTTTTCAAAGGGCGGAGGAAGGGACAGGGAAAGCAGCATTGCATTTACTTTCTAGTTCACTGGACAAGTCAGAGAGAAAGAGAGAGAGAGAGAGAGAGAGAGAGAGAGAGAGAGAGAGAGACAAGTCATGGGGTGGAGGAGAGGAGAAAGAGGGGAAAGCAATGAAAGGCTCTCCTTGGAGTTGCTGCTGCTTTGCCAAAGCCCCAAAGGGCATTTCTTCTTAACCTTCAGCTCAGCAGCCGACTGAAGCCACCCCTCCTGGCCCCAGAACACTACCGCAAGTTTAGCATACACTGATATAAGTACCGAGGAAATGCAGCATATTAAAAAGTTGTGATATAGCTAGTCTGAAGCAATCTGAGATATAATGGCTGCCATCGCATGACACTCGTAAAAATGCTGAGCATAGATCCCTCCTTTGAAAGAATAACTGGGTTCACAGAGCAGATAAAGCCTTGATGGCTTATAAGCCAGGGGTGGCTTGTTTGGTGTTTGAACCCAGTCAGAGCAGTTTACAAACTTTGCTGCTGGGTTCAGGCAATTCAACAAGTGATCCCTGGCTTATGAGCCACTATAGGTTATCGTGTTATGTGAACCCCATCAAAAGGAGAATGCAGGTCGGTTGCTTTAGGACTTTAGATTCTACAAATTCTAATACAATTGACCTAAGCAGCAATTCCCAAACCTAGATTTCTGGCTTTCACACTTCCTGTGTCTTCTGGCACAGTTCCCAACTCAAAAATATAACTAACATTTTTGGAAAGGGATATGCTGGGAAAAAGCACATTCAAATATGTGTTGATTGTATGTGTATACCTCGTATGTGAACATTACTAAACAGAGAGCCAATGTGGTGTGATTGTGAAAGTGTTGAAATGGAAACTTGTAAGATCCTGGTTCTAGCCTCCACTCAGCCCTGAAGCAAACTGGGTGACTTTGACCCAGTCACTCACTCTTAGCCTAATCTACCTCACAAAGTTGTTGTTGTTGTGAGGATAAAAATAGAGTTATATAAGCCACCTTGGGTTCTTCACAAGAGTGGAGCAGAAAGCACGGTTTAATAAAATATAATAAATATTATTTGATATGATTTTTATTGTATCTTAATGGGAAAAATGGATGGATGGATGAATGTTTCAAAAAGTAACTCAGAGCACAGACAGACTGATCTGTCCTTCCGCAGGCTTGGGTGTGATTGGCATCAGCATTCAGTGCCAAAATAGATGACTCTGAGGGCAACGGGTAGTTGAGTTGTAGAATGGAATTATACGAATTGCAGCCAACTCAGAACTTACTTAATTAGCTTTCCTCATCCTGATACCCTCTAGATGTTTCAGACTACAACTCCCAGCTTCCCTGACCATTGACCTGCTGAGCTGGGACTGATAGAGTGAAATTCCAAAACATTTGGAGGGTACCAGGTTAGGGCAGTCCAGGCTAGGTTGATGTAATCAATCACATCTATTGGTTCAGTTAATGAATCAAGTTAATTGCATGGGGCATCTCTTTGGAACATCTCTTTGGACCCTTTTTTAAGGATCTGTAATGCAGCATTTGTACTTTGGAAGCTAGCCTAAACACTGCAGTGACATTCAATATTTTAGAGGGGATATTGCTGAAGGGAAGCCTGTGATTTACTAAGGGAGGGATTAATGGTAATTCTGCCAAGTAAGAACATGAAAGGAATCTTCCCAAGAAGAAGAATCTTCCCAGAAGATTCATCTACCGTCCATTTTGTTCAGCAGTGTCCTACTGCCACCAGTGGCAGGTCAGGTGCTTCTGGAAAGGCCAAAAGCAGTGACATGGGGAAAGAAGTCTGTGCCCCCTCCTCCAGCAGCTGTTCCACAAAGGAGATGGCGATTCCATAGGGCTGATGGACTTCTCCTGCATCGCTTTCCTGAACTTCCTTTGAAAGGCCTTCCTCATCTTGCAGGAGTCTCTTCCTTGAGTTAATTATGGCTGCCACATATAGGAACATCTGTGTCTTTGTCCTGGATGCTTTCTTCTCAGCTGGGTGGATACACCTTCCATGGTGCCTGCCAGAGTGGCCCACCACCTCCACATTTTTATTTTTTTAAAGACTACAAACAATGTTGACAGTTTGCCCTTCAGTGCAAACTGAGGGCCTCCAGTCGCTGCCATGAATGCCTCTGGGAACTGAATCAAGGCTAGGAGATGAAGATGCTGGGGATTCCAAGCCGATGATGCAGACAAGGAGAAGAAGAGAAGAGGGACTCTTGGTTCTGTGTGGTAAGCTTGGGGAAAGCTCTAGAGAACATCAGGGGGAGGTGAGGCAAAGCAGTGTAGAGCTGAGAAGGGCAATAGTAACCCAATCTTGGGGTTCAGAAAGTCAGCAGGAAGCCAATGGGGACTTAGGAACCAACTGTGAGCAACCTGAGAAGGTTGGGGGAGTTGTGTCCTTCTTTGACTAAATGGACTGCTGGGAAGGGAGGCTTTGGAGGGCCGCATGTGACCTGTGAGGGGAGGGATATTCTTGAGGGACCTTAGGTGGATGTTTGTCATGTGTTTGTAGTGAGCAGAAAAATAAATGTAGGCACATGCATGTGTTTTGGGCCAGTCACTTGTCCTTTGCCACACCTCCCATGGCAACCATTTTGTTGCAGTGTTGAGGACAGCTTCTCAAATTGCCGGGTTGCTTACAGCACTGTAAAGTTTACTTTACGGGATAAACTATGAAGTTCCACAGTCTGTACCTGTTTCTAAAAGGAAAACACTCTAAGCCACCCTTCTGCCAACCCAGCACCTTTCACATGTCTTGCACTGCATCTCACATCATCCCAAACCAACCAACATTGTCTTGCTGACTGGGAATGATAGAAGTTGTAGTCTAAACTATATGAAGGGCACTGAGTTGGGGAAAAGCAGTCCTAACCCATATTTAGGACAGTAAGAGCATGAGTTCCCACCAACCCTCCCCTACGTGTGAGCAAAGCCTGCTGCACACAGGGCCCCATACTGGCCTGCTTTGTACGCCTTTTGTTGTTGTTTTAAAGATTCGGGGAGGATGTCACACACACTTATCCTGCAGAGGTTGCCTGGATTACACACTACTTCATGAACCTGAGTGGGGTGGGATATGCGGTCAAGTAGATGACCTGATGCATTGGCACAAAAATGTCAATGAGTGTGGCTAACTGCAGTTTGACAAAGAAGCAGCAGGTGCTTTCTCAGTCTTTTCTACTCTAACACTTCTCTCAGTCCCCGCAGGAGCATTAGCTGAAAGCTTCATTAGTCATCATCCGAAGTGATGAAACTGGTGAAGAAAGTGTGCCTTTGGGAAGGCCTTTCCAGAAAAGGGACGTTTAAAAACACCCTTTGGGCTTGTATCAATACCAAACACAGTGTAACGATGCAGCCTTTTCCTGGCTAATAACAGGAGAAGCCCCTTCTGTGTTATGGCATGTTTGGCAGAAAGATGAACTGGGAGAATTCATTTCTGGAGTTTGAAATGTTCAGCTCTCTCCTTGCACAGCTTTCTATGCTGAGGTCAGATGCATTGCATTACAGCCCATTGTTTTTGAAGCATCAAGTTGTATAGGTGGCCCATTTATAACACCTGCCTTCTGCACTGCTAGCTTCAGGTTTCAGAGGGCCCCAGCCAAGACTCCATAAAGGCCCCCTCCTTCAGAGAGTCTCTCTTCCATTGCCATTGTCACCAGGCACTCTTGCTCCTCATCCTTTTTCTTCCAATTGCTACAAGTGGCATGCTTAGCACTGAGCAAGCAGACAGCGGCCTTGATTACTCCTCCTCAGTGGGCGTCCAACCAGGCCTAACCTTGATGCTGGCCCTGCCTTGGGACATGCTTCAGAAACTCTGCCAGTTTCTAATTATGGCCGGTTCATCATTCTAGCCACTTATGCACAGGGGAAGTGGATGACTTCTATTGCAGCGGGGCTTGTCTCATCCATTGCCACTTTTCTTTTGAGCTTTATAGGACCTACCCATGGTGCTCAACTCCATCCACAAAGGAGGTTTACCACTGTGGAGACCATGGATAGCTCCTATAAAAGAAAAGCTGCAATGGATGAGGAGACCCACTGATATAGGAGTCACCAACTTCCCCTGTCTATGCTGAGGAGGCTGGTGACACCATCTCTGACACATATTCCCTTGATGCCATTGTCAATGAGTGAAAATATGCATGTGTGAACTGACCCATGGCAGATATTAAGTGTAGAAAAGGACTTTTCAGGGAAGAACTGTGGCTGAGCATGCCAAAGGACCAGGTACTCTCTCCAGGTAAGGCTGGGAGAGACTCCTGTCTCAAAACATGGAGAGTTGTCACTATTCCGGGTTGAGCACTCTTCCCCAACTGGCACCCTCTGGGTATACTGGGCTACCCACCCCCCATTGTGCCCAACCAGCCTGACCCTGTTCATGTAATGATGGGAGCTGTAGTTCAACTCATCTGAAGGCACAAGATGGAGAAGGTTGGTACAGAGCTTGATGGCTAAGAGTGCAACTCAGTAAATGGCAGCATCCTGTGTTACTTTGGATGCTTGCACTGTGCAACCTTTGCTGGACATTCCAAGAAGAGGCACACACTGTGGCTGCAGTGGAGCAAGCTGTTCCTTTTGCCAGTGAAGCTTAAATCAGTCCACTGGATAGGCCTCCCAACAAGTCCCTGCCCACCTGCAAACTCTGCCTCACATACCCAACACCCCTCATTCCATGCCGGTACCACAAGTCCTTGAGTAAGAATATCACACATCTAAGCAAATGCTTTCAGATTAAAAGTGCTTGTATTTGGCAATTCTTTGAGTAGCCTTCTTTCCCAGAGAGAGCAACTTGCTGCTGTTTGTGGCTACCACCAGTCTGCTGGGCTATTCCATTATTGCAGATCTAGTCTTTGTATTGCCCAGGCCTGCTTTATTCAGCAGATTATTTCTGTCACACTGAGGAGCCTCACACTCCACTCTCTGCAAACACTGTACGAAAAACTGCATTGAGTTGTTAAGTGGAACTCCTTTAAAAAAAAAAAAAACTGTCTATAAAATTCCTCTCCACATTTAGGAAGCAATGGCCCTCTGTAAGCAATTATACTACCCAGCAAGACACTAGTTTCAGCTGTAGGAGTTAAATCAATGAGCCCAAAATGGCCTGCAGGGCAGAAATGCCTCCAAGGATGCTACTTACTATATCTTATAGCTTATGACTGGAGGACAGTAAAACCCTGAATCCTGGGCTAGCTAGGCTTGTCAACACTTTTTTTTTGGTAAGATTCCAGTACAACACAGATAATTCAACAGAGGAAGCTTTTCCAGGCATGTTGCAGCTAGATAATTTTGTGCCAAGGTAGGAGCTAGGACATTAAATGGCCATGTTTATCACTTCAGTTGTGAAGCAGGCCACTGAATTTCTCTAACGCCAAGCCCATGCTTTAATAGCTTCTATGTTGCTAGTATGTTACAACAAGGGTAAAGCTGTTTGCCAGTCCAAATTTAGAAACAAATGAAAACAAAAACTCAGAGCCTCTGCAATTTTGCATTTGAAGCTTCCTTCAGCCTAGCAAAATCAATGTACTTCTACAGCCCAGGGGGCAGGGGGCAGCCTGCAGTGTCCTGGCCTTTTCCCCATGGATCCAGCTCTGCTGAACTATGGACCCTGGCATCCTCTGTTTATTATTAATATTTATATACTGCTGTATTTGCTTAAAAAAACCCCATCAAGCTGGGGCCCAGCATGCCAATGGTGTAACAAGCAAAGCTTTGCCGGCTGAATTGTAACTTTTTACACAGAAGCCTGGTAAGAAAACAAAAGCTGAGCAAGGCAGGGCACACTGGGGGAGTAGGAAAGTTATTTCAAATGCAAAATAGCTGTTGCCCATTTCTGCCAGCGCTAGCATGGAGGGTACATCACCTTTATTTTGTGCAGACATTTCTGAATGGCATTTCCGGTAGGTGTGCAATGTAATAAACAGAAGAAAACCATCCATGCTACAGCTAATGATAAGGTAAAAGATTTAATTTGACCATGTTAAAATCAAACTGCAAATGCATTCAGTTAGATAGTCATAAGACATCACAATAAAATATCAGTAGCTCAGAATTAATTAACAAACAATGACAGTAACAACAGCTTCAGCAAAACAAGGCCAAAGATTGTGTCACAGGATGGTAGGTAAATTCTGTTTTAGTAGTAAGGTTTTAGAGCAGCCTCCAAATACATCAGACTACAGTTCCTATCATCCACAGACAGCACAGTGATTGATTTCTCTAGGGGCTGGGAAGGATGCTTTCAAGTTTGACCTTTATCCATGCTAGGATCCCATCAAAGAAGACACCTGATGATGGATAAGTGTTGATTTCCTCCAAAAACTCTTAATGACCAGTCCAATGAACTTTTCCATCCTTTCAGTTGCATTTTATCCTCCAGCAATTATCATCACATTGTCTTTCACTTAGAGCAACAGTGTGCTTTCAATAAACTGAAAGGTCTTGACATTTGTCAAATTAATAGATGTTTTTCATAACACTTACTTCTCTGAATCAACAATCAATGTTTCTCTCTCTGTTTCACTCTCTCCGCTCTAGAAATTTTGTTTTCAACCTGAGAACACCAGCAAATATTATGCCTATTAATCATCCCTTACTCTATGATCCACCTGATTGGTTTCTGCCAGGTAGCCACTAACCATCCATCCATGTGCAAAACTCTCCTTGCAGACACAAACGTTGTACTTCATTTCTAGAGTGGAGGAGGGACACACATCATCAAGTTGAATTCAGCCTGTTCTTCACACTTGACAAATTATTTTTGGTTCATAGGCTGCTTTTCCTTGGAGAAAACCCAAATCAGGTAGGACAAGTTGCACTTTGCTAATTTAGCTACATGAGGAAACAGATTGCTTACACTTTTGCTTGACTGAAACACCTTTCTTGGATTCTGCTAGTTGGAGGGGCAGGCAGACCCTTAGAGTATGGTTTGATCCATAAATGATAACGCTAGTGTATGTTACAGACACCCGTCATCACAATAATTTTGGGGGAATGGGGCTCTTAGTGTAAAGAGGAGATGGGCTCACTTCACTTTGGATATTTGCAAATCTACTGTTAAAAATGCAAGAGTGGTGTCATTAACAAGTATGGTGTCTTCATGCAAAAAAATCTCACTGAGCAAGTCAAAAATCTCACTGCAAAAAAATGCCATCTGTTTAGGATGGGGTGCAAAACCCATTTCTAGCTGAAAGGCCATTTCAGAAAAGCTCTCAGGGAGCAGATTCCACTAGTGCACTGAATGCAAAAAAAAAAAAAAAGCACAGCTCAAAATACCAAAAATGCCAGCATATTCATCCTAAAGATCTTACTGCCCGCAATTAAGCGTTAGCAGAGGCATTTCAGCTTTTTGGAAGTGGGGGACTAGGTGCAGGGGCAGCATAGAAGTAGGGAAACCACTCTAGTTGGGGCTGGAGGAAAGAACTTCTAGCAAACCATAAGAGATGGTTGGGAATCCAAATGGGTCACCTTTGTGCTGAGGATGATGGCCTGCTTGCTGGCTGGGGATAATGAGAGCTGCAGGTAGGCTGGTGATTCTCATCTCAGTGGATCTCTTCATCCATTGCAGCCTTCACTGGGGGCTTTATAAGAGCAGTCCTTGGTGCTGAATCCCATCCGCAAAATAAGTTCCTCACCATGGAGCATCATGGATAGCTCCTGTACAGCAGAAAAGAAAAACTGAAATAGCTGTCACAGGAGCCACCAGCCTCCCCTGGGGCGTTATACTCTAGTACATCAAGGAGCTGCCCAGATGGGGAAGGCTCTTATAAAAGGAGGGGATGGCATCTTCAGATAAAAATTGGCAGGCACCAGATGGAAAGGAGTTCTGCAGCCTTCCACCAGCCACTGATTTTCCCCTGTACTCACCCTTGCCTTTAGCCCATTTTTCCCTCAGCCCAGCACTGAATCCCAATGAAGCAATCCCAAATTGGGAGTGAGGAGACTTAACAAGACATTTTTGGATGCAAATTAGCACTTCCCCTCCCTCCCATCTATTCTCCCTGTGAACACCTTTGCATTACTTCAGCAAACATATTTATTTAATTATTTCATCTATTTACGAGTATATCCTGCCTATGTAAGGAACCCAAGGTGGCTTACATAACCTTCCTCCTGCCCAGCAGCCCTCTGAAGTAAATTAGGCTGAGAATCAGGAACTCGACCAAAGTCACCTACTGAATTTCATGGCTGAGTGGGGCCAGAATGCAGATCTCCTGAGGCCCAGGGCAGCACTGCACCATTATGCAACAGTGTCTCTCCTTATGCTATACTGGCTTTCACAAGCATGGGTTTCTGAAAGTATGCTCCATAAGGCCCTATGTTAAAGGTAGGCTGAAAATCATTTAAAATAAAATGAATAATAAATAAATAATGTTATAGAAGGTTCAGGTCCTTGGAAACCTGGATGCCTTTAAAGCATTTGATAAATTAGAGTGGCCTCTTGACAAAACTCTTACTTTCTGTTCCAGATGGGCCCCCAAAAACAGATGCCACTTTTTGAAAGAGTGGGTAGCCATGAGTCCCACTTTATTGAGGATAGTCCTCTGCTTGGTGGCAACCGTTGTCTCAAGGGATTTCCAATAAATGTACAGTTTACAGATGCAGGACAATAAGACAAGAGAACCCAGGAACCTTCAGGGTAACCCTCAGCAGTTAGCACAGCATGCAGGTCACTTGGTCCCCTCTTCTTCTTATGATGGTGTATTATATTTCTTTTCAAAGTATAGTTACTATGTTTACAGTTGTTCCTACTTCTGTCAAACTGTATATGAACATCTCTGTCCCCTTTTATCATTTTTTAGGAGGAGGTAGCTCTGTTGTGGCTGCTCGGTGCCCTCTTAGGGTTGGAGGTCAAATTCAGGGGCCCCACTTTGTGTGAGTGGAAGTCTTTTCTGCTAAGGCAAAGCTAGTACCAGATAAAAATCATAAGCATGGGAATTTGGAAGGGAGGGAGGGAAAGAGGAAGGAAATGTTGTTATGGTGCTTTAACAATACTAGTGTTTCAAAAATATTGTACATTTCTCACTCAGTAGGTAATTTCACCATTCTTTTATTAAAGTAGAGTACCACAAGTATATATTAGCATATGGCAGCTCCTTCCCACCTGGTGGGCCTACAAGATGTGTTGGTCTTTAGCTCCCATCTTCCCCAGCCAATGCAACCAATGGTTAGGGATTATGGGTGTTGTAGTCCAATACAGCCAGAAGACACCTGATTGCCTACACTTGTGATAGACATTCACTGACTGAAGAGGACCTGGTAAAAGGCAATATATCCCCCTACCTCAAACTGGTTTTGTACCCTTGGTTTAAAATATATTTCATATATTTCCTGCTGGCTTTGTGAATGTTATTGTTACCTGAGCAAAATTCAGCCCTTAAATGTATTTAAATCCTTAAATCCTGTCTGCCATTACTTCGTTTGGCTTGGAATGCCCACTCTGAGCAAAAGGTACAAAATGTGTGACATTCTTCTTAATTGGCAAATATAAATAGCAGAATATCTTCTATTATGAACTGTGCTTCAGAAAATAGTAGATGCAGGAATAGTCAGTGTGAATGGGTTTTGCCCTGGCCAACTGCATGTCCTTTCTTTGTATAAGTGGAGTGTGCAAAGGATGTTTTGAATACACAGAGAAAGGTTGTGTGCTG
Organism: Varanus komodoensis; assembly: GCF_004798865.1. Taxonomy (NCBI): domain Eukaryota; kingdom Metazoa; phylum Chordata; class Lepidosauria; order Squamata; family Varanidae; genus Varanus; species Varanus komodoensis. Next base: position 16,241,233 of record NW_025335409.1, on the reverse strand, counting down.
ATGTGTGAAATCCACACATTCTGCTTTTAGAATTTAATTGTTTTTGCCTCAAAAGAGATTGGAAGAGAAGGACCACTCTCCTCTTTCACAAATCCCTGAAGAACATGATCTGAGTATTGTTCTCAAATATGCATTGCAGTAGTGCCTAACAACATCAGGTGTGGCATTGTTAGATATTTAGTTAGTTAGTTGGTTATAACAAAATAGTAATTTCTGTATGTATAGTATGCTACAAGGAAGAAATACATAATAGTGCACTTCCTAGAGACTAGAGATGAACAACAGAGGGACTCTTGTAATCTAACATGTGCATGTTGTGGTTGGGTGGTTGATTTTAGGGGTTAAATAGACTTGAAACAGATCTGTCTTCAAGGTCTCCATCTACCGTAGGCAGACAGAAGAACCAAAGGTCCCCATCTACCAAAGGTGTTAAACCTCTGGTCTTCTGGGCCAATTAGCACTCCAAGAGTTCTCCCTTTCCCTCTCACCACCCAACTCTGATAAATGGTGATCATTGTTCACACAGTGAGCATTGTGGAACAGTGAGCATGATGGTTCTAGGCCCTGCGTGCACAACCTCAAGATGGGAAGAAGCAAACTCAAGCTCACCTGAGCTTCTAGTCCAGCTTTACATGGTCCTCAGAAACCCAAGCCCTCTTTACATGCCCCCTCAGCCCTCATAGCCCAGGTGTTTCCCTGGGTTTTGTACAGTTTTCTCTCCTGTTCTAAAAAGCTGAGATGCCTTTCCTGAGGCTTAGTGACTGGCAGGAAGTGCTAAAATACACTGAGTGAAAATACCCCCCCTTTAACTTTGCCCCCTCCTACCATTCAAATGAAGTTCCCAAGAGCATCTCTGACATAGAATTAGACACTTGAGCTGAAAAGGGTTCCACACCCATGCTCTATATTTATCCCCGAATATCACAGTGGATGAGTGGGGGCTCAGGTGCCTCCAGGGAGAGCATGCACTGCTATGTTGCATATGTTGGGGAGTTGCGTGGAAGGTAATTAATAGCTTATTATTTACCAATATCTAGTTAAATTCCAAAGAAGAAAGCAAACCTGCCAGTCTCAAAGCCATGTCAAATTAGCACTCTAATATTCCAGAAAGTTCCAGGAGTCAGTACTTTTGCACTGGTCCTGCTGTGGTCACTTACAATTGTTCCTTTCAAAACCACACTCATCTGAGAAGGTATGACACAAAGTCATGGGCTTGAAACAGACATTTAAAAGCCATTAGACAAGGCAGCTGGTAGGTTCACATGTTAGGTGAAGCCACCTAGCAAATAAGCCATGATGGCTTGGTTGTTTGCTGAACAACCCTCAGTGTGTCCAATAGATAATCAGGTTTACTGTGGGTTATTCTGCTCCTCCTTTGCTCTCATCTAGCTCTAGTATGAATCCCATCTTTCACAGCAAAATCAATCATGCCCCTTTCTTTCTCCTATTACTACCCCTTTTTATTTGCCACTATTTTTAAGTTTCAAAACATACCCTTCCAATTTTTGTCCCTTGAAAATTGCGTATTTTAAAAAACATTTTTGTCTTTCACATATGTGCAAATGTACACTTCACAGATGGGGAAGTGCACACTTACAACTATCTGATAAGTGTCACCCTGCAGGGTCAATCTTCTTGTCTGTTTCAGCTGTCTAAGGAAGATGAGTCCAGACTGCCTATAGGCTGCTTTGTGCACAGTCGTTAGCTGTCATTTGCCTAACTAGCAATTGGAAAGGCACTGGAAAAATAGGGGAAATTGGGGTAAAAGGAAGAAAAATGGTGCGACAAGTGAGGAAGGTGACGGCAGCATCTACTTGGCAGTGTAAGTCTCTGCATTGTGACTGTTGAACTGTTAGTAGTGAACATCCCTCCAAAGCTCCAGCTACACTAGAAAAAAAATATGATTTCACACACGCGTTGTGCAGCTCCTTTTTGGAGCACTTGCTGATGGGTTTGCTGCAGCTCCATGACAGTTGAAAGAAAAAAATAGAAATGTACTCAAATTAAATGGCTGGAAAGTAAATGGAGATGAAATTTGTGCACCTACAGCAACTACTCTGGAAAGGGATGGGTTAATAGAAGTAGCTGCAAACTTGAGGAAGTGTTGAAAAGGTGGAAGTGAAAAATGTCCCTACAGTTATTAAAATTGACAGAATTACATTGCTAAATGACGAATAGTGCCCCCATCCTTACTTGATACACCTGCCTTGCCCAGAGTACATCCTGCTTTTCCCCCATTTACCGGTCCTTTTCAGTCAAGAAGATTATGTGGTCAGGGGTACTAGCGTCCTCATCACTTTTAGTGCAACCCTCCCTGCCTACTTGCCATTTACCATAACTTTTCCACTGACACCCAGGCAAATGTTGGCAGCTTCACACACTTTGTACTGGGTAAACATGACTGCACACTTGCAGAGAACCAACTACACACACACACACACACACACACACTAACAAGCACAATTTTCAGGTACTAGAAAAAATAACCCCAATTGTGCTTTTTTCAGAGGCTCCATTTTTAAAAAGTGAAGACTGTACCATTAAGACATTGATGGCAGGACAGTCTTTGACAAGATTGCGAAAGCAAACAGCAGGGGAAGTTGCCACACTGTAGTCATCCCTCACAACCCACTATAAAATTGCTTTCCAGGTTTGGGTTAGGGCCTAACAGCCCCTAGAACAAGCCATGAGCTCCCAGGGTAGCCTATTCATGAAAAATAAGCCATCCTGCAGAAACTACATTGGGTTCAGATGATGGGGTAATCCATCATGGCTGCTTATCCTTGGTAGGTTGCCATGTCATGGGAACCAGGTCACTGAAGTCAAACCAAAGGGAGAGGGCTGTTGCCTGACCGAGGATCCTGCACAACCTTTCTGCTACAAAAATCACACCCACTAAGTCACCCATCCCTTATTGCCTTGGTTTGAAGCCAAAGTGGGGTGGACAAGGGGAGCAAGCTCACATGAGACGCAAGGTCAACACTGAGTCTTCACAATAATAATCAGATATATCTTTAAGACCAACTTCCCTTGCAACATCTGGGATTTAAGCCAGAGTCAACTTTGGTACAGCCACACCAAAGCCTTGGTCTTCCAGCATCAACTGATCAACAACACCAATCTCACTTCCTGCAGCTTTTCTGCTTACCTTGGAGGTATTCCATCCATGCCCTGACCACATTCAAGGTTTTTCAAAATATGACAGGATCACAGTACAAAGCAATAAATCACGGCAACCAGGGGACAGTACGTTGCTGAGTTATTGTGTTTGAGCAGGAAGGCTGCCAGAGACAGCTAGAACCTTCTGCCAAGCATTTAATAGGCAGCACATTCCAAAACACCTAAACAGCAATCCTCATCCCAAGTTCATGGCTGTGCAGGGACAGGAAACAGCTTGGAGAAAAGTCGCTAACTTTCAGCTGGCCATTGCTTCATTTTCTTAACCTCAGCTTGATTGGCAAAGAGGAGCAAGGTGACTGCAATGATGATGCCATGAAAAGCGTCACTTGGTGTTCTGTGCAGATGAAACAGGCTGCTGTTTAAGGCATAAAAGGAGCCATGCGGCCTTTTTCCTGGTCAGCTGGCAATCCCGGCTGAATACAGAGTTGCTCTGCTTTACTGACACCACAAAAAAAGTAAGCAGATAAAGTGTCCCATTTCCCCCACACCAAAAGTGGAAATAAGAAATACTTGAATCCACCAGCTTACATTCACAGGCAGTGATTCAAAGCCCAGAAATTTCAATAAGAAAGGTGGAAATCCTACAATTTACTACAGGATCTCTCCCAAGTTTGATGTCCTCCAACTCCCATCAGACCCAGCCACCCGGACCAATGTTGGGAGCTGTAATCCAAAACATTTGGAGGGTGCTAGGTTGGGCAGAGTTGTTCTACAGTATGAATGCTTGTGGGTATCTTACTCGATGCCCAAAATATCTGGAAATATGTAAGAGTTTTTATGCATGAAGGCATTATGATAATAACACATAAGAACCCTTATTTGCAAGTGCTTAAGCCTGAGTGCCATTTTTAATTTAAAAAAATCTCTTTTAAAAGCTATTGTAGAATGCTCAAAATAGCATGGAAAATATAATTTGAGAACAAACAAAACAATGCAAGAGGGGGATACGTGTTCAAAGGACATTTAAAAGAGAAAAATGACAATTTCATGGCATTATCTTTGACTTCCAACTCCATTTCATACAGTTAGCTTGAGCAGGTGTGAGGAGAGAATGTTTGGATGGACTGCAGTTGTGTATTTTACATCAGTGTTGCCCAACCAGCTGACCACGACACATAGTGGACTCCAACTTCCAGCATTTGTGATAATTGGCCATGGTGGATGAGGCTGATGGCAACTGTAGTCCAAAAACATCTGGAGGATACCAGACTGGGGAAGGCTGCTATTGAGAGTATGTGTGTTCATGTTCCAAATGCCAGAAGAAAACATCTTCTAAACTGTTTAGATATAATCTTTTCTGTTTTACTCCAATTCACTGCAGCTTCACTAGGTCACCCTGCCTGCTTCTATGAAAATATTAGATTTTGTCCTCTTGCTACCACCATTGTTCCTGCCAGTCAAATACACCACAGTAGGGAGGGAGCAAAATTACACTAGTAAATTGTGTAATCTCCGCTAGACCTCCCCCTGCCCTCTCCCTTTAATTATGCTCCATGCTGCTTATGATAATGGGCATGTTATACCTGACAATTGTTGATGGCTCACATGACACATTTCCCACAGCAGCGAGCAACCACATGTTCGTGTCCACTTGCCTGCTATGTTTGTGAGCGTCACAGCCTGCCCTGGTGGCCTTACATGCCCCCAGAGGGATCGGAAGCAGGGCAATTCTGACTTCCTAAGCGGGTGAAGGAATCGGGATAGCAAAGGAATGTGAGCTTCAAGAAATGATAAGACAAACAGCCAGAACTGACACTGTTGAAATCTGCATCTAGCCATTTTTATTATTATTACTCCAGAGTTGTTCCAGGGGTCTTGATTCTGATTGGAGTCCTGGTGCTGAGGATAAGGGCTTTTAACAGCCAAATCGGAGGCCCAAAGCTACGCTAGAGTAAAAATAAGGGCGGATGTGGCTGCTAGGCACAGATTTAAAATCAAGTTTGTTTTGACCCAAATTCATGAGTGTAGGTATCTCAGTGACAGATAAATAGAGTGTTCCTCACTTAAAGGGAGTTGTGCATCATGGACTACCTGATGCTAAGAATAAAGGACAGAAAAAGGCTATTATTCTCGTGCCCTGCAGAGAAGCTTCATAAAGACAGTGGACTGTCCAGTATCATAAAAAATGTACTAGCTGGCCCTTGTTCCATCCCATATAGTGTCTATTATGTTTATAATAAGAAAAAATGAAAAGGAAAAAAAACTATCAGTTTTAGCTGCTCCAAGAAAAAAAACACAATACATTTAAAGCAAAAGCAAACAAACATTCTAATATACGGTCAATATGATTTAAGAAGAGAGCTTCATATACTTGATGGAATGCCCCTCTCTGTATATTCCTGTTCAGAGCTTAAGATTTTCAACGGTGGTCCTTCTTAAGGAAACATCAGTAAGGGAAGCAAGGGGGGAAATGGTTAGGAGAAGGCCCTTCTCTGTGGTGGCACCCTATCTGTGGAACATGCTCCCCAAGAAGACTTGCCAGGGGCCATCCTTGTTCTCCTTTCCATGCCAGGCTAAAACTTTTGTTATTTATCAGATATTTTAATGATTAACCAAAGATTGGTTTTGATACTGCTCTTCAAGCTGCAATTGGCGTTATAAGTTGTATTACTTCTTGTTATAGCCTTGTTGAGTTGCCAAGGCCCATAGTTTTTATTTTTATTGTTGTTAATGCTTTTATTCTGTTTTCTACTGTACACTGCCCACACAGCCCCATAGGATATGGGGCAGTTTATAAGCACAATAAATAAATAATATGGAAATAAAATTAAATGAAATTCAGAAATAGGAACATTCCCAAGAGAGGAAACATGCTAACTCAGACATGCAATTAGTATGCCTGCTCCCTTAGAAAGTATAGTTTCTCCCAGTGTTGATGTCCCTGCTAGCCAGGTGACTTACAGACCAGCTAAACCAAGTGCCAATGAGGTTCAGTCAGGCCGAGATTCATTCAGTTTTCTTTATTCAGCTGAGCAAAGCCACCGGGTGTCCTCTCCCTACACGCAGGCTGCGACACACACACACATTCCTCCTTTTCCTCTCTTTTTGCACTTAATCTCGCCCCCATTGTTCCCTCACCCAATCCCCTCTCAGGGTCTGCCTGACCCTTTGCCCAATCCCTTTGCAGGGTCTGCATGTCCACTGCATGCCTGGCCTTGTGCAGGTGCTTATCTATGTCCAATCCCCTCACAGGGGGCGTGTGATCACTGCATGCCAGTCCTTGAGTGGGGAGTCTCAGTCTCTGCCTCTTTATCAACATTCTTTTGCCTTCCCTTTTTCCTCTCCAAAGCAAGCAGCTATACAAAAAGCAAATGGCGTTTGTTAGGCTGACCAAGCTCCTATGCAAGTGGCTGTTTACAAAAGCAAATAGATTTAGTTAAGCTAAAAGCAAATAACATTAGTTAAGCTAATCAGGCTCCTTCACCAGGTTTACATGATGGGCCTGAACTTGCCACGTTGTCACTGCTGTCATGACACTGAGCCCAGTTTCCCAGTCAGGGAAGGGTAGAAGGGTCATTTTGTGGCCACTTGGTTCCACTTTCTTGTCAAGCCCTGAGCAGGAGTGGGCGAGGAGCTGGCAGAGCTTGCTGCTGCGACATATGATAGTTTCACTTCCCTTCAGTTCCTTCTCCATTTCATTTGGCCTGCACAGGCATCATATCAGATTCCCATGTTTGGAGACAGGGGCTTAAAGTACAATGATTTCCGCAAGGAAGACCCAAACTCATCATAAAATATAAAAACCTGCTCTTAGAGGTAATACTGGGCACAGGGGAATCGTGTATTGTGATTAACATTTAATACTTGAAGCTTTTGGCAAGCATGTCTGCTTTGTAGGCCCAGTTGACTGCTTGCTATAACAAAAGGCAGTTAGAAAGAGATGTCTCCCAGGGAATAATCACACGTACTCTAAACCCTGCAGTTAAAGGACCAAGTTGTGATAAAACTGTAGTATGATTAGTTTATGCATTACAAGTGCTGGCTTATAATCATGAGCTACGTGTCAAACCCCTGAAATTTAGAACTGTGTTGAGGGCACATTATTCAGAATCAAGAGTCCAGCCTTTTCCCATCTTGCAGTCCTCTGGCCTGGTCATCATTAGGGCAAGATCTGCCTTAGCCTCACCCTTTGTTCTCACAAGATATTTCAAGGGGGCAGTGTTCGTGATGCTCAGCGGGAGAGAAGATGAAAGCTAGGAACACGGAGGAACTAGCAAGATTCCATTCCCCTACAAAATAATTTCCCACAAGCTGTGTCAACTATCTCTAATCAAACAAAAGCTCTAAAAGATCAACATTTCTGTTTGCAGGGGAAAAGCAAAACCAGTCACCTGTGGCTTTGCTGCCTTGGGAATGTCAGCAATAAGCTGAAAGAGATGAGCTTCAATCTTCTTCCCATTGCAAGAATGTCCCCAAAATGGCAAAACATCCACACCCTTCAGTTTTCATATGCTCACTCTAGGTGGATGTGCTGACACAAGATACTGTGTAATTCAGATATATGGATAATCCTACCGCCTCGTGGCTCAAGGATGACAAATATGGCATCCTTTGCAGCTAGAAGGGCAGCCAAGTGTCCTACTTTGCAAGGAACAGTCCTCTGTTTTGGAGAGCTGTCAGAGAGCAGTTCTCTATTTGACGTTGCCAGAAGTCAAAGAACCCTAAAAAGGGAGAGCATGAGTCTTGAGCTTCCCATGCAGCACAGACATAAAGCACTGAGCAGGTACACATTTTCTGGCTTCTGTGCTTTGGTGAGATGTATCAGATTTGTCTTCATATTATAGCAATTATTTCTGAATGTGATATGCAAACATCATGCAAATTGGCATCCTCTTTTGTTTTCTTTTTGGGTGAAGCATAAGCAGCCACCCTGTTCAAGAGACGGATCCATGAGCTGGTCTCTTGCCTGCTCCTTCTTCCCTGCAAATTGCCTTTCCTCCACTGCTTGCTCACAGCAGTGGCTCGGAAGTGATGAGGTCCTCCGCCTTGCCTATCATCAGATGATGGGTTCTCCCAAACATGCCGAATGAGAGTGCCCAAGAAGCAGGTGAATCCTTAGAAAGATGGGCCCCTGAAGCATGTTAAAAAGCACAAGAAGGTAGTCGGACAAATAGGGCCCAGCCATATGATCTCTCAAGGTCTTCCCAAGGGCAATCCTACATAGGATTAACTCAGAATTTCATGGCCCTTATAGGCTTGTCAGAAGACAGGCTTCTGTATGAAGACCCTCTGTATTGAGGGGCTGTCCTGTCCTAATCCAGTCCTAAAGACAGAGAACTGTTAGCACTGTTGCTCATCAACAGCAAGCACTTGAACTGAGCAGACCTCTCAAATGAGATGTACTGCATTTCTATTTAAATTATAATAATTACTTCTGCATTTACAACTATACATATAAATCTGCATAGGCACATATTATGCAAATCACTATATTCTTGTTGGAGGTGCGTAAGTGGCTACCTTGGGCCTTTGTATGACTACAGGATGCCTTTAAGCAGGCACCCTCTGAAAGTCTTTCCTAATTTTTACTGTGTCCCATTGACCTACAAAAGAAGCAAGGAACCTAACTGTTGACTCTGCTTTGAAAAAAATCTCCCTATAGACACAAGTCAGGAACTATGCTGGAGTAACATTAAGACATAATCAGTGAGCCAAAAACTGAAGAGCTTGGCAGATTTACCTTATTGTACTACTTCTATGTGACTTCTTTCAAAATGCTGCCTGGTATTTAGGGCATGCCGATCCCAATCCAAGAACATTTCCCCTCACTGGCTTCAAGAACACTCATCCCATTAATGGTACTGAACCAGGCCAGTTTATACAATCAACAGAAGTGTTAAAGTGTTCCCAGGATCTTAACCACTCTAAACAACAGGTGTGGAGTGCTTCTTGCACATCTGGATTAAGACACACCACCACACACACAAAATTGATTCTACACATAAAAACTTCGTACACCACGTGGAAAAATGCATCCTCTGCTTTTTCAGCCTGACATACTATACCTCTGCGTGCACAGATTTTGTGCTCCTGTCAGGTGGGTAGGATTTAAACAAACAATGCCCCATCACAACTTGATTTGGTATAATTAGAGATGTCAGAAAAATCTACCATAAATACAAATGCATTTGAATTTCTGAAACTTGGACCCACAAGTTCTATTGTGGCCAGACATTTCCAAATTTTGCTGACTCCATGGACTTGCAGACTGGGTATTTTTACTTTCCACTCATTTATGCAAATTTAGTAATAGGAAAATATTAAAAATAAAAAGTGACCAAAATTGGCATTTCTCCCATAGATAAAGTATGAAAATATGAATTTTGTGGGGATTTGTACATTCTAGGGAGTGCGAATTTGCACAACTGTAAATATGCATAAATGTCAACAAACATGTTTGTACAAAATTTGATTCTGTCAATGAGCCAATGATGGAATGAAACCTGAAAAATATGAGCAGAACAAATTTCGCAATGTCTATGCCTCCCTAGGTATAATCAGCAAAAGCTTCACCATTTGATTCAGTGAACAGTATTTATTGTATGCTACTATTTTCATTGCTTTTGTACAGTGTCTCCTATGATCATACCAAGTGATGCTGGCAAGTTCTATGATAAGCACGTATTTATTCATCTAAGTGGACTTAGCTTTGTTACCCTATCCTTGCCTTGTCAAATGAAATTCCAAAACTAATGACTGGAAAATCGTGTAGCTAAGACATCAATGGGGACCAGATCCTCCAATTGCATAAAACATTGCTGACATGCTTATTTGCACCAGCACAACTCACACCCACAATTTTGTAGGCATTTGCCAAGCAGCTCTGATGCCTCAGTTTGCATATGCTCACATATTTCCCCTTCCACCCCAAAGCAAGGAAGTGTGGCAAGCACAATTTCTAATTTTACATTTTGCAGTATGTCTGATGCAGTCCTTTCAGCATTGAATTTTTGGGAGCTGGTCCTATTCCCTGCATATAAATGATGCAGAAGCTTTGACATCAAACATTTGGAAGGGAACTGGGCTGGGTGAGGGGGAGAGACTGCCGACATACCAAAGGGAAATCTGGTGATTTACTTAGCTTTAATCAGTTTAATACAGTTTCATGAATTTTACACCTAAAGGACTGTGATTGCTGTACCAGTTACCTGTGAATAAAAGCCTGCTACTGGCAAGTGATAATTAATTCTAAAATCTGGAAAGGCTTTGAGCTTCAGAGACCCCTAAGCGCATTTGTATGAAGATTAGACATTGTTTCTTCCCTCCCATTTCCCTTTGATGTCTATTCTTCAAAGATTTCCAGTTTGCTGCTCAGATGACATCCCACCACTGTTGACAAAGGGTGCTTCTTTGCTGTGCAGTCAAACAAGCACCAGATTACACCTGACTTTTCCTTAACAAGAGCAAAGATCAGAAGCTGCTCTGCCAGAGTCCAAATTATTTCCTTGCAGAACTGGCACAAAGAGGAAGCATCGGGCTCTAGGAGGCGACAGCTAACGGGTTTGCAGGGCAAAGACTTTGCAGAGACTCAGCCTCCAATCAGGGGTTTGTGCTTCCTTTCATTCCCCTTCACAGCTGTGGCTTTCTGAGGGTGAAGATGCTGGAGCTCAAGACTGCATGGGAGCCACTTCAAATGAGCTAGACCCTGCGTTAATTGTGGCTTCTAAATCATGATGAATATGGGCAGCCTTACCACCGTGTGTCTTGTAAATAGAACCAAAGCTTCTATTACGTCTCACTCTGAGCCAGCTTTTAAAAAAACCAACCAGCATCTAGAAAAGCTCTCCTGGATGGAACTGAGACAGTACAACAGTGAAAGAGAAGAACCATTTCTTCCTCTGTCATTGCCACAGTGCATTTGAAAATTGTCTCTTACTTGTGGTCTGTCAGGTCCTTGGGGAGTTCTTCTCCACCTTCATTTTTCTACAGCTCAGATATATGTCAACTCTAAGCAAGAACACTTAGGACTGATTGTATCAACCTTCTGAGTTACTTCTTCAGTCCAAAGGGCAACAGGAGTACTGGCCATATTTGATAGAAAATCCTCCAGAAATCCCAGGAATCCATCAGAATCCAGTAACCTCCAGGAGATTATTATTTCAATAGATCCCCTAAGCCTTGCAGAGAGGAAAAGCTACCAAGAGCCTAAACCTCAAAAGAAAAGGTTCCAACTGTGTCAAGGGAATAAATGTCAAATATCCCCTGCTTTAAGATCAGTATCCTTCTGTCCAAAAAACAAATCTAAAGTATGTCCTGACTCATGGGCTGGAACTGATGATATGTTGGGACAATAGTCTGGCTGGCATGGTGGCCATGAAGTTCCAAGATTCCCCATTCATGGCCCCAGCATGAATGTTGACCCCCCTCCTCCCAAAAAAAAAGCATCCTGGATGTCCAGAGCACCAGGTCTGAGACCAGCTCCTTCAGTGTAAGCAGGAAGGCAGCTGAGAATCAGCTCAACACAAGGTACAGAGATCCCAAACTGGTACTCCCCTGAGCCAAAGGCCTAGCAAGGGGAATGGTATTACTACAGTGATGGCCCTTCTCAAACCATCAGGGCTAAAAGTCAGGGTCCAAGATTGGCCACGGCACAATAAAAATCAACCTTTCTGTTTTCTTATCTCCTACTTGCATCTCATGAACTGTGGCTTCTCTCCCAAGTGAAGTGAACATTTTAACAAGATCTTTGGGAAATCTATATGCTTCCAGCTGTCCCAATAAAAGAACACCTCGCGTTTATTTAGATGACTATAGCTTGGGTGCAGAGGCCATATTCGGCTATTGGGTATAGAAAACAAACAAACAATTATTCAGCCCCGCAAGGCCTTTACTGTAGTTCTCATGAATACCAGAGCAGACTTATCCTACTTCCATCTGCCAATTTCCCTGTCACCTGCACTCTCCATTCCTCCTAGTTATCCTGAACAGGTTGCCTTTTCCTTGCAGTTAGCAGCTAGCAGTAGCAGGGAAAGAGCAACCTGTATCAGAATTGCTGGGGGTAGAATGGAAAGAAGGATCTCCATTCCCTTCCCAAGAGGTCTTCACAGAGATCACTCTTTTCCCAACACTGACAGCTGCAAGGAAAGATCAGTCTGTGCCTGCATGGGTATGTGTAAGCCTGCATGCATCTACATGGCCCTAAGTCAGACTCATGCAGAGCCCTTGGGACAAAAAACTCGTGTGTTTCCACTGCAACATGCTTGTACGCACAGAATTCATATTCAAACACTAAGCTTTCTTTCCTTGGGCTGGTGCTGCATGTCAGTGGATGAATATGGATTGAGTGTTGTTGAATCATGGGATGTTGTCGAAACATGGATTATTGTATCATCTGAATCCAGATAACAAAGCATGGTTAACAGCCCACAGACCACAGCTCAAGAACAAACCATGGGTTCTATTCATGGGCTGTTTGTGATTAATGGGCCAGAGCTTGTTAGCTCAACTGGTTTCATTCAGACAACACAATAACCCACATGTCAATGGCAATTCATGGTTCAATAATAACCCATAATAGCACATGGGTGATCATGTTGTCTGAACCCAGTCCTATCAGCTGCATGCACAAGTCTCTTCTTACCCAGGAACCAATGTTTATTTCCTTTCTGGCAGACTTTGAGCTTCTTTCAGGCTGGTAATGGTGGCACAGAGGGTGGTTCTTCTGGACATAGGGGCATCACAAACCCACACAAGAATCCTTCCGTTCATCTGTGAATCAGGAGGAAAAAGCAACCATCCTTCAAAAGGCAGAGTGCCAGCTGATGGGCTGCCATTGGGAGGTTTGTGTGCAAGGTTTTTTAACAGGAAGGCAAGCCAAAAACAAAACAAAAACAAAAAAGCGCCAATTGAGAGCACATTGCCTTTGATTAAGTGGAAATGGGCCCCTGCTGGCTAAAACCCACAGTTGACAAGAATAGCAAGAAAATGAAGATGTTTGCCAGCTACAGGCCTAGCCTCTGGCTGGCCATTAGGGGGGTGCCCTCCCTGCAACTGCAACACTTAATCCGCTTCAGGGCCTGTTTCATCTGTTTAAATACACTTCTGTTGGCCACTCTAGAGACCCATCAAATGGACTGCAGAGATGAATAAAAGGGTAGCAATTTCAATGGGATCCAGAAAAAATGCTTCCAGGGTGGTAGGTGGCTCATTTGTATGATTAGAGTGTTAAAAGGATTGAGAACAGCAGAATGAATGAAGGAGCAAGAAAGAGTTGTGGCCGCTTTTCATCTGAACACTGGAAAGAAAGTGGCTGGAGAGGTTTCTTTTCCCTTCCTTTATTTTCCACTGGGATCTGGTTTGCAATAGATCTATGACAAGCAAAAAAAAACCCCTTCTCTGCAAAACATGATTAGTATGAGCGATGTCACTAAAAATGAGAAAGATGAGACCCAGAGGTACCTAATGCTCCTTGGACATACAGAGGGAACATTACAACCCCCCTCAAATCTTCTTCTGATTTGATTTTTAATCCAGCATGGAAAAGCATTCCCTGTCTACCCCACGGTGACCGAATTTACTCAGAATCCCTCCCTGCTTCCAAGAGCTTCCTCCCACCAGCCACAGCACAGCACAGTTTGCCAAGTTGAAAGTATCCCCTGGGAAATCTTTTTCCCAAATGCTATTCCTATTTCCAGGCACCACTGTCATGAGAAGGAGGAGAGGTGGGACTTCCTTCCATCTTCCTGATTGCCACAGCTTCCCTCCATCGCCAAAGCACTACTGCCATGCCAGTCAGGCATGCAGGGCAAGTGGCGAGAGAGATACCAGGTGAATGGATCAAAAGGGGTCAGAAATGGGTGGAGCCTTTCCCGGTTTGGGGAAAGTGGACTAACTCATTTTCCAGTCAATCGGATGCATGCCAAGAAACAGCTTGCTCATCATTAATAAGTGAGATTTACTGCCACAGACATGGCAATAGGCATTAGCATATCTGTCTTTTTTAATATGGCTAGATAAGTCCATAGGGAAGTGGCTTTGAATGATGATCAGCCATTAGAGTGGGATAGAACATCCAAGTTCAGATGCAGAGCTCAGAAGCCCTCATATTAGAACCACAATGCCTTCTCTGGGCTGTGAGAGCTGGAGCATCTCCTGCCTGCCATGTTTACTTGCCTCTGCAGTTCTCTGATATCTCCAGTAAGTTTCTTTAGATTCAGGAGTAAGGTGGTTAAGATCCTCCTTTTCCTGCCCAGCCTTGTTGCCTGATCAAAAAGATAGTTGGCTTGTCTAAGTTGGCACTTTAAAAGAGGGAGCTGCGAGGAATGCGCTTTGGGATGGGGATCCAACAGATTCTCTCAGCTCAGCTCCCCAGGCTCTGGCCTGCTTTTTCACAGCCTTCTGCCTGCCTTGGTGCCAAGAGCACCAGACGCTTACATGGCTGCCCACCAGTACTTAAGTCTGCAAGCAGGGTCTCTTGTCCATCGACATGGCTTGTAGGCTTTATATATGCTGCACATGCTGTGGAGGAAGGTTGCCAGGTTGTGCAAGAGGAGTTCTGTGGGCATTTTTGAGCACTCGTGGATTTTCTCTCAAAGCTCACTTCCTAAGCCAGGGCTGAGCATGAGTAGAAATCTGATGAGAGGAAGAGAGCTGGATTGCACAGGATCACTGTGACCATTCCACTGATGGACCTCCTGCAGGAATGACTACAGGGCCTGACTGATGGGGGTTCGTATAAAGCCCCACTGCAACCCATGAAGCCCATACTTCATGCCATGACATTACAGTTTCATCTTCAGGAGGAGGTTCATAGGATCAGTTTACTCTCCATTCTTCCAGTCCCTGTAAATTAGCAACTGAGTAATATTTGGGTGGTGCCAAGTGTGGGAGGGTAGAAAGTGATGCTGCATTCATGGAAGAGAAGGTGGATTGAATAGCCTGGTTTGGTAATTAAAAGTGGGGTGTCTGTTCCTTGGTATCTGCTGAGTTTTTTCTCCCAAACATTTTGAGTTAGATGCTCCATCCTTCATATGGATTGAGAGAAAACTCTTTACATCTTAATACAAATTTACCTAAGTTAAATCACTCTGTAAACTGAAACTCAGGAGCTGATCCTGTGGCCCCTAGAAATCCTCTGGAGAGCCTCTGGATCATTTGGATTCCCATCTGTGTGGTCAAAGATAGTGCTCTGACCATGGAGCTGGAAATCAGCACTCTGATCCCTGTCTCCAGTCCTGCCCGGCCAGCACCATGCTGAACCATCTGGCTGCTCTCCAAAGTTGGAAAAGCAACCTTGGAAAGGACTTAAAGGGCTGAGGAAGGGAAGAGATTGAATCACTCAAGATATGAAGCATCCTGACATCATTCCAGCTTCTTTTGCTCCTCCTCCAAAGCACCCCAATTAGATGGTTAAAATCAGCTATCTTGTGAAACTGAAGAGCAGAAGGAGAGAGAAGGGGAAGATGGCCATAATCCTTCACATTTAGGGATTTACAGCATCTCAGATGGATTGTGCCTTCAATTTTCCTTCAAAATTCAGTGGAATTCTCGGGGAAAAATCATTCAAATTGTGTGTATTAGAGAATTTTAAAAAAGAAAAAAAAAGAGAGGATTTTTTTTAAAAAAATGAGCCGTCATTTTGTGTGAGCTGTCCCGAGGCAATTTAGCAAGGGGATGGCATACAAAAACTTTAAATAAATAAATTCATTATATTAGGAAAATGGTTTGATACTGAACCTAGCAGAAAAGTGTCCAAAAGTACTTATGATTTTAATGAAACATTTAAAAATGTCTCAATATTTGGAATGAACCAAATTTAAGACTCTACTAATTCTTGATATTGAGATGAACTGAACCTAAAATTTGAAAAATGGGACACTAGAACACCAGAACAGACAGATTTACCCATACTTACCCTATTGTTAAATTTAAGACAGTTTTTACTGCCTTTTACTCTGTCATTTCCTTTCTATATTGGGAAAGTTCTAGTCAACTTGATGCTACTGTTAGGGAGTATAGCCAAATACATTGTACCCTAAATGAGAAAAACAACTGCAGTCATCCGATCCATCTTCTCATAATGGCTCTAAGTGCTACGCTCCAGTCTTCCCTTCCCAATGCATCATGCAGTTTATTTCCATATCCTTATCATCATCCAAGTTTGCACATTTCATAGTAAAAAAATCTGATAGGTATGATCCTTCAGATGATACCAAAGGAGGGAGAAAGGGTGAGGGAAGGAAAAAATTCAATAACGTAAATGGGGACGAATGGACCTGGATGCTAGACAACTGTGGCAGAAAAACAGTTTTTAAAAAAGCAGATTGAATTAGCACAGCCTAAATCCATTTCTGTACTGGACATCTATATAGTGTTGTTGATATTTCCAAAAAAAATCTGGAAGTTTTTTCTCTTAGGCTGGGCATGATTGTCACCACCACATCTATTTCCACACAGCTAATCCCAGCAACAACAATGACAGTAGCAGCAACAACAATGAAAGTCATTCCATTTTCAGAAATGATAGTGTGTACAGTGAGGTTTTCATTATTTGGAAAAAGTACAATGTTTGAAGTTGTCTGGAAATCTATGATTAGATTTAACATACTGGCCTCTGACCATGCTTAGAATTCAGTCTGGACCTCCTGATTATCAGCTGATTAAAGTGTGGACTGAGATTGTGTAGTCAAGCTATCATGTCTATCTGTATATTCAATTCAATGCATTCCTGCTTCATTGCCCTGCATAACACCACACTCCTGCTTTTATGGCCTTCTTATTTTCCAGATGTGGGCTGGACTGCACATCTTTGGAGTAAATGAGAACTTCCTCTCTGATTTGTAACACTTAGCTTCATCCTAATGTCATTTGGGCTCCCAGATCATTTATCTTAATCTGCTAAATTTGTTTAATCTGCTTAATTTGGAAAAATGCATTTACTTTATTTAATTTGACTAAATACAGATGCAAGAAAAGCAACACAAATCAGTGAAGCAAAAGGCAGGGTTTTTAAATGCCTCTGCAATTCTGTGGTCATAAGCAACTCAACAGAGAGAGTCAGGTAGTTTCATATAGAGGAGGTACCTGTAACCTGTTATGACAAATTCTGCACATATGGTTCAAGTTTATTTACAAATACAGACCAGGAGAACACAGATGTAATAACTTCTCTACTCATTCTTAATTAATTTCATTTCTTTTATTACATTTCTATACTGCCCAATAGCCAAAGCTCTCTGGACAGAGAGTATTTGTACTCATAATACAAAAATAGAATGACTGTCAAAGACGGACAGAACTGGTGAGCAGCATGGCAATCCCAAACTAGACACAGTTACTTCTGAGCAAGCTCTATAGTAGTCACTGGTGCTTCCTTCTGAGTAAACACGCACAAGATCAAGCTCTTAGGCTCCTTTAACTGTAGGATGAATTCAGAAGGAATGATCTTTTTCACGTTGAAATAGATTGACTAAGTTTGTACATGTCTAGTTCTATTTCTTTCAGAGAGTTTGCACAAATTTAAGAGGTTATGAAAACAGATTATACCCTCTAGTGCAAAATAGAGTAAGCAAACCTTGGCTGCCACATCACTCTGTATGAAAAATTGGTTTTATCTGCATTCACAATGTGCTATTTGCTCTCTATCCACACAGAGATAATAGATATACAGCAGAATAATGAGCAGTGAGTGGCAACCATGTGATCATACTGTTTTCTGTGCCTGCCTTCATCTATCCTGGGCCTAAAGAAGCAGCATTCGTGCTGAACTTCACTTATCAATGTGTGTGTGTGACAATATTTTTCATTGTCCGCTCCAGAATGCTACTTGAGGTTGTGTTATGGGGATGGGATGGGAAAGAACACAGCCATCAATGTACTTGCCAAGAAAAGTACTTGCCAAGAGAAATGTTGGAGTTCATTCTAGGGACCTAGAGATTTTGTTAAATCTGTTCTGTATACTTTGTAGATTCTCAGGCACTTCCATTCCTCTGTCCACTCATGATGAAATCAAATTTCATTTTTCTACCTGCATTGCATTCTACTTGTGCTAATTCACATTAGCACTAATATGAATTAACATAATTTCCCACACCACCACCAAAAAAATGAAAAAACAATTCACAGGTCCAGAAAGTCCATATAACTCGAGGAAACCTGCTCCACTAAGGACACTGCACATTAGGTGCATCAAATTTAAACTCATTAAACTCTTTTCTTACATTCTTCATGCTACCCTACAATTTTCATGCAAAACATAAGATGAATCTTTCAGTGGAAATTTTGCTGCTAAAATAACTATGCAATAGAATTACTAGAAAAGATTAAGATGAGATTCCTTGTTTTCACTAAGTTAAACCAAAAACCTAACAATGAAACTCTGTTAAATGATTCTGAGATGCAAGATTGCACTACGTTAAATTCTGGGAATGTGATGTAACCCTGCTACTCTTGAATGGAAAGCTAAATTGTCCAAATATGCTGTAATGTCCAAACTAACCAGTTATATTTGATTAAACAAATGACAGAACCATAATAGATAGTTCTGAAACTGTAAACTATTTATTGACTTCTGGTGGACCAAGGCATACTCTTCAAATATGCACATCAGTTGTTTTCATATGATAGCAAATGCATTTTGTTTGATTGATTCACTAAATTTTGATGTGGTAACATTTTTACTTTGGCACTGATTCTTTATTTAGTAGGCATGGATGTTAAACAACCATATATTAAACAACCTTTGTGGGGTAGAGGTCTTTCCACCATTATTTTTCCTGACTTTTTGGATTCTACCTTCAGCCATGACTTCCAGATACGCAATTCATCCTATAGGATGACATTACACTGCAATTTACACTAAATAGGTCATCACAGCCAATCAGATACCATATCCTTAAATAATGATACAAGGCATAATGATGTGATTGAATGTGTGTAGATGGCACTTAATTCAAAATTTTCACAATGAAAAAAAGTCAAGAGGGTTCTGGATGAAAAAAATTCCCCAAACAGAAGCTGTGTTCAGTGAGTAGGGTAAAGGGAACTGAAAACATCTAACTACTTTTAACTCAGGCCCAGTTCAAATCAATTCTTTTCATTTCACCATGCTGGGCAATAACAACAGAAAACCAGGCAAGATATGAACTTTTAAATGACACAACAAACCCTTAAGGGTGTGTGTTTTCCTTCAAAAAGAAGGAAAACCAAGAATTCAGAAATGACTGTGAAATGCCTGCAAGCACCATTGATTTCAGAAAGCACAGTGCTGACGTCATATGTACAGTATATACTACATGAATTGCCCCTCTCTCAGCAGGTGTAAAATATCAGGCAGTCTGTAAGTGGAAGAAAAATCCAATAACCATCATTCCAATAATCATAAGTAGATCCATCTTACTAAAGATATGCTGTGGGCTCACATTTGCCTACTGGGTGTAATTTAATGAAAGTAAGTCATGCATAGGTTGCCTAGGTCACTACAAGACTCTACTTGTGGCTGCCTGAAGGTGTGTGGAAGCCACCACAGTGAGGAAACTGTGGTCTGTGTCAGAGGAGGTATGTGTGTGTGTTCATGAAGCCCCCAAGCATGAGGCACCATGGATGGAAAGGTGGTGCACCCCAAAGCAAGGACTGCATGAAACTGGACAGCGCCAGAGGATTGTAAACAGGGGGGTCCAGCTGGTGGAAGCAGATGTCTTACTCAGCCTGCTATGGTGGGTTGTGAGGTTGGGAGGAAGACTTATGGCCTTTTCCCCACTGCAGTTAAGCATCAGGATGTGGATGTCCAGACAGTGATATGACAGGTCAAACACCAGCTCAGCAGGGGCTGGTTGACATGAGGAGCCAATGGGATTCACTGAGGCCCTGTAAAGTCTCCAACTCTGGTTCAGTTTCTCTGCCTGAGAGTGGACTGCTCCAGAAGGCTTGTCCCTGCTACCTTTGTCTGCTTCCAGGTTTGCCTGGACAATGTTCTCTTTGCCTCTAAGCTGGCAGCTGTGGCAAAGTCTTGTCCAATTCTTCCATGTATGAGAACTCCTGCCCAAACAGGGGGAAGTGTGCACCCTTCTTTCCCATATTTTAAGATGGGGAAATTATTCTTGGAGGCAGATTGTCAAGAAAGAAGTATATATCTGCTATAATTTGATTCCTTGAATGTCCTCAAATCTATATTCCAGGCTTCTTTTTTGTCATAAAATGAGCAAAAACTAGTTATACATGGACATGAATCTCCCGTTTGAATTTAACTACTGACAATACCCATGCCCAGCCAAGCAAGGAAATAAATAAATAGGCTGTTTTTAATCCTGCATCTATTGCATTTATTTCTGTTTTGATGCCCTTATTTTGCACAATTAAGTCCTGAGCTCAAGCCATTCCTTAGTTCAGTAGAATGAGCATCCAAAGTGCACTAATCGCAATGCACAGACTTCAGCAGGAAACATGAAATGCAGGGGCACTAAGACGGCCAGACCTGAAGGAGGCTCCAAACACTGCCATCTTTTCTTCTGCACAGGAAATGTAACATTTTCCATAGCCTGCCAAAAAATGAGCACGGCATCTGATGGCCAATGAAGCAAGCTAAATGGCTGCCCTAGAGCAAGAATTGTGTAGCCCACCATTAGAAGAATCAGCTCTGGTTCGATGTGTAGACAGTATTGGATTCAGCAGCAGCATGATTATCAGTCATCCTGTTTTAATCTCTCTCTCTCTCTCTCTCTCTCTCTCTCTCTCTCTCTCTCTCTCTCTGTGTGTGTGTGTGTGTGTGTGTGTAAACTTTATCTGCTTTGCAAGTTGCAATGTTGTTATGCTAATACTATGAAGATGATACATACACACACACAAAAAGCTTGGACAAAAAGCAGGTACAAATGCAATCAATCAATATCAGTCATTTTGTAATATTGAATTTGGAATATTGTATGGAATATCAAAACTGTCTTCAGAGAAGCAATATGGAACAACCCCAAAGGAAACCTATGTCAAGATCACTCAGTGCTGTCAGAATATTTAATTCCATTAAATAGAATATTCACTCTCCCTTCTCTAGTTCTTGAGAGATACAGGGTATATATTTTCCCACCTCAGGAAGATTCCTATCCCATGAATCCAGGGAGGGTATCCCATGAGCCATAGAGTACTATGGATATCTTTCTCCATGGATGGAGGGGAAGCTCTACCATGGCAAAGGTCTACTTCAGAGGTCTTCCTTTGCCTCCTTTATTTATTTATTTATTTGTTATTTTTGGATTTATATCCTGCCTTTTTCCTACAAAGGGCTCAAGACAGCTTACATCATCTCTCCTCCTCCATCTTATCCCCACAACAACAACCCTGTGAGGTAGGTTGGGCTGAGAGTCTGTGACTGGCCCAAAGCCACCCAGCTGGCTCCATGGCTGAGCGGGGACTAGAACCCGGATCGTCTGAGTCCCAGTCCCATGCTCTTAACCACTATGCCACACTGGCTCTCCACACCACACTGGCTCTCACTTTGCCAAGGCTGATAGTGGAGTGAAACAAAAGGAGCATTTCTGGAGGGACATATTGGGGCACAACTGAGGGAGCCAAAGAACCCTGCTTTCCTGGACATGCAATAGGGAGCTATGTCAGCTCTGGAGCTGGTGTGATGATATTTTCCATCTCCTTGGAACCAAATAGGAGGGAAAAGCAATGACACTTTTTCAAAGGCAAAGTGGGGAGAGGGAAAATTGTAAAAAAAAAGAAAAGAAAAGAAAATGCCCACCATCTTGTGCCCTGGGCAATACTCACTCAATAGAACTTAGGCAATTGCTTTGGCACAGGTTCTGTCCCTCCCTCCTACCCAAGCCACTTCCCAGCCCAGGAATAAATGTCTCAGGATCCACATGCCCAGTTGGTTCTGGGACTCTACTGTGTTTCCATAAATGGATCTGAGCTCAGAGCAGAAATGATTTGAATCAATGTTTTTAAAGGAGGGTGGAACGCTATGCTTGGACTGGAGAAGCATTGAAGAGAGAGAGCATCAGGCATACAGACACCAGAGTCTGACACTCTAGCCAGTTTCATTACCTACCTCACATGATTCCTGATGCAATGAAGAAGCAATGGTGACCTGTCAAGTGCTCTGCACTTGCCGGTTGCTTTCCAGTCTGATCTGTTTAACTATCTTTGTCACCGTGGCTTATGCATGTTAAGCATAACATGTTAAGCATATGTATAACCTACAACCTTATAAGCTAAAACCTAAAGTTTTAGGTTTCTGGGGTAGTTCGTTAACACAGCGGAAAGCTGCCCTCATCAAGTTCAGACGACATGGTAAGCTGTGCCGGGAAGGATGATTAAGCTAAGTGGGTCAGCCCATGTCTGGCATGTGCGGCACAGTGAATAAGCCGCCGTTGTTTGTTAACCAGATTGGGCAAACTGGTCAGAAGGGGGGGGGGGGGAGGAAGGAAAGAACTCCCAAGAGAAAGCCATGCCATTTGTTCATGCTTGTCATCAGCTCTGAAGCACAGCTAATGCTCTCCATTAATGGCTTCCCTGATGTTAAAAGCAGCCAACAATGCAGCTTAATCTTCCACATGTAAGTACCCGCACTGGCTTTCCTGCTGATGGCTGTTCTCACTGGGCTCCTCATGCCCTTTGCTCCCTTTGGCCCTCCTTGTTATGAGTGCCACCTGGGGTGTGGGGTGGGGCAGGCATGGGGCGCTTGCGAAATTCCATTTTGCTTCAGCTCGTGGCAACACAGTGCAAAATTGCAGCGTAAGAAAAACACCCCATCTTTGTGAATGCATGCAGACAGATTGATGGATTGGATGACCTCTGCAATTGTTGTGGTGTTAACCTCATCCTTCATCTTATCCATCACAACTGTCACTTTGGACCATATTGACTATAATTTTAATGAACCCTGCACACTTCTGCTTATGAGCATCTCGATTTCTGTGTGAGACTCACTTGGTACCTTTATGAGAAACATTTTTTTCCCAAACAACTAGACCACAAAATGAGACTGCTCACTCCCGTTTATTATGGAAAGGGTTGAAGGGGAGCTAAGCTAACATAGCACGTGCAGCTATAAATCATTGAAAAAGAGAATAAAATGCAAAGAGATGTGCAACCTTAGGGCAGTGTTATTTGTGGCTGGGAAGCAAACCCATTTCAACATGCAAGCATCTTCAAAGAGAAGCTGAGAAAACCCTCCATACACAAAGTCAACTGTTCTAATTGTTGGCTGCATCATATTCAGCAATGAGTCTGGTGGGGAAGAATGAAGGCTCAGGAAGGAGCACAGCCCTTCAGTAATAGCAACCTCTGATCTACAACAGCTTTCGCCAGCTTGGTGCCCTGCAGCTCCCACTGGGCCCCAGCAGCATGCCAATGGCCAGGAATGATTCAGTCAGAAACATCTGGCGGGTACCAGGTTAGAGAAGGCTGCTGTGCAATCTTGGAAGTTCTTGTGATGGAAACTCTACCTGGTACCTACAACATCTGTTTCTCGTATTAAAAGAATTGGCAACCCATTGATCGCCTGCTGTACTGCATTTAGCAATCCTGGGGTTATTTAAGGATGCAAGTAGCTCATAGAAACATAGAAAGCTTCCTTATAACAAGTGGTGTCCAGTGTTGTCTACCCTGACTGGCAGCAATCTCTCTTAGGGTTTGAGGCAGGAATCTTTCCCAAGCTGTACTTGGAGAGGTGAGGGATCAAACCTGAACCCTTCAGCATGCAAAGCAAGCAGGAGTTCTGCCCCTGAACTCCAGCCCCTTCATGGGCACTGTTTTTGACATTCCAAATTCATAGCATATCAACAGATTGGTCTCACTCAGAAACTGTTGTACAGGAACACCTGCTCATGCCACTGCTGTGCAATCTCATATTTCTGGCTTACTTCTGTTCAGCCAGCAGGATTCAATGGCTGGGTGTGTTTTACTGCATAAGACCACAGGCCCAAAGCCAGTGAGATGCTGAAATGGTGTGAGGCTGCCTGGCCTGCTGCCCTCCCTAAGCCTCTGAAAAGTTAGCACCTGGTATCATGAAAATGAACAAATAATATTAGGAGCATAATTTGTACTTGTCATTTTGTTCTGTTATCATCGATACGGTACATGAGGGGGCATCACATGGAGGTGCGTAGAGACCTGTTCTCTCCTGCAGAGGAAGGCAGGATGCACCCCAATAGAACCAAGCTCAAGGAACCAAAATTCAATTTGGATGTCAGGAAGTACTTCCTGACAGTTAGAACTCTGAGGGTGTGGAATGGGCTTCCACAAGAGGTCATTGGGGCCCCATCAATGAGCATGTTCAAAGATAGGCTGGACGTGCACATGGTGGGCATGTCCTGAGCGGAGCTGGCTGGAGCCGGGGGTCAGACTAGATGGCCCGGGTGACCCCTTCTGACTCACTCTGTTTCTATGTTTCTATGATACTCATTTTGCCTGAAAGAATGACTAAAGGTACCCAGCTAATGAATGCCCTAACCTTACAGCTAAGACCACACTGTAGCATACATTGGTGACAATGAACATGAGGACTAGAAACATCTTTTTAAATGAAAACTGACATTCTTGCCAATTTTAAGAAGTCTCCTGTATCCAGACTTATTCTGAGATTTGTGTTCATAACCGCAATGGACAACGTGTTGGTTGTGGATCTGAGCTGTGTTCAGATCCTGGCTCAGCCACAAAATTTGTTGATAGGCTCCCAGTTTCTATGCCTAATGTGCACCACACAATTGTTGTGAGAATGAAACAGAGTAGCACTTCTCCCTGGATGAAGGAGCAGAATACATGTGCTGTTGTTCAAATTCCAGCCCTACATTCTGTTCCCAACCCTGTGTTTTATTTAGCCACTGAACATCCGGCTGTTTGGGGATTCCCCTTCTCAGGATTATTTTGCCTAAAAAGAACAAACTTCTGCAAATCCTAGCCCTCCACCAAGCTTGCTGATAGCGCCCTCTCGAGCATGAATGGAGCCATTTGCCTACAGAAGCAACAGCGCTCATGGAGGGACCTTGTTTCTTGATTGAAATGCTGCAGCTTTTCCTCTAGGAAACTGTACACTCAGGACTTTACGCAGTCAGAGGAACTTCTCAGGATTCCTGTTCTTTTCTTTGATTCTCTCAGTGGTTCCAAACCAAGTATATGTTTTTGATAACCACAAAATGTGCTCTTCAAATCCAGTGGCATTTTGTTTGTTTTGTTTAAAAAATCCAAAAGGTCAAAATCCATTTCAGGGTATATCTGGGAGACAACTTTGAACTCCTTGTGGAATCCACTAAATAACTGAACTCTTCATGGCAAAATTGCCCCCGCTTTAACAAATTTACAAGATGACATCATTCCTGCTTTGCTATCCCTTCCTTTATAGGATCCAATACAGAAAGGACTGGTGATCTCCTAGAGATTCAATTTCTGGGGAGAAAACAGAGCTATTACTAACATGTTCCTCCTCTCTAAGGGAGCTCTCACCTGTCTCTGGGCTGCATCACTTCAGATTGCAGGTGCTGGTTCTTTCCCCTGAATAAATACTCCTCCATTACAGAGAACACTACTGATAATAACAGCAAACATCATCTACACAGACAATTAGATTTCAGAGAAAAAAATTCTGACCTACTCTTTTCTCAAACTTCCCAGATTTTAGTGTCCAGGGGCAGTTACAGGAGTAGTCGGGCTTGCGAATGCTCCCTTACACCTACGCACCAGGCACATGTCTGTCACCTGAATTAGTACTAGGCCTTTGTCTGGAGGCTTTGCCTGGCCTGGTGAAGCATTTTGGCCAGAGAGCACTGAAACCCAGCCTGTAACCTGTTTTATGTGTTAATCCCACAAAGGAAACTCTGCAGCATCAACAGAGCTAAGCACCACTGGCCTTTCCAACCATCTTCTCTGCCTTTCACTGCATGAATATCTGCCTCAGCTTAGCTTGCATATAGAGGTCTCCATAAGTACAGGCACCCTCACTGCAGACATCCAAACAAAACACGTGGAAGGAATTAGGAAGCTATATTAGGGCAGGGACCAACGACTTGGATCACTTGGACTTACTGCTCCTTGAACACAGGGTGTGTCTTCCATGTGCTTAACATGGGAAGGGGATGTGGATCTGTAAAAGCTGCATGTGCTTTAGGTTGGATTTGACTCAAGATACATATGAACCAGGGTTAGGGTTAGGATTAGGGTTAGGTGTTGAATTCACCATTAGTGAAAGATATCAGACCTTTCTACATGATCTTAGAAACACATCTTCCTGCAGCCAAATACCTAGACATCAAGAGACATGAATGCTTAATTTGGGATGCAGTTGAATTGTAGAATATCAACTGAGGAGCTTTGTTAACTTGAACTTGATAACAAATGTGGATCTCTTGGTCTGGGAATGAAAGGCAGATTGTCATTGAGGCCAGAGACAATCTTGAGTGCTACTACCATAGGGATCAGATTTCTCCTTCCAAAGAGTAACAGCTTTTAAAAATTAATCCACTATGTTACACTTTCCTCTATATCTTCAAAATAGCACTTACATTGAAGTTTGAGTGATGTGCAAATTTGTTTAACATTGAATAAATAACAAAAGCACTGCAAGCAACAGAATTGGTTTATTCTAACTGAAATATAGAGAGCTGCTATGATTGTGAACAACCCCCCTGTGAAATGCCAAGAGCCTTCTCTATGCTCTTTTGGCTTTTCTCCACATTGCTGAGATATTTAGCCTGAGGAGTCATCTCCAAATTTGCTCTGAATGTCACTTGTCCAAAGAAGATCTGTTACTTTTTCATGCCAGTATTTAATGTTTATATAGAAAAGCTTGGGTTGCAAGGTAAGTTACATCGGATACAAACCATAGTTCTGAAAACAGTTGGCATGTTGCTGTCCAGGGTGCTAGATTTTAATTGTTTGCCCATCTG
Source organism: Varanus komodoensis (assembly GCF_004798865.1). Taxonomy (NCBI): domain Eukaryota; kingdom Metazoa; phylum Chordata; class Lepidosauria; order Squamata; family Varanidae; genus Varanus; species Varanus komodoensis. The sequence goes on along the minus strand of NW_025335409.1, from coordinate 16,214,231 downwards.
CTCAAATGTCATCAGTGAATAAAATGCAAGAGAGAGAGAGATATCCAGGAAGGCCAAAGCTTCCATGTAATCAGCTACTTTCACAGCACAGGAAAAAATTCAACATTGTAGTTTTTTATTTTCACTTTTCACAACCTTCTTTCTGCCATTCCTGTTGGACATGGAGATTGTGTGTATTTTGGCTGTACTCTTCCAATCCTTTCCCCCCTTACAAACAGGGCTCATCTATTTAGAGTGAATTTCAGATGTGGTTCATTTCAGGTTCTTATACCAAATGTTCACATTAAGAGCTTCTCTGAAACTATTATCTTCTCACTTTCTGGGAAAATAAGGAGGTCTTCCCCGGTTCTGAAAAGAGCACAGCGTAGGTGCCAGAAAATTTATTTTTTCACACTACCATATGTGGTAGGGGACAAGATTGCAAACAAAGTTGCAAAACATTCAGTTTCAGAGGCAGCAATTGTGTAAGGCAGCAAAAGTGCCCTGAGAACCTTTTGTAGGTGCAAAGAAACTAAATCAAGTCTTGAAGGATAAGCACCCACCACCTTATCATCTTGTGCTAAATTTGAATGGAACTCCTACAGGACTGAGTTTTATTTGGATGCTTATTTAGATGTATTTATTTCTAAAATGTGTAAGTTTGAAATGGCCATGTCATATTCATCTCTGTTTCCTACTTATTAATGATTCTGGGACCAATGACTGTGACTTTTTCCTTTCCTTTCCCTTCTTTTGTTCTTGCATTACTATTTTTCTCCCTTTTTCCCATTATATTTTGCTTTACCTTGCTTTATTTATTTATTTATTTAGAATATTTTATACAATTCATCAGTCAAATGGCTCTATTAAATGGCTTACAATAAATCAAAACTACAAAATCCCATTAATCTCAAACAAATGATGTACATATAAACCAAGCACATTTAAAATTAAATGCCAAAAACAAAAATTTCAACAAATTCTCACCCATAATCCATAACAAGCATCCACAACAAATTGAATCAGGGGACAACCAGCAATCCAAGATAAAATACCATATAAAACATGATACACAATATAAAAATTAATTGTTAAAATAAAGGGAAAATAAGAAGGGTTTTGCCTGGTGCTGAAAACAGTAAAGCTTGGCACCAGGCACACCTCCTTGGAGAGTTGGTTCCATAAACAAGGTGCCATATTTTTCACTGCAAATACAAATAATTTTAACAAAATTTTTAACACCCCTTAACAATAGATACCAGTCCCAGTAGATCAGGAATGCAGTGTGTTAAGTCTAAAGAAAATTCAGGTGATTAGTCCCCCGAAACTATGATGGTAATTGTAAAGTCAGGGCATGGATGTGGGTGACTGATGGCTTTCCAAACATTTAAGAAATAGACTCTGGAGCACATACACCAGGCTAAATTTGACCCGTGCCAACTTTATAGTACACCTTCTTGGAGTGGAGAGGCAGAGCTGTTTGTGCCTAATTAAGCAGCCTTTCTGAACCTGATGTCCCCCAGATGTGCTATCAGAAAAATACCAGATTAGAGAAAGCAGAGTTGAGCACACGTGCAAACACAGAAGCTGTCCCAATCAGATGCTGCATTGTCTGTATCCAGAAAAACCTTTCTCATGTTTATAGCCCCAGGAGCTCTTGTTGCAAGCCAACTTCTGTGACATTAACAATTAAAGCATACAAGCAAGCAAGCACGATCTGCAATCAATTATGCTTTATTAATGATTTTTTAATGCATGCCATAGTCCAGCGATCACTAGACATCATGGCTCAACAGAACTGTTACAAAAGCTCAGGCTGATAGCACAATGTAATTTGCAGTGGCTTCATCTCACTTGCAAACACTTGCTCTGTTAATTGTGATTTCATGCACTGCTGAGTGCTGTGGCCTAGAGGTAACATTCATGCAGTGGAATAGTTGCCATTCTGCAGTGCGTCTGTGTATGTGTAAACTTTCAGACAGCTTGCCCAGGTTGACTCTCCAGAGCCCTGCAGACATGAACCATCATCAGCCTGCTAACACATACTATTTCCTGATTAAAGCTCCCATATAATACCCATGTACCTGGGAGTAATTCCCATTGAAAACAATTGAGCTTGCTTTTCAATAAAGGCATTTAGGATTGCACTGTGCCAAGAGCTCATTTCTTAGCAAGCAAGTTTCTCCCCTCTTCTTCAGGCTCATCTACTTGTGCAGCAGAAGGAGATACAGACTCTTGTGGAGCAGAAAGGACCAGCTTAGGTTTAGCAAAAGGTGAGGATTTAGTTTCAGGTCTTGAAATGACCTGAAACGATAAGCTGTTAGCAAGATTCACACATGTCTTCATATTCAGAACAAGAACCTGGGATTTCTAAAACAAAATGTGGAAGGAACCAGACCTGGCAGATTCACCCATTCAGACTGAGGAGCTTTGAATGTTTAAAGGCACAATCCGATGTTTTCTCTGCCAGAAAAATAGGCTCCTCGCCGGTGCCCCACTTCCAAGCAGAGGAAGGTCCCCTCACAGGCACTAGCCTGGCTCTGGGAGGGGGAGCAGGAGTGGGAGAGGCAAGCACGGGGCAGCTGCCCCGGCCAGGAGAGGGCCACGAGGAGGAAGGTAAGGACTTCTTTCCGAGGTGAGGGGAGACGAGGGGTGGGGCCACAGCTGGCCGAGCAGGACACCTCCCACCTCTCCCCGCCGTGGGGGGAAGAAGCATGGAGGCCACTCGACAGTAGCAGTGGCCTGCCCTGAGAAGGCTGCAAGGGAGGCAAGGGAGCTGCAGCCCTGCTCCTGCTCTGACTCAGCCCATCCGCCCCCGGCTTGGCCCACAGCCTGGGGACGTGGCTCATATTTTTGTGGTTAAAAAAAAACTACATATGGTTCAGAACAGACTAACCTTATTACATTGAACTTTATGGGAAAATCTGATTTGGTTTGCAACAAATTTGGTTCGTGACCAGAATCATGGAATGAATTAAGTTCGTGAAACGAGGTACCACTGTATAGGGTATGAATCCCTCTGTGTGTGTGTGTGCGTACATGTTTAAAAAATGCCTACCACATCTTAACCCAAAATGGGTCTCAAGACAGCTCACAAATCATAGAATCATAGAATAGGTAGAGTTGGAAGGAGCCATGAGGGCCATCGAGCCCAACCCCCTGCTGTTGCAGGACACCATGTTACACCATCCCCCTCAGATGGCTGTCCAGTTTCTTCTTGAATGTCTCTAGTGTAGGAGAGCCCACCACCTCTCTAGGCAGCTGGTTCCACTGTTGTATTGCTGTGACAGTGAGGAAGCTCTTCCTGATGTCCAGCCTGAATCAAGTTATTGCAACTTGAATAGATTATTCTGTGTCCTACACTCTGGCATCTGCAAGAAGAGATCTTGACCTTCCTCTTTGTTACTGCCTTTGAGGTACTTATACAGGGATATTATGTCCCGCCTCAATCTTCTCTTCTCAAGGCTAAACTCACCCAGTTCTCTCAGTCTCTGAGAGCAGCATAGGGCAGTGTTTCCAAATCCTGGATCAATAACAGCATGTTAAAATACAGTCTATAAAAGTAAAATTCCATTAAAAAAACTATCAGTCCTTAAAATACTGGGTCAATAAAAAGGGTTTGGTCTGGTGCTGAAAAGACTAAAGTATCAGTGCCAGGCACACCTCTCTGGGAAGCAGATTCCAAAGTTGGGTGCTACCGCAGAAAAGGCTCTTCTCCAGGTAGCCACTCTTCTAACCTCCTTCAAGGAGGGATCCCAAAGTAGGACCTCAGTGGAAGATCTTAAAGTTCAGGCAGGTCTATATGGAAAGAGACTTCCCTTCAAATAACCAGCTCCTAAACCATATAGGGTTTCATATGTCAACGTCAACCCCCTAAATAGAACCCAGATGTCAACTGATAACCAATGAATGTGATATAGGACTGGCATCATATGATCACATCTGCCAGTCCTAGTGAGCAGTCTGGCAGCTCAAACATTTAGCCATGTCTGTGGAGCTGAATTGAACCCTTGTTGTTTCTCCGGTGCTCCTCATCTTCAGCAGCTGTGAGGCAGGCGGATCCATCAGCACCTTCTCCAAGCTGAAACAATTGTACCTCTTGAATTGGGCCAGTACTGATGGGGGAGCATTTCGTTTCAGTTTATTTTTGAACTACTGCAATGTATGAATGTCTTAATATCCCTGATGGTAAGAATTTGAGATTTACAAGACATTACGATAGGAGGAAACAAAACCTGACAAATCCATCCATGCTTAGATTGCAGGTGGGGATACTGTTTTCAGATTTCCACAGGGGTAGGGAATGAAGAGGCTGCAAATAAAATAGGCCTAGCATTCCCATGAGAAAGGTCCTTGCCCTCGCTGTTCCCTGTTGTAATTCCCTATGTAGTTTTTTCTGTGTAAGGTTCCAGTCAAAAATGGGCTTCGGCTATTGGGCAGTATATAAATTAAATACATTTAATAAAAATAACCACAACCACCACCCATAGCCTGATGGAGTATATTCCAGTCAGAACTCTGACACCCGATTCCAACCTTCTGCTGAATATATAGACTAGGTCCACCTGCAGTACATAAGACATGGATCAGGTTCCCTTGTTTTATTTTACTTCTCCCACGCTCTACTGCTGAACAAAACTGTTTGCCAGTTCTGTGTTCATTTATCTTGTCTACTCTTGACAATCTCTATATAAATTGGTTAGTTGCTTTCATACTAAAAGAATTCCCTTCAATTGAAATGTGTTTAGCCATAGGCCATAAACAATCATAGCAAAACACATCAAATACAAGCAGGTTAAAATAAAATAAATCATGGCCCCAACAAGGAAACTTTATAGATACGATCTAGAATAAATCCCATCACAGTGATCCGGAAGAGAGTCAAGAACATGAGCATTAATAAATACTATGTTTTTATCCAATGCTTTAATGAAGATTGGCTTGTGGGGAGCGGGTGTTGGCCACTTTTGGTTGGTTAGTAAGAAACAAACCATTTCTCACATAATTATTTATTGCATTTTTATCCTGTCCCTTTATCTTCCAAGGGGCTCACAATATCTGTACAAGGTTCTTTTCCCCTTTCACCAAAAAAACCCCCACAATTTTATCTTTACAACTCATCAAAATTAGGCTGATTGATTGGCCAGGTTCATGCAATCATTAATCAGCAACTTTGTATGTGCTGGCTGGATTTGCAGGCATACCCTTGCCAGCATAGATTAGTATGTCGTCTGAACCCATGATGGTTGGCTTGTTGATGTGGGTAACAAGCCCATGATTTGTTGTAGGGTAGATTGTTATGCTTGCTGAGTTCAGACATGAGAAAGCACACCAGTGATAGTAATTGTACAAATTCCACTGACATGCTACTTTTAAGCCACCCAGCAATTATACAAACCAGGCCAGTGTGACTGGTCCAAGTTCAGCCAGGAAATGCCATGACTGGACATCACCATTCCAAGATCTAGCTCAGTTCTCTAACCCAGTCTTCCCCAGTTTGCTGCGGGATTCGAGCAGTAGTGGACCAACACACCTGGACACCAGGTTGGGCAAATCTGTTCTAACTACCAAACCAAACCGGGTCACCAGTTATCCTGACTCCCTCATGACAGAGGGAAAGACATGCTCTGCACAGATACAGTCATAGGAGGGCCAGAAAAAAAATTCCATAACTTCCTTAATATATGAATTGTCGCAAATGATCATGAATGTTCTGCCATCTCTCTTCACGCAAAACCCTTTCTGCTGCTGAGGAAAACTTTGTGGTTCATTTCCTACTGAGTGAGTGTGTTTTTAGCACCTCGTTTTATAACATGTTTATACTTGCTCTGGTTTTTATTGGATTGTAGTGTTCTGTGACTAGCCCCTTGGAATGTGTAAGTCAGCCTGAGCACTCGTTAGCATACTGAGAAGCCTATTCAAAGATACCACGGGGATAAATCGCAGTCTTTGCCCACAATAGTGCAGGAGGGGACCTTGACCTTTCCCGGTTGCTGCTTTTCTGTACTTTGCAGACAAACGTGACAATCTATACCCAAAGGGCCCAATCCAGCAAAGGTCACTGCTCATCAATAAGTCCCACTAAAGCCAACAGGACTCGACATGAATTGCATCGAAGCCGCATTCCACTGCTTTGCACTTGGCACTTCACGACAATTAACTTTTCCCAGATCATTCCTATAGAGGCTGATTCTGTGTGGGAGTCCGTGCGCACATGTATTTTATAGTTGGCAAGCTGTCTGTGGCCTGACAGTGTCTGGGTCCAAGAGATCTTCGGTAGTGTAGGTGGGTTGCGGGGAGATGTTCACAGGTATGAATGGTCTTCATCCCATCTCCTTTAGCCTTGCCTTTTAAGTACCCTGACCTAGTAGCAAGCAATACCAAATAAAATACCTCTGAGGATACGCAGAGTACCTTTCTTGTTGTTGAGCAAGCACAACTTGTCAACCCCACAGTTAAAAACGAAGGGCAGAGCTTCCTTCCAAAGCAAATGGGAGAAGAAGGGTCTGCAGGGTCTGAACCCCCTTCTGGAGAATTCAAGTCCCGCCCTCATCAGTATCTGCCTCAAGCCATTCTGGGAAGACAGTCCATTTTGAGGAAAAAATAGTAGCAGCAACACTTCAGAACAACGTTTAAAAAAATAACATGAAGTTTTAATTAAGATGCTATTTGCAGATGAAATGGTAATCAGTGTTTGAAAAGGTGTTCTGTATAAGCCCAGCCCAGAAACACATTCCAAAAGTACAGGAGATGATTGTCATAGGAAAACAAATCTACTTCCCACTGGAAGCTTCCTGTATATATCACCAAAGCCTCAGATATTAGCATTTCTGTTTCTCAACTAGGAGAAAGCAAAAGAAAAGTGCCGAGGAAATGAACACTAAAGATACCATGCACACATTTTCTTGCCACTCAGAAGCCCTTGATTCTGAATCACGGAAGATGGTGATAAGGTAAATCCATGCTGCCAGTCATTCAGTGCCATCCAGAGGGAGGGAGGGAATGTTGTTTTGCTTACATATTGTAGATTCTGTTCTGTCCTGGATTGTGTCCACTGTGGAATCCCCAGACAGCAGAGTGGGGAAACCTCTGGTACTTGGAAGTTCCCTATCTCAACAGCCCCTCCACCTTCCCTTCAAAAGTCCCCTCGCCCCGCACCTTCCATAAGCCCCACCCAGCTTGAAAAGGATGTAGTGAGAGGAATGCCTTTGCTATTTCAAACCTGCAGTGGCATAAGGCATAGCAAATCTCTGTTTGTTCTCTCTCATGCGCGCACTCACACACTAGTACATATCACATATTGTGACATATGCCCACCCCTGCTTGGGTTACTCTTGCCTGGACCAAGCCAAGGATGGGCAGAGATATGGAGGCACAGCCAGACTTTCCGTCCTTTACGACAGCCTAACCCGGTGCTGGTACATGCTCCTTGGAGCCAAAATTAGAAGCTTAACAATGCCCTAAGGGGATCCCTCCATGCACAGGTGATGCACTCATGGGGGCCTGAAACAACCCTATCTTTTTGCTAAGAAGTTATCTTACATTTTTTATTTAGCACTTGTATGTATTGCTGTCCATATTTAATGATATCTCTAAGTAGTAGTGTTGATTATGCTGTGAGTGGTACAGCATAGCCTGGGCCCACAGGGTTGAAGCACTGAGACATTTTGATTATCAGGGATGAAGGAATCCTCTGGTGGCCCCCTTGATGTCCTTGGTGCCTCTGAGCTTAGCCGCAATCCTTGCAGGAGACAGGAGTGGAGGGCTGGACTTCCCAGCAACATTGTAGTGAACTATCACTGTTGTAATGCAAGTATTTGGGCATGGGTTGGTCTTGAATGGGTGATTAAGATCTATTCACCTTCCAGAAGGTGTAAAAAGACATATAGAAAAGAATGGGGGAGAGGGAGGGAGGAATGAATGCCAACGTTTTAGAAAGTCCTTGGGGTCATAATGATAGGGACTATCACAATGAGCACATGCCTCTCACAATTTACTGCTACACCACCAAATACTACTTATTGGTACTAGTACTCTAGTATTCAGAGTACCTCACACCACTGCCCTCTGTCTGGCTATACTTGTTCATTTCCACCACTGCTGCTCGGCAAAAATATTCAACACCTATAGTTAATATTAGCCTTCTTAATATTAGCTAGGCAGGGTGAATCCCCTGCTCAGGAGGCAGGTTGAGAGAAACAGTGGATTCCTTCCCACATGACCTTGCAGGCACTGGCCTCATAGCTCACTGTCTCAGTCAAAGCCATCACTGGAACAGGATGAGGTGGGCAAGCTTTCTCTCTGGAGAGGCTGCCTGCCCAACCCCTTGCTCTGAGGACACTTAAGAACAAGAGATTGAGAGGGTGTCTGCCTACCCAATTCTTCCTTTGAGGGTGGTTCAAAGTGAGAGATCAGGCTGGCAGGCAGCCTCTCTGGAGAGCCCAGCCAATGTCTCACTCAGGGAGAGTCCCACCATGAGCGATCTCATGGGCAGCTGTCAAAGCAGTCTCCAGGGCCACCTCGTAGTGCCTCACTTTGAGGAAGGATGATTCCTTGAACAGTGGCATTTGGGCATAGGCAGCTCTCCCAAGAGGCTGACATCCTAGCCTCTTATTCTGGGGGAGGAACAATGGGGAACAGTGGGGGGCAGCAGCCTAATGAGGAGCCATGGTGCATCTCCTCGAGCCTCAGCAATGGGACATCATGCACCACCAACCCTGGAATCACATTTGCCCTTTGCCCCTCTGGAAGCATGTGTTTTTCTGCAAGATCTCAACAGTCCATGAGCTTCTGCAACTTTGCAGGCAAGGATAACTTGAAAAGCAGCCACCTTGCTGCAGCACTATAGCAGAAAAGGCAACATCTATCTCTCTCAGAGCAGGTTGTAATTTGGCTCTCCTGCTGCATCCCAGGAAAAGAGGCTGGCAGAGCTGAAGGGAAACCTGGAAAGTTCCAATATTGCTCTTTTAAAGGCACTATGAATATGCAACATTTCTGGGCTGCAAAATGAACACATCTCATGAGAACAGGGCTGTTGGGAAGAGGAAGACACTACAGGTGTTCCTGAAACAGAGACTAGGTTTCTTTAAGCTTTCATGAACACAAGGACACTACAGGATAATATGAAACTAAACTGTTTAATAGTTTGCCTGCAGAAATATTGGAGGCTTCCCTAAGTCATACTATGTTGGGAATATGGAAGGAACAAATAGCAATCTAACAGGGAACACTAAAGCAAGTCAACAGAGTCATCAAAAGTGGAAGCTGCCACCAAATGTGGCAAAGCACAGCACTCCCTATTCAGGATTCCATCTGCCTTATGTATTTCATTCAGCCACAAAACCCATCATGGGACTGTTTGCAGGAGTTTCTTCCCCTCTACATTTTTCTTTCTCTTTAAGAAAGAAATTTCTTTCTCTTTAAGAAATTTGTTTCTGCCAACAAATGGAAAATGAAGCAACACATGGAAATTCTAAAATGAAAATGGACATATGAAACAAGCTAGTCTTTTCTAACACACCCCCAAAATGGTGCCATTCAATGCAAACTTACAGAAAAGCAAATCTGAATGAACTCAGTAGGGGCTACTTCTGAGCAGACACTAGACAATTGCACTGCCAATCTGCTTTCTAAAGCAAGTACCACAGTAACACATTGATCGAATCTTCGGAGGAGGTCTCAAAACAAGTTAGTTATCATAATATAACCATTTTAAAGTTACCATTTGCAGGTGGGGGATAGCTTCTACATATGGAAGAGTAATCATTTTTAGCCTTCTCTCTGAAATTCTGTTTTCCTACACATGCTCCCTGTGAGCACCAATACATTCCCAGACACCTCTTTTGGCACCCACCAAATGCCGTCCCCGTCCCACTTAGAAAAAAAGTTAAGACATTTTCTTACTAGCTAAGAAGCAGGTTTCCAAACTGGGTTCAAAGGAGTCGTTTAATGGAAGGGCTCAGCCCCCACCTCTGCCTTGTACTCAGTGTTTTGGGCAGGTTTCATGACTTTTGCCAGAGTTCCCATGGTGGCCATGTGGAGGTACTGCCCAAGACCGATTCTCCCTGACCCACAGGAAGTCTGCCTTCCTGTGGTCTGGGAATATTACTACCTGCTGAATAATTTGCGTTGAAACTGTAAACCCAAGATTTAAAATATATGTACTGAGTATGAACAGCAGTTCTTGCTGTTATGGCTGGGCTAACATGCAAGAGTCTATGCCAGCAGATTCAGAATAGCAGAAAGTAGGTCTGCTGCTCCAAATTTTCATTTGACTTGGAGCTGTTTCTCTTCTTTAGAGGCTCTGGCTTAGGCATTAGACGTATTATGCAGAATGAGTTGGGAACATGTAGCATTCTGGAGTGTACCAATTCCTTATTCTGATTCCAAGGGTATCCCATTTTTTATACTTCCCCGTACAAAAAGCTTCCCCATAAATATTAAATAGCATATTGAGGAAAGAGAGATCAAAAGGCCCCTTTCTCACCCCACCTTCTTTCTGTTGGTTTACTTCAGGCATGGCTTTCCCCCCGCTTTTATATACCCCTGACCTGTATTTTAAGCTTGTACTCCAAGAACTCCACCATTCCCTCTGTCTTCCTCTTCCTTCTGCATAATGTGAGAGCTTTTAGCTCTAAGGCTTCTTACAAGTGAACTGGATGAGTAGAACTTCTCATCTCCTTCTGCCAAACTTGTGTAATTTGACATGGGGCTTTTATACTTCAAAGTCTGTCAAAATCACTAATAATTAGATCCTGGGAGAGAGCAAGTCATCCTGCAATTGGATGGAGATGGCTCCAGATCAATTGCAGAAATCAATTACCGGCCCTGATCAGGCTATCCCAGAAGCCATGCAAGGGCAGCAGCTGCAGAAACATTGCATAGGTCCATTCCTAATTTTCAAAGCTGGCATTTAACAGGGAGTATACACAAAACTTTGGGACAATGAGGGCAGAGGAAGAATTACATCAGTGTTGCACACTGTGCTTTTGTCTTTTAACTTCTTAAATTTAGCAAGGTGGAATAAATACATGCAGACTCTTTGCTGGCTGCAGAATTGTTATTGCCTTAGCACACAACTTGGATTGCACCTTTCATTCTCTCCAGGAACACACTTTTGCCTCTACAGCACGTTTACTACAGAGCAATCCCATTGAACTTGGTGAATGCATTTCAGATGCACTTCGAAACATGTTCACAATCAGGTTGATCTCATTCTTTTCAGTGTGGGATTTTACCACAACAGTTGTGGTAATGACTTAAGTTAAAGGTTCAGGTTGGGATTACTCCAGCCCAGTAATTGATTGATTGATTGATTTGAGTAGTAGCCTACATTTCTACCAACAGAGTACAACCTTCTACTCAAGGTAGCTCCCACGTTTTCCTCTCTCTTCTGTTTTTATTCTTCTGTGGGGGTAGCATTTGCCATGTTCCTGGAAGGGGTACTTAAGGGCTTGACTGGGGGAGTGATGTCACAGTCTAGTAAGATCTCCTTGATTCATAATAGATGCTGACCTGTTGTGTCTAACATCTGGTGTAGGTAGGTCTCTCCCAGCTGTGTCCACCTGGGTCCTTGGTGCAGCACCAGATCAGTCTCTGGACTCAGGAGCTACTGCAGTCTATAGAGATTGCATCACCCTCTTCAGGTGTCCTCCAAATTTAAGTCATGATCTACATTCCCAAATCTTGTTTTTAGTGAGTGCGACAAATGAAGCATTCTGCTGGTATATCACTTCTTGCCACCCAGCACTCTTTCCGCCTGAGCTGACAGAGATGGTATCAGATGGTGATCAACATATCCTTCTGGGAGATTTCTACACCTCTGTATCAGAAGCAGCTGATGGCCACCCTGACAGTCATAGGAGTGTCCCAACATTGCCATTGGCCCAGCACATGTCACTGGGCATATTTTAGACTTGGTTTTCTGTGCAGGAAGAGAGTGATCTGAGAATGGATTAACTTACCACCATTCTACTGTCATAGTTAGATTAACTCCTGATGAGATTTAGCTTGTCAGTGGCTTTGCAGAGGAACTCGGATCAAACTCAGATCCGCTGCATAAGGGCTCCTATCAAAATTCTGTTTGACCTGTGAAATAGGATGGTTAACATGATTGCTCCTGGGCATCCTTTTCTGCTTGACAGACTCCTGGTGGCTCCTTAATATACCAGAGTTTAGGATGATGAAGCAAGCTTAGAAAAAATCTTGAACCCTGGCAATCCTTAGGTAATCTTTCTGCAACCAGGAGCCTCCAGATGTGTCAGAATACAGCCTCTTGGTCCACTAAGAGGGCCAAGGATACAACCTGTTCTCCAGAACATCTGGTGGCCATGAGGTTGGGGAAGTCTGCCCCAGAAGATGGTGTCCTCCTTGACCTTGTGGGCTGTACATTTGCAGTGGTTCAACTAAAAGCCCAGCAAATTCACATTAGATCAGCAAAGCAGATTGTCTGCAGAGAACAGTTGGAGACAATTGTTTCCAGCTGAGATATCGCTTATCAACCATGCGGGCAAGGCACTGAGTGTTCAGATGAGCTACAGCTGATGCTGTATGTCAGCATTGCTATTTTTGAAGCATCGAGCCACTTTACAGGAGGGGTTCTACCTATTTAAAACCTGCAGATCATCCTCCTGCACCTCCCAACCCCATTGGTGGGGAAGGGAGGCTGGGTGATGAGGAGAAATCTACAGAAGCAAACAACCTTGTTTCTCCTCCTTTTGGTGTTAAATTTTAATTTTCTCTCCTCTAAATATCTTAGCACTCTGTTTTAAATAATGCTAAGTGTTTCTAAATTATACATAGGCCTGCAAGCATCATCATTATAAATTCTGCTTTAAGGAAAAAAGGTAAGTACAGCCATCAATTATTGACGTGCTCTATATAAATATTACCATACTTGATTTATTTGGAGGGCTCACTTGCCAAACGTACAGTAGCAAGGAACAGGATTAAGGACAAACCAACCACAATAACCTAAAGGTAACCTGGAATTATGAGTGTATCCAGATTTGTGCTTGCTTCCAATGTGGTTGAGGCTCACAGGTGTTGGTTCTCAGCCTTTCCTGGGGGGTGACCAGGGACTAGCTATTGGCTAGGAGGCTGCATCTGTATCTGTTATGCTGCAGAAGATGGGAAGAGAAGACAGACCTATGGAAAACTGGGAAAATACAAGCAAGTTATGGAAAACCCACCTGGATCCAACACAAGATTTCAACAGTGTGATATCCTGTTTCCAGCAGTATTCAAGCATATGATTCCAGAAGGCAAGATGCACTCGGCATCTGATATCCGTAAAATACACACTGTGTCTCAACATCCCAACCTTGGAGGTGGCGACTGGAGCTCCCACCTTCTCCCCTCTCCCCCACACTTGGCATGGAAAGAACCACATCAGCCAATCTCCAAAGTCAGGAAAGCAAACTTGGAGAGGAAGTGAGGGGCAAAGGAAAGAGAACACTGGGGAGACCAGGATACAAGCTATTTTGAGACTTCTCCACTTCTTTCCCTCATCCTCTGAGATAGCCCAGTTGGATGGGATACAAAGCCCATCTGGCAAAAAAAAGGGTAGATGGACAACAAGATGAATATCACCTTCATCAGTCCTCCTTCTCTTCACTGGGTGATAGTAAACCTCTGAGTTCAGGGACTGATGGCCATGGGAGTGTGACCTTAATGTTTTTAAAACATATGCCCTGCTTTTCTGTCATGAGCCTATTAAATGTTCAAACCCAAAAGCAATGCACCTTCTCTTTCTTCCCTACACACATCTCTCAGGTGGTCAACCAAAAAGGTGGATTTGGGGAGCCTTTATAAAGCCATCCTGCATGAGGTATTTATTGTGCACTCATGAGCCTCACTCTGAGTACTTAGTGGGTATTTTGTATCTTCCAGGGCCTCTCCAATTCTTTTAACCATTTCTGTGTGTGTGTGTGTGTGTGTGTGTTTTAAAGAGCCGGTGTTATCTGTGAATGGTGGCCAGGAACCCCGCACCATGTGTATTTGTGCAATTTTGCTATATCATCATACCATCCAATGACTGTGGAATGTAGCAAAATATAGAGCAAAAAAATCCCCAAGGAGTGGAGCGGAAACACATGTAAAGGAGCCTTAATCTTCCAAAGACATTGATCTTCCAAAGAATCTGCAAGCAGAAACCTCTGTAAAGTAAAAACATTAAAACTTTATATTATTTATTTATTTATTTAGAATATTTGTATGCCATCCTTTCACAGAGCCTCAGGACAGCTTACATAAATAAGAATAGAATAAAACATAATACAAATAAAATCCAGATCCACCCTGGCTGCAGATTAAAAACCTATATAGCTGATGTTAAAAGTTATTAAAATATTGTTGAAATAAAAAGGTCTTAGCCTGGCGCCGAAAAACAAATAACGACGGTGCCAGGGGGACCTCTCTGGGGAGCGCATTCCATCGGCAGGGTGCCACCGCAGAGAAAGCCCTCCTCCGGGTACATTGCCTCCTAATGTCTTTCATGGAAGGTTCCCGGAGGAGGGCCTCTGCTGCCGATCTCAGGGGATGGGAGGGCAGATAGGGAAGAAGGCATTCCTTTAGGTATCCAGGTCCCAAGCTGTTAAGGGCTTTATAGGTAATAACCAGCATCTTGAATTAAGCCCGGAGTTCGATGGGAAGCCAGTGAAGCTAGTAGAGGACTGGGGTTATATATAGAAAGTTTCATAGCCAGAAGCTTTGACAGATAAATATTCAGCACCTCTTATTCAATGATCTGAGGACTGCACTGCTCTTCCTACCTTCGAATATATATATATATATATATATATATATATATATATATATATATATATCCATTACTCTTGATTTTGCTTAGACTATTTAGACATATAGGCTGCTTATAGGAATGTATATATATTTAAACTCAGAGTACTGAATTTCTGTTAACATTATTGTAAACTAACAGTGTCCTTGTCTATGTCTTTTTCTTATATTTGCAAGTAAACTTTTTTAAAACTAAACACTTTTTAAAGGAAGATGGCAAGGAAATTACTTATTTAGCTATGGGGGCAGGAAGAGAAAAGCAGGTTTATTGATCAAGTACTGCATGGGACTCTCTATATTCAGTTCAGTAGCATGTGTTTGGGGGTCTCCAAGCAACCACTTGTACAACCCATATTATTTGAATGCAGGGTTCCCTTTCTTTTCCTTAGCATGTCTTTACACTAGTAACAATGAAGATCTTCAAGCTATAATGTTTATGCTGTCAGACCACTCTGGCAAATGTCCTCATAACAACAAAGCCCACTTCACACAATGCAAAAGTTTGGCATTCATGACTGTATGCAAAATAGCCCTGTTCCAGGGGTGCGTGCCTACTCCACCACTATGGAATGGTGTTCTTTGAAACCTTAAGGACCAAGGCTTGGATCCATATTTACTTGGGCTTAGGAGGAAAAAACTGTCATCAATGGAACTTAATCTAGTGATGATTAAGTTATGTCTCATAGATTTCAATGATCCCAAGAGCTAACCCACTAAAATCAACTGGACATCAATTAGCCCTGCCTAAGTTATAGAACAGTACATCTAGATCTAACTCCAACTCAGAATGTTTTAGTGAGGAAAGCCCTCATCTAACTTTCATTTTTTTTCTAACCCTTTTTGTCCCTTTAGGGTCTTGATGGAAGGTCTGCCTGGCTTGCTCATCCCTGGCCGATGGGATGGTACTTCATACTATGGGACCATGTACTAGAAGGAATGAAGGCCTCTAGCATTCCTACGGATGTTTCTTAGAGCTGCCAGAATAGGACCAGTGAAGATGTGGGCAAAGCTCCATGTGCTTGCGCTGGTTTTGTTTTCCAAAGGTGTCTTCCTTTCCCTAGGTGACCACAACTTTATAAGGAAAGAAATTAAGATTGAAGGAGACCTTGTTTTTGGTGGTCTGTTCCCAATTAAGGAAAAGGGCTCTGGTGCAGATGAATGTGGGAGAATCAATGAAGACCGAGGCATCCAACGTTTGGAGGCAATGTTGTTTGCTATCGATCAGATCAACAAGGACAGTCATTTGCTTCCAGGAATTAAGCTTGGCGTTCATATTTTGGATACTTGCTCAAGGGACACATATGCATTGGAGCAGTCCCTGGAGTTTGTCAGGGCTTCTTTGACTAAGGTGGATGAAGCAGAGTACATGTGTCCCGATGGATCCTACGCGATTCAAGAAAATGTTCCATTACTCATTGCAGGTGTCATTGGAGGTTCTTACAGCAGCGTCTCCATACAGGTGAGCCCTCCAATTCTTAAGAACAAGCCCTTAGTCTGAATGCTACTTCACCTACTGCAAGGCATCCAAAGGGAAAGGTCACCTGGCCTGTGCAAGTGTCCTGGTAGAATGTGTCCAGGAGGGGCCATGTTGTCCAGCTTCAGCTTGAGTCTAAAGGAGGTGGCACGTGTGGCAGCTCTGTTAGACAAAGCAGTGCAGCCTTCTGCTGCCTCACGAGTGAAAGCCTATTTGACTACAAGTCCTATCATCTATTGCCATGGTGCTGGGGCTGATGGAATTCAAATATCTAGAGCTTGGTATGTCCATGCTGAAGAAGAGAGCAAGAACGTAGGAGCCACATAGCCAGAGCTCTGTCCTCTGAGAACTGTGAGCTTCAGATGACAAGATGAGAGACCTTTACAATGTGAAATAATGAAACTGACATATGCGACAATATTGAAAGTTTCATTATTCCCTATTCTAAGGATTATGGAATGGTAGAACTGGAATAATTCACCTGCTAATAGGACTAACAGCAGATACTTTAGAATCAAAGAAATTACATTCACAAGAAAGGCCTTGAGGCATCATCTAATCTAGCTTCAACCACAATAAGAAAGTTCAGAGCAATGCACCATCAGTATGTTGTCCGATCGTAAAATGTCAGACTCTCCTGCATGACTAGAAATTAGAGGCATAACCACTCCTGTATTTTGTACCTGTTGTCTGTTTTGTTTTTTTTTAATCGTCTGGCTTGAGACAGTCTTCTTCTTGAGATCAATAGAAAAGTGCCTCAGTCCTAGAATGCAGGATCAAGGACCTGTTCAGTGAGATTTTCTCCCCTTCTGGAAAAGGAATGGCTGCTGTGGATATGTAAGTTTAGCCAGGTGCTTCAGACTCAGGCAACAAGCAAGGCAGAACTAGGCTATGTAACTGATGCCCAGAAAAGTTGCTGTTCTTTGACCATTCAGGAAGGAACTACAGCCACAACCCAGGTGACAGGGCTGAAGCACTTCAGCACATTGCTCTGTGCACTTTGCTCCTTACCACATGCTTACTAAGCAATGATGCTTCTTGCATGGCGCAGAACCAGACACTTCCCCTTCCTCCCATGATGCACTTCACATCAAGCATAAAGTGGACAGATCACATGAAGACACAATCCCTGCCTCAGCAGGGGCAGAAGAGCGATTTGAATCATCAATCGCATCTCAGGGTTTTAGCCACTGCATACCAGAATCTTTCTGTTCAACTCCCATTGGAAACACAGCAAAAGCTACAAGGGGCAATTCCCTTGTCTGTAATAGGCCAGGTGCTGTAAGTACTGTAGGGAAGAGAAAGAGCTGGTTGAAACACTACATTGGACACATCTGTGTGCCAGATCATTTGTTTGAAAGTCTTTCCGTATCCACATCCTGCATTTCCACAGGCACAGATGTCTAAAGCAGGCCCACTGAACCAGCTCAGCTGTCCCCATATTTTCAAGTGGGTCTGCATGTAAAGAACTTCATCACCTAAGAAATATGCCCAAGCTGCCTTATGCTGAGACAGGCCAAGGGTCCATCTATTTTCATCCAACTGCAGTGGATCTCCAGGGTCTGAGGCAGAGAGAAACTAGAACTGCAGATATTGCAGACTGAAACTGGCACATGTGCTCTGCCCTTAAGCAGCCAGCTCCCCACATTTTTACCAAAAGATTTGGGTCTGCAGTTTGGGACTTGACTCTCATGAATTCCTTGAGCCAGGGGTGGGCAGTAAATACATCTCCAGATGTTTGGATTGAATAAAACTTTCTACCATTGGCTTCTCAGGAAAGTCCAAAATATCTGGAGATCGGCCTTCTTTCTGTTCTCCCCTGTGCTGAAAATTATGTTCTTATCACCAGTGCCATCAACCACCTGCCAAAATTGAATAAGGGGATAAATAGCATTCTTTTGTTATTTAAAAAACACAAAGTGCATGCCCCAAATTGTTCTTGAGTATTACAGTCTATGGGAATACTCCAGGGACTGCATTTTAATGCTCCTTGCTCATTCTTATTGCACAGGGGAATTCCAGCTTCATTGCAAATAATCGACGTAAAAGCCACAAATTAATTTATGCTGAATGATGCTAGTCAAACAAGCTTCATTTCCATTTTTTATTTGTTGGCATTTGCAGCAATATTTATAATGACCTGCGGTTTCTGTCTGGGCATCTGTCAGTCTGATCATTTTATTTTGTTGCCAAATTCTTGCTTCTCTCTTCATTTCTTCCACCAAAACCTGGCAAATGACCAATGAGTATGACCACACATGTGTACACAAACACACACAGGCAGTCAATCAAAACAAAACCAAAATTCACACTGCATAATCTGATCTCTAGAACCAATTAAAATCATGTGAATCTGAAATATTCACTATGTTTAAACTACAAGGGGGCGGATAGTAAGAGCTTTAATAGCATCCTTTACTGGGAGAGATCTACTGTGCAGATTTAGCCCTGCTGAAAAGTGAAGAATATCTTCACTGTATATTTCTTATTTAGTTAAATAATTTGTAATCCACCCTACCACATTAAAAGGCACCCAAAGAGGTGAATAACCCATGAGATTGTACAATAAAAATAGACTAAGAGTGCTGGTATCCATCATGGCACTCCCCAGGCACAAACAGGTGGTACCACCTTGTTTGGAGCAACCCAAAGGTTTGCAGGTGCAGGGGGAGACGGCCCCCATCATCAACCAAGGAGGACAGAGCATGTTCAGTTGACACAAAATGTTGACTGACTGATGGGGTGGAAGCAGAAGACTGGGGAGTGAGAGATGGAATAGAATAATTGCAGGCCTGCTGTCTACACTGCAACATTTTGTTGTAGTCCCAACTGTCACCACTAAAGCTTGGTCTAATGCAAAACCAGCAAAACAAAAACACAGCAGCAGCAAAACAAATTCCATTTCTCTCCCTTTCACAAGCCACCTGGAACAGGGAAGAGGACCTTTTGATACCCATTTCCTGATAGATCAGTGACCCTAATGCCTGAAAGTAGTCATATAATCCCCTGCAAGGACGGGCCACAACTGAAAATGGCCCATCCCTGGGGATATTCATCTCAGAACTACTCGAAGCAGGCAACAAATAAGCAAATGAGTAGTCTCATGTGACTCCTTTGATTATCCTATGCCCAGGAACATTTACAGCAAGAGTGATTAATGCGTGACCCTTCAAATGTTTTGGTCTACAACTCCTATCAGCCCTAGTGACCATACCAGTGGTAAGAGATCATGGGAGTTGTGGGCCAAAATAGTCTCTCACACATCCCACCCCAATTCACAGCCAGAACCTTGAAACATTGCTCAGGAAGCCGATAAGAGAATATCAAACTTGCCACCTTATAGACATTTATCTGGGAACAAATCCTATTGAACTGAACGAACCCACAAAGACAAATGCAGGTTTTGGATTCGCCATGTAGGCTGCCAAACATGTTGCACCATGTGTTCCATGTTGTAAGGATCACTCCATAGCCGCACAGTCTGAATCAACTGGATTGGTACTCAAGCGAAATGCCACATCCGCCCCGAGGTTTCAGCAAGGGGCGGCATAGAAATGTTATAATAATAATAATAATAATAATAATTCTGTACATTGCAGCAATCTAATCTGATAATCACCAAGGTATTATCCACTTTATTGTAAGGAAAATTAAAATATTCTAAGCAAATATGTCATTACAGCTAGCACATAAATGAGTGGTGGCAGAAAACAAAGCAAAGCAGATGCAGTTTGATTCACATAACTGTAGTAACATCAGCTTCTAACAAAGTTCTACTGAGTTCTAAGATGTACATAAGACTGACTTTTATGAATGTTCTGGAAGATGCTTTCAGGAAATGACTCGACTGCTCGTAGCTGCTGATCCCACAGAACTAATAAGTAAAGAGCAAGCAAATGGATACCTTTTATATGGCAAATTAGACCTCAAGAGAATGAATCGCCCTTTAAACCTCAGGGAGGTGATGCTGGATTATCTGAGTAGTTTGGTAGGGTTAGCTGTTATTGAATAGTGTGAAAAAATAGCACCCAAGATGGAAATGATATGGGTGCATATTTGAAGCAAAAAGGAGAACTGATTAAACTGATTGATGTGCTATAAGGGCTCATGAAGCCAGAGTGCTTTACATTCTGTGTATATGGAATTTACAGGTTAATTTTTAAATCAATTTATTTGCTATCAAGATAATGTCAAGGGCAGAACCTGAAGGCATCTGACACAGCAAACATACTGAACATTTCTGTCTGACTAGTGCCTGATTGGAAGATCACCCAGGACCTACATATACCACCTTGCAGGTGGAACAAAGATTTAATAAATAAATAAATTTGATTAATGTACTTCAGCATGGTGATTTCATGCCTATCCTCTTTGGTCCAAGGGCTAGAGAGAAGCTCCCTCATATTTACTAGAGAGAAAGCCAAAGAGTAGGGCTGAAACATATCAAACATGCTAACAAATTTTAAGTGTAAAACCTTTAGTAGCAGAAAATTAGCCTCAAGGGAGGTAGTTCAACCTTTTAAAATATAGGAAAACCCTACACAACAGCTTGAACAACCACTGAACAATTAGGAGCTGGGAGAAAGGGGTGGGGCCAAGAGAAATGCTTCATAATGTGTTGGTCTAGCCATTCATGGAAGGCAAGCTGGTCATGTATGTTTACTCGGAGTAAACTCTTACATTTTTTCATGATGTCTACGTAGTTGTGCTTGACATGCTGAGCAAACAGTCCTGATCATGCCACTCAGAAGTAAGACCAACTGAGCTTTTCATAAGAATTCTTAGGATTGCAGCCTGAAAGTAAGACAGTTGCTTTTTTAAAGTGAGACAACCATTATATAAAACATGTAATGTGTATGAATTCTGCAGTATCAAATTTGCAGGCTTCAACTCAGTTGGGGAAATTCCATTGGGGAAAACTTATTATTGAAACATCAAATGACTGCAGAATGTTCTAGGAGGATAAAATTTTCCTCTTCTGATTTCTGAAAGTGAACAGTTCTTTAAAAAAAAAAAAAGTCTGACTCATGTTCATGGAATTTAAGAGGGCCCTAATAGATCAGATCAAGGGCCTACCTAGGCCAGACTTTTGTCTCTAGCACGGCCAGCAGATTCCTTTGAGAAGTCTGTAGGCAGAGCAGGAGCTCAATACTAATTATTTCAGTTTATTCTCTTGCACAGAAACTGTTCCATTTGCTCTGAAACAGAAGTTATATTGACACAGCGTTCATGAGCAGGGTGATCCTGCAACAGAGCTCTCCCCTGATCATGCAGGACCTTCTGGCTCTGCCCCTTCAGCAGCCATATGGTCAGCAGGGTGTAGCGTGTTCCATGTAACAGGACTTCTATGTGACTGCAGGTCCTAAGTGTGAGAAGAGCCCAGGTAGGAGCAGTTGCTCATCCATGGGGGCCCCTTGCAACCATCTGCACCAGAGGTGTTGAACCTCTTTCAGTCCCAGGGCCAAATTCCATTGGAAGGAAGCTTTCCAGGGTTACCTTCCTGAGTCCAAAGGCAAAAGGTGCAGGGCCAAAATGGCAGTCCATTTTAACTTAACACTCTCACTGCTAGTAACTACGTCTGATTAAAAGAGGCGATAAATTTCAATCTTTTGAAATGTGGACGAGAACCATGCAAAATCCATTTTCCTCTGACCAATTGGCCGTCTGGGGAACCCTGGAAGGTAGGTGATGTCAGGATAAAAGCAAGGCGCATTGCTCCAATTCACCTCCACACTTTAAGCCCATGCATAGAGAAGCACATGAAAAGTTCTAGTGTTTCCCAGAGGTCTGGTAAAGACAAGCTTTGGGGAATAAAATGTGCTACAGCTTAAAACGGTTAGTTTCTGAGTGTTTAAAAAAGCAAGAATTACCCATCCTCAGAACAGGAATCTGTGCACAGGAATAGAAGTCAAGATTGGAACAGTGATTCACTCCAAATAAAGCAGGAAGCCTCCTGAGTGAGTGGGTACTTTTGATTCACAGGTCAGTTGGTAACACACATTTTACATACTATTGGTCTTTGTCAATAGCTGCCATTGTTAGGTGATGAAGGAAGCTATTCAACATCCAGATTCAGCTGGAACAAAGACACTTTAAAGTTGGTGTAAATAGGGTAAAGATCAGATGCTTCCTTTTGATGGAAAGTGGCTCCTCTCCCACTGTTCTTCTTCGCTAATGAAGTCATAAGGCTCTTTAAGGTACTGCCTTCCTAGGGAGTCATAATAGCAGATAATGGATTTTTAGCTAAATCCTTACAGTTTAATTTCCAAGATGGCTGGCAGGCAGCAAGTCTAAACAGGCGCTGTTCATTTTCCAGCATTATTTTGTCTTGATTATTTTCCCAGCAGGCACAAGTATTGGTAGAGAATCTGTTTCAAAGGAATGCAGTAAAATCTTCTTAGACTATCCTAGTGATGCAATTTAAGGATTTGTCTCCCAAGTTGCCATGAATGCACTGTATCCTTCCTTGAATATCTATTGGTGACTGGCTAAACAAACTTGGTGACTTCTCAGTCTACTAGTTTAAAACTTTATGGATAAAACATCAAACAAGTATTAAAACTCAAATCTGGTTCAAACACGCACATTCCTCTCTTGATAATCATAGACTGAAGTAGTGATTTGCCTGTGGGAGTATGCCATTTCCCATCAAATTTTCATTTAGCCTCAAACAAAACCCTTCATTTATTTATTTGTTTCACATTTAAAAATAATACAATATAAACCTTATAACATCCAGTATAAATTAAGCCATGTGGATAGCATAAATGCTGATTTGCCTCAGATCGTTGATAAGCTAATTAAATATTTGAGAGATGCCGTATTTTATATTACAGCTCAACATTAGAGAGAAGCTATGTCTTAAACCTCCAAATGGTATGGCCACTTTTGCACAAAACAATAAACCTGGACTCCAGGGAATCCTGGCATCATATTCAGTTTCTGCTTGACTCCTTCTGCTAACCAGAGCAACAACTCAGTGAACAGACACTTACCAAGAAGAAATAGCTGAATGCTCATACTTTGTTGTTTTCCTAATAAGCTAGAATTTGGAATCGCCTTCTGATGCCTCACTGGTTTGGGAGTCACAAGCCAGAATTCTGAGTTTGGCCATAATGCCAGCTTTTTCTTTTCCATGAGTTCCTCGTTATTGTATCCCAGGGAGGTGGCATCTAGGGCTTGTGGGCCTGTTAAAGCCCATGGGTGGGGGGAGGTCTCCATCCAGTCTGGTCACTTTTTCCCCTAACCCTAACCCTGGTCCCACCAGGAGGAGAATAATAATAACCCCAATCAGTGGCTGATCAGAGATAAGTGCTCTTCCCTACTTAGCAGAGAAAAAGAGGCAGGTAGAATGAACCAGGCATGGTTCATTAGCATGCTGCTCATGGATGATAAGCCAGAATTCGTCACAGCTCTGGTGTATCATTTTGCTGGTATGCAACCCATAAAAGATTGCCACTCAAACATTAATTTAAATCAATGTTATCTATCATCTTTTAATCTAACTATCCCACTTAATTTATCTAGCTATCCTGCCATTCTCTGCTTATACACTCCTTATGCACTGGACTACCAGGAGTTTCCCAGTTCTTAGCAAGTACTATTTTAGCCACCATCAGAAAGTTTGAAAGGATAAAGTTAGCTTTCCATTCTTCATTTCTAGAGGCATGTTAAATTAGTTGGCTTGATTTTGGCTCCAGTATTCCTTCATATCTAGCAGTCATCCTCTGTGTATTTCTTTTAATACCAATCCCAAATATTTCAATATGAAGGCAAGAATGACACATACATAAAAGAGGTTTTTGTTCATCCTATGCATGGAATGTGGAGCAGTGCAGCTGTCTCTGCTGTCACCATGACTCATGCCAAGTATTTTATCTAGATGGCTGTTTTCAGCTGTCTGCAGTGCCAGGGTGGCAAGATAAGAAGGCTGGTGTAAAGCTAGGAACCAGTGTGATTCCTCACAGAATTTCAGAGCTAGGACTCCAAATAGTCCTATGGCTTCCTAGAGGATGGGAGGAGGCCATAGAATGGTATCTTTAATGATGCTTTATCAATATGATTTATCCTTCAGTGTAAGAAACCATCGGGACAATAATTGATGGTATTTTTCTTTTGCATTAACACAATTGGCTTTGCCAAATCTTCCTATCACAAGGGAAATCCACTCTCCTACCATGACTGTGGTGCCAATTGTCTTTATTCATCATTATTTCTTCCAGAATTCTTTCTGCATATCTTTGAGCAGGGATAGATTTTAGATGATAATCTTTTAGTGTGGCTGCTGCTTTTAAACATTGCTTTTGAAATCTGAATAGTGAGTTCTTAAGGTAAAGGTAAAGGTTTCCATGTGACATTAAAGTCCAGTCATGCCTCACTCTAGGGGGTGGTGCTCATCTGCATTTCCTAGCCGAGGGAGCCAGCATTTGTCCCCAGACAGTCTCCGTGGTCATGTGGCCAGCATGACTAAACACCGGAGTGCACAGAACACCGTTACCTGCCCACCGAAGTGGTACCTTTTTATCGACTTGCATTTGCATGCTTTCGAACTGCAAGGTTGGCAGGAGCTGGGACGGAGCAACGGGAACTCACCCCATTGTGCAGATTCGAACCGGCGACCTTTCGATCAACCAGCCCAGCAGATTCAACCACTGTGCCACCTCTCTCAAAAGTCCTCTTTTGAGGAGTTTGCTCATTTTTGACATTCAGGTTTTCTCACCAGCACTTGCAGTAGAATGCAGCCATGGGAAAATGAGATGGTTGAATAGATGTACATTTCATTAGTTAATGCCTTTTTTTATGTCTTTGGCCATGCTACCCTGAAAGCACCTGATCTCTCCTGATCTCAAAAGCTAAGCAGGATAAGGCCTGGTTAGTATTTGGAAGGGAGACTGCCTGGAAACACAGAGTGCTGCAGGCTTAGAGAGCCAGTGTAGTGCACCACACAACGAGCGCGGGTCAAAATCCACAGCTGAAGTGCCAAGGACAGTGGACCCAGAAATAAGCCTGACAATCACTGAAAATCATACAGTTTCCAATTATGTGGGAAAGTTTAGTGAGCATGGTAATGTGAGTGCGCAGGTGGACCTACCATGACTAATCTGAGGATACTGCATCAGGTTAATTGGGCAGGCCAGTTTAGAAGCATCAGACAGTCCAAGCAACTGTCCCTTAAGCAGGAGGATCTGCCTTAGAGGCATGGCTTGTTCTTTTCAGTTTAGAAGGGAGGACTGGTATTCAGTTTGGAAAGAACTTTGTATCATTCATGGCCAGTATTCTAACTATACTTGCTTCTTTGGTTATTGACTTCTGCAATTCTCCTCTTCTGTACTACAAAGCCAGCCTAGCTGGTTAACTTTAACAAAATAAAACTTTGTCCTGAAGTGCTTGGAAGGAGTGGGGGGAAATAGCCATGATGCAAATCACTGCTTGATATTCTGGTCATCGAGTAACAAATGTGCAGCTACAGACCAAACCTGATCTGAAATACAAAACGTCCCGTACTCTAATGTCCCTGCCATCACCACTACTATCTCTTCTTGTCACCAGTAGGGCTACGTGATTCATGTATTCCCCTTCCATGAAATCATGGGGAAATAGTCAAAAGCTGTGATTTCGATTAAGGTTGGAATTTGTTCATATAAGCAACTATATATATATATTCTTTCTAGGTGGCAAATTTGCTAAGGCTCTTCCAAATTCCTCAGATCAGTTATGCATCCACCAGCGCCAAGCTGAGTGACAAGTCTCGGTATGACTATTTTGCCCGCACGGTCCCACCTGACTTCTACCAAGCAAAAGCAATGGCTGAGATCCTACGGTTCTTTAACTGGACCTATGTGTCAACGGTGGCATCCGAAGGAGATTATGGAGAGACAGGGATCGAAGCTTTTGAACAAGAAGCCCGTCTCCGAAATATATGCATTGCCACCTCGGAGAAGGTGGGCCGCTCCAATATCCGAAAATCTTATGACAGCGTCATCAGAGAGTTGCTCCAGAAACCCAATGCCAGAGTGGTTGTCCTGTTTATGCGCAGTGATGACTCTCGGGAACTCATTGCAGCAGCCAACCGATTCAATGTTTCCTTTACATGGGTTGCCAGCGATGGGTGGGGAGCACAGGAGAGTGTTGTGAAGGGCAACGAGCATGTTGCATATGGTGCCGTCACCCTAGAACTGGCTTCCCATCCAATCAAAGAATTTGACCAATACTTCCAAAGCCTCACCCCATACAATAACCATCGCAATCCCTGGTTCAAGGATTTTTGGGAGCAGAAGTTCCAGTGCAGCCTTCAGAACAGAAAGGCCCACCGAAAAGCTTGCGACAAACATTTATCCATCAACAGTTCCAACTACGAACAAGAGTCCAAAATCATGTTTGTGGTGAATGCTGTCTACGCAATGGCCCATGCTTTGCATAAAATGCAACGGACCATGTGCCCAAACACTACTAAGCTTTGTGATGCCATGAAGCATTTGGATGGCAAGAGACTTTACAAAGACTACCTACTGAAAGTCAACTTTACAGGTAAAACTTTCCTTCATGCCTGCAATAAAAAGGTTGCCATAATGGGAAGCATTCCAAAAACATTGCAGTACTTTTAATGGGCCAAATCCATTATTATAAGCATGCACAAGTTTTCAAGATCTCCAGAATTCTCCAGCAAACAAGATGTTACAGACAGCAGATCAGCAAAGGTGGAGAGAAATGGGCAGGAAGGAAGGCTGATTTGGTGCTTCATTCACAGTGTCTGTATAGTCATTGTCTTACAATGAAACAGAAGAGGGTTTGCAAACACTCAGATTTAAAATGCATTTTAATTTAAGATATCGGGGAAGGGGTTTCTATAAAATTGTGATGATGCAGGTAACTTGACTACATCATCCAGGCAACATTTCTCTCCCTCCACCCCAAACAACACAAGATATTTTGAACATCTTGCCCAGTAAAGAGATCTGCAGATCATGAAAGCCTGAATGGTTTTGTTGCTTTGTTTTGTGATCTTTGACTTGAAGGTATTACATACTATGGTTTTCAGATTTATTTGCTTGCTTGCTTGCTTGCTTGCTTGCTTGCTTGCTTGCTTGCTTGCTTGCTTACTTATGGCCAATATGGATGTCTTTGTTTTGCTTTTGTTTTGCAATGGTCTTTTGTCACTAGTAGAGAAAACATCAGAGATGGATGGAGGGGAAGCTGAGAATTCAGATCTTGATCTGAGGAAAAAACAACATTCAGGGTTTGTGAAATTGACTTGGCCTTCATTCAGGAAACTTGCTTTCAGTACAAGAAGTTATTTAACTTCAATCTTCAGCTGAGCCAAGCCAATCAAAAACAGCTTCCCCATGGTAATCCCTCTCCTGTTCCTGTCATGAATGCCTAGAAGGCCTAACTATCACTCTCTATGTATCCCCTTCAAAAACAAGGCGCCATTGAATACATGGAGAGGGATATCCATTGCCCTGCCAACTCCTCTCCCAAACCTTGATGCACTGGGCAGAAGGACTGAAGGATAACCTACAAGCCTCTAGGGCAGTGGTGGCGAACCCATGGCATGCATGCCTGAGCCAAGTCACTCCAGCATCGCCCCAGCAGCCAAGCATCAGAGAACAGGGCACAGAGGGGTCATGTGCATGCTTGGAAAGGAGTAGCAGCGCCAGGCAATGATGCCACGGGCCACGACTCGTTAGCTGCAGCTCGTCCAAGGTTTTGCATGGCCAGTCCGTGCACTGCCAAAGATATATGTATATTTGCTTGGACTGGCTGTGAGTTGTTTTTTCTAAACTAAAACCTTAGTTTTCAGGGTTTATTTCAGGCTTGGCATTTTGCAATAAATAAGTGGGTTTTGGGTTGCAGTTTGGGTACTTGGTCTCTAAAAGGTTCACCGTCACTGCTCTAAGGGAACATATATACAGGTGACTGGAGTCCTCTGTAGTGGGATTCCTGAGAGTGTTGAAAAGCATGTACCCATTCAGTCAACATGCACAGTCCCAATCCGCACACTGTCTGAACACATGGAGTGTAATTTCTCCACAAGGGGTTAACTCTTCTATAGTTTCCATGGCAATGATTGCTACTACCAGAATTCATTGCTTCTGAAGCCAAGTACTGATGCCATACTACTGGCAGTTTGAGGGGTTTGATGTATTACCCCCTCTTGGCTTCTCCTCACAAATAAAATTTTGGCAAGCAGTCTCTTAGGATGCAACTCCAAATGAAGTGTGGAATCCACTGTGTTCACTCACAGGAAGTACTTCATCCAACCAGGAGTCTATAAATATACTTTTATATTTATCTTTTATATTTACTTATAAAAATATTTTATATTTACTTCTTTTATATCCCATGGTTCACCATGGGAAAGCATATTTTTTTAATTCTGGGAGAAACCCTTGCCTTTATCTGGGGAATAGCAGGGGGTCTGGATGACCTGCAAACTTGAGAGAGGCTTAGGAAACAACAAGACATCTTGCTTTACTCTTACTTTCTCTGAGGCTCATCAAACATAGACAATACATCCCAGTGCCATCTAGCTTGGGTCTTAGAGGGTTTACAGTACTTGCAAAGCTCAGTGTGACATCAGGAGTGGAAAGAGACAGAACTAGGGACAGTCACAATGTCTGCAGGTCTCTTAATGGGTCTATCATGTAATTATTGAAAAGAAAAATACATTTCATAGAATTGTAGAGTAGGAAAGGATCTTGGAGGTCATTTAATCCAACACCCCCACACACACACACACACAAAGCAAGATCAGTGGGGTAGGATGCAATTCTGATCACTGTCCAGCCCTTGATGAAATACATCCAGGAAGGAGATGTATTTCCAGCCCACCACCCCGAGGCAGTCCATTCCAGTCAGATCTCTCTTGGAGAGTTTCTCCTAATGTTTCACCAAAATCTGCTTCACTGCAATTTCTATTCATTGGTTCTCTTTTAGACTTCCACTCCTATTGTTCTTATTAATATTTACTTGAAATACTGATTTCCCAACTTCTCCTGGTGTATTCAAGGTGGCTAGAAGCAGATACTTTAAGATACCACCATTTTTCCTGAAAGGCAATTTAAAAATACGTTAAGGGCACAGTCCCATGTCCCCCTCCCTCAGTGCACAGAAGCCTCCAAATTCGGGAGCTTTCATGCACAGTGGCTTCCTTTGCCCTGCACCCAGCATTCCATCTGGGCAGCTCTTTTCAGCTGTCCCAGTGAAGCAGTTCAAAGGGGAGAGAATATATCGATGGTCAGCCCAGGTTGCTCCCCTCCCTGGCCTCTACATGGCCCTTTTTCTCCTCTCTGAAGCTGATTTCTGACCTCAGAGAAGCAGCTGGCAGTGTTCGTTCCACACCATCTCTGAAGGCAGCAGGGCTTCCCAGCACCAAGGTCACAGGACTGCCTATAATCCCATTTCCCCCCTCCAGCTGATGTCAGGAGGCCATGGGGTTGTTCCCCACATAAATAGAGGGAAGGCAACAAAATTAATGAAACAGCAGCATATGGAAGCAGACAAAAGGATTCTACTGCGTAATGTAATGTCATTTGGCCTTGTCATTATAGCAAGCGCTGGCAGGCCAAACGGGTTCCTAAATGGGAAAGTCTTTGCAGGAGGCAGAAGGCTGACAAGGAAGAGGTCCTGTCATCTGCATGTGATAATTTGCTCTAGTTGGCTTGCCTGTCTTCAGAACCGAGTGTGCAACAGACGCGTCCTTTAGCGGTAGCTTCATTTAACCATGCTGCCCACGAACAGTGGATCTGATCTATTGCTGTCTAGAGTCTTGCTGGGGAGCAATTTTTATTTTTTTATTTTTTGGTCGTGCAAATGAACGCATGCATTATTCAACAGAATCATTCCCAATAAGTCTGCATAATAGGGAGATTCAGGTGTCGGATTAACTAGTTTTGACAATTCATTATGGATCATTTTTGCTGTTTGATTTGGTGTTGCTAGATAATCAATATTTCACAACACAGAGCGACCTGCAGGGCAGTCTGCAATGATGAGATCTATTGATTCGGTATGCTGACAACATTTGACATTATCTGCTGCTTGGGTGATGAATTGGCTGTAGCTTCTTGTGAGAATGACCTAATCCTGCACACTGCTCTATGGACACAGATTCCACTGATGGTAAAGAAGCTTACATATGAGTCACTAAGCACTGGGAGGCAGCCCTGTTTCACAACATTACATCTTTCTCATCTAGCATAAAGTGGTATTGAAATATAGTGTGAGGTTCACTGGATATTTTTTCACTAGCAATATAATCATGATCCAGCCTTGTAAAATATATGTGGCGTAGGTCAGGCTTGTAAATTACAATGCATCCATCCTGAGCACAATTCATCTCCGGGCAACTAGGCAATAAAGCTTTGCACAAGTTGGCTCTTCTTTAGGCCACCAATAAATAAAATGCTGTGGACAGGCAGGTGGGCCAGTAAATTTTGGAGCCCTATTTGCATGGTTCACATGCCTCCCCATTTTGCAGCTACCCATAGATGACCGTGAAAGTATATGACAAGCGTAGCAGCGGCTGTGGTTTATGGTAGGTAAAACCCTAAAGCTGCTAAAACCATGCCTAACTCCCTTTTATGTCTTCAGATTAAGAGCTGGCTTGTACCTTTCGGATCTGAGAAGGCTGAGCTGGTGAAAGTCATCGACTAGAAACCTGTGTGGATGTCCTTAAGCACCTTAATTCTATATTTAAGTCCCGTCAATAAGATGTCAGAGTGACTGAATGTGGCTTGTGAAGTGTTATTTTCACCAGGGGCTGGGGGTGGAAATGGATGGTGTTTTTTTTTTCTTTGTTCTTGCACCACAAAGTTCAGGGAAGGACAATTGTTCTGCTACCCAGCTTAAGGTACAAACCCATGGCTTGTTCCCTCCATGCTCATAACAGCCCAGACTTGGAGTTTCACAGGCATCCTACACAGCAAGAGCAGCAGCGCTGACTGCTATCTTCACACACCTCCCACTCTACACTTCTGCTAGCTGGCCATTTTTGACCATCTAGCTGGGCTGTTTTGTGGGGGAAGGAAGAAGGCAGCAGAGGATACAAAATAGCTCACATGGTGGCATCCACACTACCCTCGCCAGGGCACCCTTTTACCTCTTCTCCGAGATGAAGCTCCTGACCTTGGAGAGGCAGCCAGTGTGGCTTTGTCCATATCAGCTCCAAGGAGGAAAGAAGAGTGCAGATTCCAAGCTCCAAGCTTTGTTTCCAGCATCTCATATGGAAATCAGAACTTTAAGGCCAACTCCATGCCCACCATGACCAATGTTTACAGTGAATGGGATCACTTTCTCTGTCCAAGAAGTGTGAATTTGGTCAGTTCAATTTAAAATGTGGACCCATAAACATCCCCATCCTTTCCTCAATCTCTCCCTATAAATACGGGGGAGGGGGCTTTTTAAGGATATAACATGCATCCCCTAACTTTTAACTTTCCCTCTAGAATACTCTAAGCCTCTAGAGCAGGTCTTTGTCTTCTCTTTTAGACCATTCTGTGGTGTGTCCTTGCCTTTTACTTTAGGAATGAGCATTTTCCTGGGAGGGCTCCCTGGGTCTCCATAGACCTTTCAGAATGGAAAATATTTGTTTGTTTGTTTGAAACATTTTCATCCCATCCTTTGCACAAGCCTCAGGACGGCTTACAAAATAACAGTCTGTTCATGGGGTGTGCCCACCTCATAGTTAATATGATACCAGCTCCAGTATTGCTAGAAAAAATAATGAACCCTCTGCCTATCGATCTATCTATCCAGTATGTCCAAGGTATAGAAACTGGATTGGATGGATGCCATTAGGAGCATGCACCCTTCTCATCCAGGCAGGACACAAGTTTTTCCACAACACCAGTGATGTGACTAAGTGTACCCTTTCCTTTTCTCTCTTAATAAGTGTAATATGATTGTTCACTTCTATGGCGAAGATGGGGATACTTGGGGATGATGTTGCAGGAAGAGCAAAACCTGCAAGCCTGCCCTGGAATTGGCCGGTGGTTGAAGGTATATAATGGATCTCCACCAGTAAAACACACTGGCTCCACATCCACCTCTGGTGGCCACTTCCATATTGCCAAAGAAGGTTCATCAATTTGCATAACATTTACTTCTGTAAATTGTTTACCTATAGCTGCATGTTGGGAAATCATAGCTACAATTTAAATAGGAATATGCTAGATTTCAGCATTGGTGAGAAGCCTGGCCAGGTGACCTGCGTGCCTGCTTGGTCTGCTGTCCAGATGCCCACAGGTGATGAGCAACTTTGTGTCTCCTGCTGCTTTCCCTTCTTAAAGTTCTTTGCCTGTAGCCCAGATTTGGACTGGGCAGCTCATCAAGCACAGGACATCTTCTTATAGAAGTCTGTCCCCTACCAGCATTCCAAAATAGAGAATTGTCCTTTGCAAATTGTCCTGGCCATCATACACCCACCGCAAATATAAATATAAGCCTTCCTTCTCTACACATGGCATCAAACTGACAGCCACTTTTTCTAGTTGGATACGTTTAAGCACTTAACTTTTCAGTGTATGTTTTGCCTAAATGCATGCCTGCCAAGATAGCTTGGTTGTTCTCGAAATTTGCGTTTTGCTCATTTCAAAAGATGGGCCAATAAACAAGCAGAAGAGATATAATTATTTTGTATTCATGAACTACAGCTAGCAAGCATCATCTTAGAAAAGACATTCTGCCCTCTTGTTTCTATGGAGGCATTATCTAAAACCCAAGCAAATAGTCCCTTCTGAACTATAACTTTCTTCATTTGCAAATCTGTGCTTTCTCCACAAATGATTCAGTTGATTAAAGCACAGTTCTGAGCACATTTACTCAGAGGTAATTCAGCACAAACTTCCAAAAACTCTGAGCAGGACTTACTCCCAGCTGCCCTCTACCTAGTGCCATTCAAACATGTTGGACTACAACTTCTATCATCCCCAATCACTGTGCTGGGTGGTAATAATGGAAGCTTTAGTGCAAGACACTATAAGAGCTCTTTTCCTAGGAGGGGAAGCATTGGGGAAGACTGGTGTGTGAGTATAAGAACTAGTTTGGCATGGTGATTAAAGACTAGCAAGTCCCAGGCCTAAAACTTCTGCAGCTATGAATCTCTGAACCTTTCACTTTCTCTTCCCCTAATCTACCTCACAAGTTTGTTCTGGAAAATTTTTATGCCACCCTGTGCTTCTCAGAGGAAGGATATGAATGGGGAAAAAAAAGAACGTGTAATGTCTTAACAGAGGTTTGCTGCCTAAAACCCATGTGATTAATTGACAACATTTTCTGTAAGCTGTGCGAAACATCCCCATGTCAAAGCCTACTATTGTGTACATTCAATGTTCCAAGTGCAGAGCAGCGCGCCGAATTGTTTGAAACAGCCCTGCTTCCTTGGAGCACAATGCAGCCTGCACAAAATGCATCCCAGCAGGCTGAACAATGGCGCAGCGCTTACACTCCATCATCTCCCCAACCACTGGACACTGGTGCCACAGGTGAGCTTGCTTCCTCTTTGTGAATCTCTCCATCCATTCTACAGTAGAATCAGGTGAGAGAAACATCTAAGCTGACACACAAGCCTCACAGGCACACGGAGCATCTCTGAATAATTTAGAACTGCAAGGGAGAACGCCACCTTGCCATCTGTGTCGGAAGAGTGGAGTACAGATGGGCAAGTTTAGCAGGTGAAGGATTGTATGGCAATTGTTCTTTTGCTGCCTCATCTGTCAGTGTTCAAGGGCTGATTCTTACATTCCCAAAGCTTCTGAGTGCCTCCTGATCTTGGACAGGCAGAAACCATGCCGAGTTTGTCCACAGTTCCCTGCCCGTTACATTCTCTCACTTCTAAGCAGAAGAGCCCATCCCCCACAGAGAGATCAAAAACAAGCACACCCCCACCATTCACTATCATCTCTCTGACACCTCGCAGGTCTACCTGTCCTTTCCAATCCTGACTGCTTCAGTGCAAACAGACATCTGCGTTTGTTTTTCTGACATTTCCTTGTATTTCAGTGGAACTGGTGTCTTTCTCTTGATTTATATCACTAAGTTTAAAAATAGCACCAAAACCATGTGCAGTTGTCTATGTAATTTAGACCATTAGCGTCAACCAGGATGTTCACTCAAGCCATCACCTGCATTGAGAGCCCACATTTTTAATTTAAATCAGTTAACTCTTGAAAATAAGATGAGGCACAACATTTCAGATCAGGCTGCTGACTTAAAACAGATGCAGAAACATTTGTGTGCAGATTATAGAGTAAGAATATACAGTTCAGTTTCTTCAAAGCTGAGGAACTACAAACAATGTAGCAAAAGCAAGACTATTAAAACCTGCATTGACATTCATATTTTAGACTCTGCTGTTTCCTCATAAATGTGTTCTATCCAGTGCTGGTCCTACTTAAAGTAGATGTATTAAAATAATGGGATTTAAGTTTCACTAATGTTGGATACAACCCTGTTAATGCTCTGAAGTCCTGCTAAGCAATATACAGTCCCCATCCTTGGCCCCCACTGACTTCAATCTCTGATGGAATGTTCTAATTCTTTTTCTTCCAACATTTCTACTATCCAGCAGTTGCAAGAAACAGGATGGATCCCCAACAGGATGAGATATTCCTTTTTATTTCTTTAAAAGACACAGCTTTACCAACAAAGCTATCACTGAAGAGCAATATGAACATTTGATGTTCAGTGACAGGCTGAAATAACAAATTCCAGTCCAGCCATCCATCCTGAAAAAATGTCACTAAAAATACACGGTCAGATCTAGTAAAGGAGATCCATGTGCAGAAGTTTTCTGTATGTATAGCTGATGTGAGATGCCAGTCCAAAGTCACAAGACAAGACTTATCTGAGTGCAACTAAACTCTCTGAGTACATCTTTTAGTTTGCACTCAGAAGCACACTTCCATCCCAAGACACTCCATACACCTAGAGTTGTTCCAAGGTAGAACCTTTAGCAAAACATTCAAAAGAAGTGGCCACTGAAGTGTAATTCCCTCTGGTTTGAGAAATCTGCATTCATTTTGGCAGTTGCCTTGTACTCACCTTTTCTGTGCATTGCTTCAGCATTAGAAATTAAATGTCGCCATTCATTCAAATAGCAAAAGTTATGACTTTACTTCAGAGTTGCACCAAGTCTTCCTGGGGTTTTCATCTTGGAAGTAAAGGTGCCACATCTGGGAATGCGAAGATTTCTCTTAAAAGAGCAGCATTCCCATGAAGGAAGGTGTCGTGTGTCTCTATGAAATAATGAGACAGCATGAAAAGTCCTGTTTCAAAGTACTGGTTAAGAAAGATGGAAGGATCACAAAGGGCACTAAGGATGTGGAAATCAGAAAAATTCACATTCGTCAAGGGTATCTGGGTTTCACCTTGAAGTTCACTCCAATTTGTGTCCATAACACATTTGGAGTTGTGTTTTAACTTTTTCATGAACACTGAAAAGTGCTTGGGCATACACTCAATAGGACACAATATCTTCCTTTTTATTAAAGCATGATTGTGTGGGCTTTTAAGAATATGCCTTCTTTAATGCATATTGTTTCATATTTTTGAAAACATCTTCTCCCACCCCTTCCTCCAAGTATAACAAACTCAGAGATGCACAAGTTTTGATATGCTCATGTTCATGTTCAGGAGGTGTGAATGGGTATATTCTTCAAACAACTCTAAAGAGCACCACAGTTGCCTCCTAGACATGTATAGATCAGAAAAGATCCTACAATTTCCAGCATTCCCATCACATGGAATGTATCAATGTAATCATTACTTCTCCACTGCTATAGGAAAAAAGAAAAAGAAAAAACCAAGGAGAGGTGGTAACCATTTCTCTTACTAATATATATGCTAACACTAGCAGTTGTTCTATCTAAATAAGTATCTATATAACTTTGGAAGTCATAGAATAGATGCTCACATGTAACAAAATCAGTTGGTGGATGTTTTCCTTCCAAGCTTGCAACGTAAGTCTTTTTGCGACTCTACAGGCTGCCTGCATCGACTTTTGCTGGCCATCTGTTAATCCCCACATGAATGGGGTGTAGTTTAACATTGCATTCACAGCTGCTGCTATCACAGTTTTTCAAAAACACTTATTCAGGCAGTGTCTTCCAGTCCAAAAGAAGCCACTGAGGGACATGCTCATGTCGTATGCCCAGAGAGGCGATATCCTCATTCCAGTGCTAGCATCCAGCAGAGCTAGCCGCCTCTGCTGGATGCAAGGTTCTCTTACCCTGAGAACACAGCCTTTTGCTCAGGTTGGACCAAAGTCACCCGATGGCCAATGGCCAAGTGGGGACTAGATCCTGGACCTCCTGAGTCCCCTGCCTAACATCCTAACCACCGCCTCAGATTGGCGCACTTCATATAGAAGTTTCTGTTTCTTTGTCTGTTGTGCCTATTATTATTTGCCATTGCATTGCAAATAAAAAGATTCCAAAAACCTGCAGACTTTTTCAGCATAAGCTTGCACCCTTCAGGTTGCTGTTTACAGGAGCCAATCTTTAGCGTTGTCCACGGTGTGATCCCTTCCCCTTGCTTCCCAAGTGCTTTGCCAAGAAAGGGGACACACCAGATAGAAGACTGTGCTGAAGCTGATCTGTGTGTGGAGTAAAGTGTTTCCTTCTTTCAACTCATTCCTTATTTTCTTTCCACACATCAGCCAGATTTTAAGATATGAATATTAGTGCTATATCCTGAACTCCTCCTTTATTTATGTATTGCATCTGGATACAAAATCATAGCTGAGGATTAGTGGATAAAGAGAAAAAAGAATTCCTCATTGGCATCATGGTGCTTGCTATGTCACTGTACAAAAGAGCACTTGGCAACAGTTGCTGCATGGAGCAATTTCAGTGACATAGTAAAATACATAATGATCTGTCCTGCTTGGCTTGCATACTTTTACTCATGAGTAATCCTCTTGGGATTGAGACATTTGTACAATAGGAGCAAGGTGCTTTGTAAGCCAATCACAAGTGTGCTAAATTTATCCTACACAGCATCTTTAAAAAGTTTCCGAATGTGCTAGTGGTATATTTTTCTTCAGTATCCCTCAGCCCTGCCCATTCTCAGCTTTAAAAAGTGAAAAACCTCTGTTCCCTTTTACTTGTGGGATTTGCTGGACTTCAAGAGGTGAAAAAACATGCCTTGAGAGCCCATTTCCATGGTAACCATTTCATTCAGGTAAGAAAGTAAATAGGAGTCATTGGCCTGCAGCACACATTCATTTCCCTCGCTTCTGAGCACAACAAAAAACTTTCTATGCCATATACACTAGCTGAGCTCCTCAGCTGAATTTTTATTAGCTTTTTATTTTAAAAGTGTCAAAAACCCCTTACAGTAAATGTGAAATAAAATTAACTATTTAAACCATTTTTCTGTCCCAGATGTGGTCTGATTCCAAACTATAGACAGGAGTCATCATGCAGCAGAGCCATGTTATGCACCTGCCTTCTGACATACGCTCTTGTGAGGACACGGCCTCTGTTTTCAGCCTTCTGAGCCCGAGGGCCTCACTTCAGCCTGCACAATAGGAGCCACTTTTAAGGTTTTTGCCACATAAACAGAATAATAGAAGAGTAGAGTTGGAAGGGGCCAGAAGGGCATCAGGTCCAACTCTCTGCTTAGTGCAGGACTCCAAGTTAAACCATCCCTCTCAGATGGCTGCCCAGTTCCATCCTGAATGCCTCTAGTGTGGCAGACCTCACAACTTCCATTTTTCCATTGTCATACTGCTCTAACAGTCAGGAAATTTGTCTTGGTATCTAGCTGGAATCTGACTTCCTGTAATTTGAGCCCATTATTCCATGTCCTGTACTCTAATATGATCATGAAGAGATCCTTCCTTCCTCTTTGACACAGCTGAAGGAGCTACCTAATAAATCATAAGTTTGAAGAGCTGGGATTTGTAAGTCAGAGACAGACAGCAAGTAGATTTCTATGATTTGAACTTCAACTCCAAAGCCTCCACCATCATGGCCAATAGCCAGGAAAACTGGGAAATGAAGTCTCACACACCTTCTGCCTGAGTAAGTTCTCTAGTGAAATAATGACCATAAAATAATATGTGTATCTCTATTTAACTGGAATGTGATCCATCCAAAGCTTGGAAGGTTTCCGCCAAAGAAATTACTGGAAACCACAGTGTTGCAGCATCTTTTGAAAATCAGTGGCTGAATTTTTCCATAGGAATGATGGGCCATAGTGCCTTTTTTTAACCCAGCCATTGCCAGTAGTAACTACCCACAGGGAGTGTACATCTTAGGTGAATTTTCTGACTCATCCTTGAACTTAGCCTGCATATAACTTAATTCTTCAGATTGGAAAATAAACCCCTATATCAAGGATTATTGATATTATTTTTAAATCTCTCGTTGTGTCAGCAGCAGGGGGTTGAGGAGCCGGATGTTCTGTCTACCCTGCTTGCAGTTGCACAACATGCCTTGGTGCAGAGCCAAGTGAAAAACATTTTTTAAAGTATCAGCTTAAGTTGTATAAATATTTTGGCATTTCCTCTTCTTTTCCTGGGTGTATTTGCGTCATGCAAGGCAACCAAGTCTCTAGATGGTTTATTGGGCTGGAAATGGCTTTGGACCTCCACAACATGGTTCAGATCTTGGCTAGGAATAGCACTGCAGTTGCTGCGGCATTAACATAGCACTGGGTTGCATTACGAACTGTACTAAAGTATGCAAGATTTACCAGCAAAACTCCCCATTGTTTCAAACAAAAAGTCTACCTGAAGCAGAAACAGAGAAGGCTCTCTAATTCTCCTGAAAAGGGATTTAATGTGAACACACAAGGAGTCTTCTGGTCCCTTAAGGGCTGATGCATTTAATTTGGCATGAACTTTCATGGACACTTTTCACTTCACCAGCTGCAGCTTTAAACTGGCTGATCCACAGACAAATGCAGGAGTTAGGGACATCCAGAGGGTGTTAATTGCCTTAACAGTTGATATTCACAAAACATTGTTGGGTGATAATACAGACAATAGTACAATGGTGAGATGATTAGCATATGTAATGTGATACCAACACACATGCACACACACACACACTCACATTTGCACATATTCAAAACAGAGGAATTGGGGTTTCTTGATACACTGGAATTCAGCAATACCATGAAGTCTGTCTTCGAAATGTCTTTGTTCAAGAATGTTCAACTAAACATTGCCATTCCTTAATTTGAGCCATTATTTGAAAATCTGAACTGGAATTTCACCTCCACCACCCACACCAAAACAACAGAAACTGGCTCAGAGCACGAATGGCAAGTTAAGAGCATAAGAACATAAGAAAAGCCATACTGGATAAGACCAAAAGTTCATCCGGTGCAAGACTCCATACACTCAGTGGCAAGCCAGCTGTGCAAAGGGTCACGCAAGCAGGATGGGTGCAAGACCCCCTCCTGCCCAAGCCCCTCAGCAACTGGTGTATGCAGGCAGGACACCTCTGGTGAAGGAGGCTGCACATAGCCAGCAAGGCTAGTAGCCACTGATAGCCTCCTCCCTCATGAATCTGTCCAGTCTCCTGTTAAAGCCATCCGAATCGGTGGCCATCACCACTTCCCATGGCAGCAGATATCATAGTTTAACTGTACTCTGTGTGAAGAAGTGCTTCCTTTTATACGTCCCAAACCTCACACCAATCAGCTTCATGAACCTTGGGTTCAGTGTTATGGGAGGAGAAAAACACCTCCACTTTTCCTCTCCATTTTTTCCACACTGTGCATTACTTTAGGCTCCTCTCATGACTCCCCTTACTCACCCTTTTTCCCAGCTGAAAAATCTCAGCTGCTGCTGCTGCTGCTGCTGCTGCTCATAGGGGACCTGCTCCAGCCCCCTGATCATTTTTGTTGCCCTTCACTGTACTTTTTCCAACTCAATAGTCCCCTTTTTCATGTAAGGTGGCCAGAACAGAACATAATATTCCAAGTGCGGTCACACCAAAGATTTGTATTAGGGAACTAAGATCTTGGCAGTTCTATTTTCTATTCCATTACCGATTACACCTAGCATGGGGTTTGCCTTCATCACAGCAGGTGCGCACTGGGCCGACAAGTTTTTTGTAAAGCTAATATCTGGCTGGATTCTAACTAGAAATGGGAGAATTGTTGATGCTAAGTCTCCTCAAGTTTCTCCCACTTCTGCCAAAATGCTCACTTCATCTCACTTCTGTTCCCAGTTGTAAGCTTTTCTGCTGCTGTTGTTCTAAGAGAAAAGGGTGAACATTAAGGCAAGCATTTTTAGAAGCATGCATCAAACAGCATAGTTTTTCCCTGTTGACAAAACTATGCAAATCTTTCCAATATGTGCATTAAAGGGTACATTTTTCTAAGGTACAAATTTGGTGAATGCGATCACATGCTTAGAAAGATAGAAACATACAAACATAGAAACAGAGCGAGTCAGAAGGGGCCTCCTGGGCCATCTAGTCTGACCCCCGGCTCCAGCCGGCTCCGCTCACGACATGCCCACCATGTGCATGTTCAGCCTATCTTTGAACACCCTCACAGATGGGGCCTCAACGACCTCCCTTGGAAGCCCTCGGGGTCCTAACTGTCAGGAAATGCTTCCTGGCATCCAAATGGAACCTTGGCTCCCTGAGCTTTGCTCCGTTGGGGCGCGTCCTGCCTTCCTCTGCAGGGGAGAACAGGTCTCTACCCATCTCCATGTGACATCCTCTCACGTACCTGCATGTCGCCAACATATCCCCTCTGAGTCTCCTCTTCTCCAGGCTGAAGAGACCCAGTTCCCTCAGTCTTGCCTCATACGGCATCCCCTGCAAACCGGCCACCAACCTTGTGGCCCTACGCTATATCCTTGTGGCGATATCCTTTCTGTAATGAGGAGCCCAAAACTGAGCACAATCCTCCAGTTGCGGGTGCACCAGAGTCATATAGAGTGGTAGTAATACCTCTCTCAATTCAGAAGCCACGCTTCTGGCTATGCAACCAAGGGTGGCGTTCGCCCTCTTGACCACCGCATCACACTGCTGACTCACGTTTAGCCTGCAGTCAACCAGTGCCCTGAGGTCCCTTTCACAAGTGCTGCTCTCCAGCCACTTGTCCCCTAACCTGTACTTATGACACCTATTCCTATGCCCCAAGTGCAAGACCTTGCACTTATCCACATTGAATGCCATCCTGTTGTCTCCTGCCCACTTCCATAGTCTGTCCAGAACTTTTTGGATCTGGAGTACCTGCTTCTCAGTTGTAGCCACTGCCCCAGTTTTAATGTCATCTGCGAACTTGATCAGCAGACTGTTCACCCTTTCTTCCATGTCATTTATGAAAAGATTAAACAGGATCGGCCCCAGGACAGAGCCCTGGGGGACCCCGCTTGTCACTGGTCGCCATCCCGATGATTCCCCACTAATGGTTACCTTCTGCTTTCGGTCAGTCAACCATGCCCTAATCCACTGGACAGTGCTTTGGTGTATAACAAAACTCTTCAGTTTCTCCACCAGGATATCATGGGGCACTTTGTCAAAGGCCTTGCTGAAATCCAGGTATACCACATTCACTGCATCCCCTCCATCTAGCCATCTCGAAAGCTTGTCATAGAATTCCACAAGGTTTGTCTGGCAGGACCTGTTTTTGCGGAAGCCGTGTTGTGTGGCTGTCAGCCTCCCTTCCCTATCTAGCATCACTAGATCTCTCTCTATTATGAGCCTTTCCATTGTTTTTCCTACAATGGACGTAAGGCTAACTGGTCTGTAATTCCGCATGTCCCTTCTACGACCCTTTTTGAAAATTGGGACCACTGATGCCACCCTCCAGTCCTCTGGAACTTCACCCATTCTCCACGAGGCCTCAAAGATGGAGGCCAGCGAGCATGAGAGAACCCCTGCCAACTCTGGCCAGCAGGTGTGAGCGAACCCCTGCCAACTCT
Organism: Varanus komodoensis; assembly: GCF_004798865.1. Taxonomy (NCBI): domain Eukaryota; kingdom Metazoa; phylum Chordata; class Lepidosauria; order Squamata; family Varanidae; genus Varanus; species Varanus komodoensis. The sequence continues at coordinate 16,172,088 of NW_025335409.1, read as the reverse complement.
AAGATATGAGGTTTACCCACAAAATATGTTTGCATTTGTGTTCAAGAGTGCAAGTTTTAGCATTAACCTGACAGAATGAAATTAACATGCACTCTAGTTCTAACCTATTTAGGATTTTTCTCAGCTTTTGTCCCCTTAAAGAGCTGAGAAATATAAAAGTAGGACCAAGGGCTGCAGCCACCCACAATGATTAAAAATAGAACAAACTATGTTATACCTCAAGCTTATACTCATTTTCCCAGGAGTAAGCAGGGACGAAGTATGATCCAAGTATTTTTATTTTATGCATTCTTCATAGTATTGATCCTTCACTACATCCTTAGGCCCATGAAATTGTTTTGATCTGCTTTCCAGATCAGCACTGGGGTGTGAATCATATTTAAACTTAACCATCTGAACTTAAAATGAAAACAACCCCAGAGGTGTGGGGAAACCATTACCAAATTTTTCTTGGCTCGAATCTGAACCACACACAAGCCTTCAGCATGAATTGAAACCTAAGCTGCGTGTTTGATGATTTGACCCACACAAACTTTTTAGGAATACAGTGTTTTTGTCTCACTGTTCCATTGATCCTGTTTTTGCAAACACTTATATGGCTAATTGATCTCTTTATGGTGCTTTAAAATTATTTTTAGTATCAAACTGAGATGGTTTGAACCTGGGATATTCTGAGCTATCTTCTGTTCCTAAAAAGTATGCCACAGTGCCAAATTGGTACTAAGAACATACTTCGATGCATGAACTTTGAAGTGCTTGGAGCAGCATGACTCTTCCACATCTTCTACTTTGACTATTTATATTTTCTACAAATCTGTTTCAGCAAAGCTGAGCAAAATACAGCATCCTACATCTTAGAGGTTGGAATGTTTTGCTCTGTGTGGATTTGGAACCCCAACAATGGAGTGGCAGCTGGAGGAGGTTATTGAAAAAATTAAGCATGTACTTCTACAACCTAAATTGCCCTATCAACCCAAAGTAGCATTTTTTAAAGGCTGTTTTTCTGTTATGTAGAAAAGGGCTTGTGATTCTTGGATAGTATCCAAATGTTTTACATATTACACTGAATGAAGTGGTAATATTCTGAACTGCACAATTTAAAATGGTCCCCCACATTAAAATGGTGGGAATGTCGTGAGTACATGGTGGGCATGTCATGAGTGGAGCCGGCTGGTGCCAGAGGTCAGACTAGATGGGCAGGGAGACCCCTTCTGACTCGCTCTGTTTTGTATGTTTCTATGTTTCTAAAATGAAACGTCCTTGCATGCAGTAAGTGAGAACACCAGAAAGAAAGGTTTATTTAAGGTTTAGAATAGCAATGTCCCTTATGAGCTACTTGACTAAATTCAGGGACCTTTTCATTTGGGGCAGCTGTCCAAAAATGTAATTCTCATTACTTCCTGCAGGAACTGATAGAGGTCAAAATCCAACCACTTTCTGGCAGGATAACTCACCAGAATGTAGGTTCTTTCCTTGGTAGTTCAAGAAAGAAATGTACCCAAGTGTCTTCCAAATAGCCAGCATAACTTGAGAAGGGAGTCTTAGTCATAATGGAACAAATCCAAGTAATCCCATTTAAGTGATCGATAGACATGCAGGTCTTTGATAGATAAATAATTCTATTTTTCTTCATTCATCTGAGAACTGGGCATTTCAGTAAATTGCATCTTTTAAAGACTGGGCTTCATATGCCTTCCATGATGATGATGATTGCAATTATTACCACCATCATTATATCATTTCCCCACCACCACTGGCAAAAGTGATCCTGAGTGCAGAGATGATCAACTGCTACAAAAGGAAAGTGTCTCCCAAATAAGAATTTTATCTTCAGGAGACTTTGTGTAGGTCTAAATGAAAATGTGTTGTACTCTCAGTCATACACTGACAAATCCACATGGCTAAAGTAGAAAGAGGTCAAGAATTTTAATGAATTTTAGACTAGTGTCACTAATGCCCTTTTTGAAAGATCTCTGCAGCTGTGTTTCACTGTCAGTCTCTCCTTGGGTCTGTTCCCTTGCTTTTAAGCAAAGAAATGATACATCAACAATCTTTTTCCCCTGAGGTTTCATGATTGTTCCTGAACAGATTCTGTGGAGCAAAATATTGCAAAGTGAAGTAATGTGACTAAGTGGCCCTTGACCTCTTTTCCTGAGGACTGAGGGATTTCCAAGTAGAAAGGAAGTCCATGACCAACAAGCTGTAGAACACAGCGGGGCAGATTTCAAGTGTTCAGTATCTACTTTGCTTGTTGCTGTTGTTTTCCACAAGAACATTTAAGGTCCACAAAGTGGAGGCAAGTGCAAAGTATTGGCTCAAGAGGATGGACATACACTGACTAGGTTTGGGCAACACAATAACAGTTCTCAAGGACTGAGTGGCTGTTGTTGAAATGTGGGTTATTGTGTTTTCCTGAACCCTGCTAAGATATCGAATTGTGCTGAAGAAGCCACACAATCTTTGCACACAGCTCGTGAGCCAACATCTTGCTTCTCTGGATCTAGACCACAACAAGGCTACTGTGGTGAGTCAGGGCTATTGGAGCCTAATGAACATTTGGATGCAGCTCACAGTACAAGCTCTCAAGAAGAAATAATCTGTCTCTAAAGAGCTTGAGCGTGAGGCTAAAGCCATAGAACTTCAAGTGAGGGCCTGAGACCTGACAACCTTAGAAATGTTAGTTGCATGCATTTCAAAAACTGCATTTTCTATAGCAGGTATGAAGGTAGATTGAGATCTCTGAGTGATTTGCAGTAAAATGGGAAGAGTTTCTGATTACCTTCTCAATAGTTTTGCAGCAACCATGTAACTGCTTCTTGCTACTGTGTCAGAAGCCAAGCACTAGGAACAAGGTACTTCTGAGGACTTGTGCAGCCCTGGAATTTGTGATCAATACTTGCATCAAGGTCCCAAATACCTCCAGACAAAAATCCATTACTGATTTCCCCACCAGCCATTATTTTTTAACAGCATTACATATGCTTAGGAGGCACAATAGCTTAATGACACTGGAAGTGCAGACCAGAAATGGCAGACACTCCAGAGGTTCGAGACCTGCACCGTGTCACAGAGTGATCACCCACCCATCATTCGCCTTTAGCTCCCACCCGTCCAGCAGTTCAAAAGCATGAAATACTGCAAGTAGAAAAATGGGTACCACTCCAGCGGGAAAAGCTAGCAGGATTCTTGAGGAGAGCGGGCGCCAGAGCCGGGCCTGCTCAGATGTGAGGCAAGGCACGATCAGCAGAAGGAGCCTGAATGAGCCAGCAACCCGAACGCCAGCTGGTCTACATGTGTGTGAAGCTAGTTCGCCCCTGGCGAGGCACGCTGGATAAGCAAGTGAGCGCAAACAGGAGGGACTAGCAATTGTAGGCAGTCAACCATCTACTCCGTATTAGCATCGTAGGCTCCTGGCTAATTGTTCCATCGCCATACACTAAATAAATAATAATATGGTTACCAACCCAACATACCCTAAACCTAGTGTAGTTCTGAACTTCAGTACTTTCCTCTGGTCTTCCAAACATTCTGTTTCTGACTGTGGATATAGCTCATCTCTTATGCAGATGCTTAAAATACTGCTGCTGTAACATTGGCCTCCTGTTGAACATTGCAACACAACCTAGCATACAAAATGAACCTCTTCTTATCAGCAATTTTATAACAAGACAATTATAATATATTCGAATAACAACAAAATATTACAACCCATGTACTGAAGCCCCTGACAACAGCACCAATACATATAAAACTGGCTGTAGAGCCATAAAGTTGTAATGTCCTTTTCAATCCAACTCAAAGGAATCCAAAATGTCCTCTTCAACTAGTCTGAACACAGAAGAGTCAACTGCATGTGCAGAATCCACAAAACCCTAAACCAAGTCTGCAAGGGCCTTAGTGGCAACAGCAGCTCCTGCCTGTTCAGCTTTCCTGCTCTTTTTGATTCAAAGTTCTTACAGCCCTACTCTTTCTTAGTTCCAACCCTTTGGGCTGAACCAATATTTCATGGGGTAAAATATTACTTCCTGGAATGGGGAAGAAAGGGTCAGTGGCACCTTCAGCTCCACAAAACAGGTAGTTCCAGTGATGTGCCAACATGTGTCCACCAGTTTCCTGAAAATGTTCTTCCACCAGGAAAGTGATTTCCATTTCTCTGCATAATTCTCGGGGAGTTTTATAATTTATTTGACTTTCTTTGGGTGATATCTTTGAGCTTACATGATCCCTGTGAAGTGGCCAAGGGTGCCATGTGCTTTTGCTGCCTCCCAGGCTACCTGCACTATCTGATCTGAAAAATGGGAAGAAGTGGCTCATGGTATCTTTCCCTGAGCTTCAGCTGAACTTTGAAAAGCCGAGCAGCTACAAGCTGTCAGAGATTATTCTACTATGAATGGCAGAATGCTCAAGCAAGTTTCTCAGTCACCTCATAAATAAGGTAAAAACAAGAGCCCTGGATCAAACCCATGAGAATTTCCTTAAGATTTCTTCTCTTCTGAATTTCTTCTTGAAAGAAATGTCATTTCTGTCAAGTTGAATTGAGAACAGTAAAACAAAAGCTTGGAAGACATTTTCAGCATGGCCCTACTTAGGGTTGCAACAAAGCTTCACAGAATCTGTCCCTCTCCTGGTCACAGACTTTCTCTGTGCCTTAGAAAGCAAGCCAAGCTGAGAGAAAGTCTGCAAACGCTTGCAGAACTAAGAGTATACAACTAGCAACCTTCTTCCACATCACCTGAAGCATGTACAGAGGCTGCTGCATGTGATGCAGAGGAGGGATGCTGTTTGCACAGTGGCTGCTCAGCCTGATTTCTTGGTAAGCATCATGTGAATGCCGGGTGCATTCACCAGGAACTCAGATTCTATAGCAAAGTCCACAGAGCTGATCCAGATGGCTTCCTCACTTATCCCTACTACTAATCAGCTCAGAATATGGGGGGAAAGAAGGAGAGATATGTGAATAGTACACATGGGTGCCTTGCCATTTGTGTGCACAAGGCCAGTCAAGAAAGGGTTGGAGTCTAGGCTGATCTCGGTGCCCACACACAGCTGACCTTGAGGGTGTGTCTGGCTGGTGCCTTAAGAGAGCTTCACAAAATGGTGCAGGCATGGAAGGGGGAGCTATGTGGCTGCCCCTCAACCATGCCACAAGGCCTTCCAAGAGATGCCTTTATCACTCACAGAGCAAGTCACAGGAACATTTTCCCAGGTACAAAACATTGCAATTTGAGTGCTTGAAGTGTACGATGCCCTACAATGACAGTGAAATCTTGAGCAAAGACAAGTGACAAGAGTTTGTTATTTCTGTTCTTTGTTCCCTTACACAAGTTCCATTTAAAAGAAACATACCTGCTGGGATAAAAAGCTCACAATTTTCTCAAGTCACCTAGAAAAACCTTTAGTGTTAAGATATAATTGAGCAGATCCATCACTACCCTGCCATGTTTACATCTCCCGGTGGATCTGAGGAGCAGCAAGATCCAGAGAGATGGCCTAATATAGTGGCTAAGAAAGTGCTGCATGAAATGGGAAGTCATCAGCTCAAAGCTCTCCTTACCTGTGTCATGCAGTTCACTGAAACACTGACCAGAGGCAAGCAATGTGTCCCAGGACACCTTTAATGGTGCCCATCAAGGTACCCTATCCATCCTACTTTTTTTTTTAAAGGAACTAATTTCCTTATAGGCAGCTGGCATAGCTTCAAAGCAAAATGAGGGCCTCCAGATGATTCCATCTTTATTTTCCATGAACCCCTCTGGGCTGCATCACAGGGCTCAGATGCATTTTCAGGAAATGAAAAACAAGACCAATACTTTCTTCTGCAGTGCATTCAGGCACCAAGAAAAAGGAGGAGGCAGGGGAAAGAGAAAGGTGCTGAGCTAGAAGGTCAAATGAGTTCTTCAGTACATCGTTTGGGCAGATTATTTGTCCTTTGGGGCTAGCAGTGCTCTCCTTAGCAATCATTTTGTTATGGTGCCCGTGATAGTTTCTGTAATATCCAACAGTGCCCATGGGCACAAAAAATTCATCTGCCCCTGATCTAACTAGGGTTGTTGGAGAAATCTGCAATGGATTGAGCTGAGTTCAGATTTTAAAGAATCCAATGCACAGATTCCACAGTAAACCAGCTTCTCCCAAGGTATTCAGATTCCAAGGAACTGTGAACTGTTTTTTACATTATAATCGTCATCGGCGTCGTCACCATCACCATCATTTTACAGTACAACACAGTACAATAAGAAATTCCCAACTAAAAATTTTAATATCTTCCATAGGCCAAAGTGTGAAAATACACATTTGTGGGGGATTTGCACACTACTCGGGAGTGTGAACTTGCACAACTTCAAAAGTATGCAAATACATATGAATACATTTGTGCAAAATTAAAATGTGTCAATGAACAAAGGACAAAATGAAAGACAATGCATAATAAATATAGGCATCATTCAACTACACTTGTCTAGAAGCCAAAATTAACTACAGCTTCCCTGTAGTTTGAGTGGCAAACCTGTGATTAAATAGATCCTGCCCCCTCTTTGGCAAAATGGAGCTTTTTGGACCCCTTGTACAGCTCCCAGGATTCCTCACCTTGGGCTATGCTGGCCTGATTGGAGTTGTAGTCCAAAACATCTGGAGATGCCAGAAAGCAGAGCTACACTGAACATCCTCTCTCGTCCTATCTCTATATTCTATTCTATTTCTATTCCATTTTAATTTCTCACAAATACCTTTTCCGTTTCTTGTTTTAAACCAATATTGGCAAAGATGCAGCACTTTGTAGTCTTTGCTGCCATCTACAGGCTTGTTAACTATTTACATGTGCAGCATTTCAAAAGCACTTGTTTTGCTCATGCAAAGACAAACATTGTTTATTGCCTCTTAATTTTCGTCCTAATTGAATGCTGAACCTATATGAGCATCTCCCTAATGGCTCATAAAAAGAGCCCTGCTAGATCAGGCCAAAGGTCCATCTAATGTCATGAGCGGAGCCGGCTGGTGCCGGAGGTCAGACTAGATGGCCCGGGAGACCCCTTTTGACTCACTCTGTTTCTATGTTTCTAATCCAGCATGCTGTTTTCAACAGTGGTCAGCCTGACGTTTGGAGCAGCCCACAAGCCATTCTATAGAGGCTCCCTGTCTTGAGGGGCAAAATACCCACAGTGGGACCCCCTCCCTGCGTGGGTTCCTCTCTTCATTACTGCCTGTGCTGCCTCACTTACCCTCCGCCTCTGGCCCCAGTCAGTGCAACTATCCAGAGGGAGAGCAAGGCAAGTGAAGGACTTCCTCACGCTTGGCATGCTCAGAAGGCAGGGGAACAGACACCTCTGGGGAATAGAAGCAGCCATAAGATCCAGACCCGCACAGTGGGGTAACCAGCAGGGATTCAGTTTTCCCTCTTTCATTCACCTATTAACAGACTGGAAATTCATGCAGGAAAGAATTGCGCAAATAATTCACATTTATATAAATTTGCAATCCTGAAAATGCACAGATCACCCCCAAATGTGTATTCCAGTGCTATATTATTTGGGATAAGTTGTGCGTTTTTGTTATTTTACATATTTTCTGCAGCAAAATTTGCACAAAAACTACACTTAAAAAAAAAAGCTGCCTTTCAGCCCCACAAAATCCATGTGATCCTGGAAAGCTGGTCCGCTGCAGAATATACAGGTTGTACTTGGGTTCTGACCTCATTTGAGTTTGTTGCAGATTTCTCTGACTGCCTGAGCTCTGAATTTGCATGCTTAATTCCTTGCATATGTGTGAAGCTGACCTGTAGTTTCTTGGCTCACTTTTTTGGATTAATACGCTCTGCATAAATTTTGATTCAGTTCCCTCTTAATGATTAACTCACCAACCTTGGAACCAAGGGCAAAAATGAACATTATTTTTAATTTTATCTTGTTTCATGCTTCTTTGTTTTTCATTTTTATTAAGTTGTTGTTTTTGCTGTTGTTGTTAGAGTCACTGAGTCCCTGATCTGAATCAGGATGCTAAGATCCAGGGGAAGTAGAAGGCACCTATCCTAGAGTAAAAAGTAATGGAAGACACAGTGCTAGAATCACCTGCGGGTTTTTTGGCCCAGTTCTTATCTTATCTGCAGTACTTTATCTGTAACATTTTGCATATACTGTATTTCATTCCTTGCTAATATGCTACATGTGTATATGCTATATCTTTTGTAATGCGATGTGATGTGTACATCCATAGATAATTGTGTGCATGAACACCTGACTGCTCCCATAATTCCAGTTCTTGGTTTGTGTTTCTTGCATGTTGTAATAATCGGGATTGTGGTGGATTGATAGTGGTGGCCTCATATTATCCATGAGGGCTACCTTCATCTTGAGTTAGAATTCCATCCTTGAGTTACAGCACCCAAATCTGGTTACCCAAATAAGGCAGTCCCTCGGTTATGAATAAGTTCCATTCCTGAGAAAATGGAAATTTTTCATTAAGTTGAATTTGGATTTAAGTCGGATCATGTATAGTCGGCCTTCTACTTTCATGGCAATTGGGGGCACAGGACCGCTGTGAACTGGGAAACCAGAGCTTTAGGGTAACATCAAAGCATCAGCCAAAGCATATGAAAGTTCAATCTAGTCTGTTCAAACATCATTTGGTAAAGTACTTAATTAATGGCCATGTGTGGACCAGGTGAGAATTGAGCTTAGGAGTAATGTCCCTTCAGATTTAAAGAGTGGGCCTGCAACATGGCCCCACACAAATGATGGCTCGTCTAAATCATGCATTTGTACAAATCATTGTACGCAGAATGCATGCGATGACTGTCATTTTCTACCACTTTGGGCAAGGATCACGGATATCACAGATGACATTTCTTGTATGGTACCAGATGCTAAGAAGACCTAGCCTAATCACCACACAATTACCTGAAGAGAGAGCTTGTCAGCCTCATGTTGGAACCAGACTACATACTTTCTGCTAACCATAGTCAGAACTACATGTTGAAAAATGAATGAAGTCACTTTAGAGATTCTCATCAGCTTTTGACTGAGCAGAGCCAGCCACTTTAACAAGGTCATAGTTCCATTCTTCACAATGGAACTAGATCCTCTGTGCACATAAACATGGCCCTTTGAAGCAAGCAGGCAGAGCTGAGACCCTCCAGATGTTGTTGGACTCCATTTACTTTGTCCTGACCATTGACCATGCTGGTTTGGGCCAAAGACAGTTATAGTCTAAAAACATCTGGAGGGCCACAGGTTCCCCATTTGTATTGTATGTGCTGTACTGGCAGAATGACAAGGAGGTTAGTAAAGTTTATCAGTTAGTATAGCAAACTTTCCCAGAGTCCCAGATCCAGAATTGTTTCTTGATACCAGGCATAGTTTTACAACCTTTAACTTGCTAGAAAGAGCACCTGAGATAATTGCTTTGAGGCTGTTTGTACTGTGAGAGCAAGACTGTTTGTCTTACTGAAGTAACTTTACCCCTCCAACACTCAAGAAAATGGGGGGTTAGAGCTTGTGCATACAGAGATTCTGCAATAGCGGGAAGAGAAGAACCTTATAAAATAGCAAGAGCTGATGTAATTGATTCTTGACCCAGGAAAAAGAATTGGTGCATTTTTTTTGCCCAGACAACTTTAGAGGCCCCCTAGCTCATTCAGAGAACCAATATGTCCACAGAGGAAGAGCAGGGTAAACTTTCTTTTGCTGGTTTATACTGTGCATGCACATTCATCAGTGCAAACTGTATATCATCTTTGACACTGGTGGCTTCATCTCTCCTTAAGTATCCTCAAATCTAAAGTGAGGTGCCTTGGCCAGACCAGGTCCCTAGAGTTAAAAATGGCATTGCTGCTCAAAGCACATCTGAAATTTGCCTGCCTTCCATCCACTTCAGTGGGATGTGCATCAGAAGAAAATTATTAGAATCACTTTGTAGTTCTCTAAAAGGCCCAGAAGTAGGGTGAGGTTGTTGAAAAAATAGCCTTTTAATTTCCTTTGTAATTAGAATTTGATTGCTAGTATAAATTAGCTTGCAGTGCTTGGTGCCTTTTGTGGAAGTTATTTCCCAAAGTGAATAACTTTAAATTAAATGACTCTTATCAACCCCAAGGCATCAGTGTTTAAAATCTCAGAGTAGGCTCCTGGAACTGGGGACTTATAAATTAAACAAAATTATATCTCTTTTTAATAAACTCAGCTGAGTTTTGATTTCTTTTTTCCTTCTTGTTAGCTATATAGTGTGAAGATTGGAATGGCAGTCAGTGGTAATCAGATACGAGTTTAAGATTATCTTACTTTGCAGTTCATTCTGCATACACCCAAATTCAAGATCTAATGGGGAATAATAATGTGTTGTGTTTTCCACCAACCCACCCACATACACACACTGGAGTAAATTGCCTGAACACAGTGGTTTCAGGGCATGCACAGAATTCACCCACTCCCTGTCTTCCCTTGATATTTTGGTGGAAGAAGTTGATCCGTTTCTGTATTTCCTTGGATCCATAGATTTGCTCTTTCCAGTGGAATGCCTAAAAAGCCTGTGCATGGAATGATTCAGGTGCACACATGCACATACAGGCATCTGTGAACTGAGGGAAACCTGCCTAGTTTCCCATGGCAACTCACTATTAGAAGTGGATTCCTCCAACTTTCTTTTTCCACCACAAAAGACTCATGTTCTTGTCAGCAATGCACAGGGAAAGTATAGCTCAGGGTGTCAGAAGTCTATCAGCCCAAGGGTTAAATTCAATTTCAGAGATGCTCTCAAGAATTTCTTTCCATTGGAGGATGGGGCAAAAGGCAAACGGGAGAAGGCCAAGCGTACCAGCATATTTTAGCTTGAAGCTCTTCCAACCAAATAGGGAGGAAGGACCACAAAAGACAGAAAATTGCCGAATGACTAGCAGACAAAAGCTGGGCACACGGCCATCTCAGAACCCCTGGGCGACCCAGCTGGGACTCCAAGCAGGGCAGAGATGGCCAGTGGGCATGAAGTTCAACAGCCCCACCACCATAGCCAAAACTGGACTTGAGGCAGCTTCTGCCACTGTCACCACAATGTCCTTGACCAGCCCTAGTCACAGACGGCTGAGGGGGACAGCCCACATCATAATGTGAATTTCACATGGCCTCAGATGGGATAGACCTGCCCTGTCACCATTCCTCATAAGGAGCATCCACATTTCCAAAGAAGGAATATACTGAGTCATTGATTTCCCTGGAAGAAATCTCTGTGGCAGCTTATCAGGCTTGCTTCTTCCCTGTTATTTTGATGGTGCCCTCCATTCGTGTTACAGTGTGGTGTGGAATAAACCCGATAGCAATTCCTTAAATTATATGCTTTAATGGATTGCCATCAGTTGCAACACTAAAGGCAGGGAATTAACAGGATGATGTGTGGATGACTGATTGTGATGGAAACAACCTTGAGAAGATGCGCAGCTTCTTGATGAGGCTGTATTACTCCACATGGCTTGTGGAATCAACCACTCAGTCAGCAGCTTACGATGCTTCCAATTCAGGCTTTATTGTCAGATGGTTCTACATCACTCATGGAACTATACAGCATGGAACAGAATGTTGGTATAATGAAATATGCAGATAGAACAGGGCCTTTATTATTATTAAAAACAAAAAAAACATTGGAATGAAGTTTCACAAAGTTACTCTGTTGCCTTTCAGATTGCTCAAACTGCATTTTCAAGAAAGAACAGGGTGGTTAAATGTGTATGCAAAAGAAGGAAAATACATAAACAAAAAACATTCTTTGTTTCCTTTCTTATTTCTGGCAGCCCCATTCAGTTCTTCCAAATCTGCAGACAACGTGGTTAAGTTTGACATTTATGGAGATGGAATAGGCCGATACAATGTCTTCAATTTCCAGCACAGTGGAGGCAAATACTCCTACTTAAAGGTTGGCCAGTGGGCAGAAACCCTCACCCTCAATGTGGACTCTATTCACTGGTCCAGAGGCATTGTTCCCACTGCCCAGTGCAGCGATCCCTGTGCACCCAATGAGATGAAGAACATGCAACCAGGAGATGTCTGCTGTTGGATTTGCATTCCCTGTGAGCCCTTTGAGTACCTGGCTGATGAGTTCACCTGTTCGGACTGCGGCCCTGGGAGATGGCCCACAGGGGATCTCACCAGCTGTTATGACCTGCCAGAAGATTACATCAAGTGGGAAGACGCCTGGGCAATCGGCCCTGTGACGATCGCATGCCTGGGCTTCCTTTGCACTTTCCTCGTTGTGGGGGTCTTTATCAAGCATAACAACACTCCTTTGGTCAAAGCTTCAAGTCGTGAGCTGTGCTACATCCTCCTCTTTGGAGTCTTCCTCTCCTACAGCATGACCTTCTTCTTCATTGCCAAGCCTTCGCCGGCCATCTGCACCTTGCGCCGTCTGGGCCTGGGCACATCCTTTGCCATTTGCTATGCTGCTCTCCTGACAAAAACAAACTGCATCGCTAGAATATTTAATGGGGTGAAGAACGGGGCCCAGAGGCCCAAATTCATCAGCCCACGTTCTCAGGTCCTCATCTGCCTGAGCCTCATCATGGTGCAGATCGTGGTGGTGTCCGTGTGGCTGATTTTGGAGGCCCCAGGCACTCGCCGGCACACTCTTCCTGAGAAAAGGCAGACTGTCATATTGAAGTGCAATGTCAAGGATTCCAGTATGCTCATCTCTTTGTCATACGATGTGATCCTTGTGGTCTTATGCACTGTCTATGCCTTCAAAACAAGGAAGTGCCCAGAAAACTTCAACGAAGCCAAATTTATTGGCTTCACAATGTATACAACGTGCATTATTTGGCTGGCCTTTCTGCCAATCTTTTATGTGACATCCAGTGACTACAGGGTAAGTCTTCCGCCTTGGTTTCAGACAAACTCATGATGAGATTGAATGAGAGTGTGGTTTCTTTGTGAGCGTGCCCTGCTGCAGAGCAAACTGCAGTGGAGTATACAGCATACAGCAAGGAGAAAATGACACTCAGTCATATTCAGTGCAACACCTCCATCTCTCTCATTTCTCATGCATTCCATTTTCACAAGAGCACACATCCGTTCACACAACAGAAACTCACGCTCACCTCATTAACTCATTCATCCACTGGCCCTTTCATTCAGTTCTTTCTCATATGCTTACTCTCCCTGCCCTAAGGAGGTTGAGCCTCTTTCAAAGCAAGGGCTGAATGCCATTTTGGAGCAGCTCTGGGAGCTGGAGGCAAAAGGGTCAGCACAGTGTAGCATGAACGTCCTACTGCCAGTCACTAAGCCTTAGGAAAGACATTTCAATCTTTTAGAATCTGTACAACTGACAGACAGACACCTAATGGTGGAGGTGAGGGGGAACGTGTGGGCTGGATATGGCCCTGGGCCAGAGTTTCTGCCCCCTGCTGTATGCTCCTGTTTGTTCCTGTCGCTGATGTTTCGCAATGTCTAAAATGGGACAGGAGCTTATGCATCTCCCTTGCTCCGATTCTCTCTGTACAGGTTCAGACCACAACCATGTGCATCTCTGTAAGTCTGAGCGGCTTTGTCGTCCTGGGATGTTTGTTTGCCCCCAAAGTGCATATCGTCCTCTTCCAGCCTCAAAAGAATGTGGTTACGCACAGGCTGCATCTCAACAGGTTCAGCGTCAGTGGGACAGGAACCACTTATTCCCAAGGTAATTAACAAAAAGCATGATTGGAAAGTAGGACTACTGGCTTTCCTTCTGAAGAGAACCATTCCTTGCCACTCTAGATTTCTGCATTTGTTAATTTTTCCACCATTTTGCCATGCAAAAAGTAGATGCCCAAGGCAGTTTTTGGCTATAGTCAAATCTCAGAAATGCAGTTTATAATATAGAAGTAAAGTTTCTAAATCAACATAAGTTTGAAATAAAATACAGTGGCAATTAATACAAACAGTACTTGTAATAAAAACCAATCCCAAACATTTTTTAAATTACATGAAAGATTAAAAAGAAGGAAAAACAGATGTAACTAAAAATGTTAAGAGCTGCAGGGTAAATGCTCTTCTAAAAATTCAGCTCATTAAAAGCTGTGCAATAGACAGAAATCCAAGGAAAGTTGTTTTGCTCTGAAATTGTCGGGCTGTGATATGGAAATGCTTCATTTGCTGAATTTCTGGCTCTCCTACAGCTCTGAACTGCACAGCAAAATCAGACTGATGTCCCTTTTTAATCCTTTAACATGCTAAACAGAGCATACCTTAATAATGCATTTTCTCATTAGTTAAAACTCTTCTAATTATTATTGGCAGTGCTCACACTTGAAACTAGCATAATCCAGCACTTGAAGGACTGTGTGCCGCTGAGTTCATCTGGAAGGGACAAGGCTGCAAGCCTTCATCACTATGTTGGTCGACTTTCCCAGCAGTCATAGGCATGTCAGCTGGTGATGACCTATAAAGCCCTAAATGGCTTAGGGCCTGGTTACCTGAGGGAGCATCTCCTTCCATATGTGCCTGCCTGCCCCTTAAGATCTGGGGCAGACGCCTTTCTCCAGGTACCCTCCCTGAAGGAGATTAGGAGGGTGACTAACTGGAGAAGGGCCTTCTCTGCAGTAGTGCCTCAATTGTGGAATTCGCTCCCCAGAGAGGTTTGCCTGGCGCCATCACTTTATTCTTTTCGGCACCAGGCCAAAACCTTTGTATTTCCCAATGTTTTAAGACCTGACTGTTTTAATTGGGGTTTTATTATTAGTTGAATATTTAGGACACTGTGTTTTAATTTTTTTTTACATTTTGTATTGTCAAACCATCCTGAGACTTCAGCAATGGGACGATTTAGAAAAGTTTTAAATAAATAAATGTCTCCTTAGGAGTAAATCCCCTTGAGTTCAGTGGCACTTAATCTTATGTAAGTATGCATAGGATTTTTTTAAATGTTGTTTTTTTTTCATTTTTTTCTTTTAAATTGTTATATTATTATTAGTTATGGATGTTTTTATGTATTCTTTGTGAGCCGCCCCAAGGCTTTGTTGCGATGGAGGTGGCATAGAAATGTTTTAAATAAATAAATAAATAGATAGATAGATAGATAAATTACAGATAGGCTGCAATCCAGTGCACAGAGAATAAACCATGCAGGCAGAATGTGCCGTTGCTGGGCAAAATGACCAGTGCTCTCACACAGACTTACCCTGGCCAAGATGTTTCTCTGAGGCATGTTCCATTTTTACTTTAATCCCCCGGCTGCCATGCTAACTGAATGGCAGCTGGACATGTATGTCACCCACCAATCCTCCCATCTGTCTCTCTTGCAGACCATCCTTTTCCACCCACTGCCAATGCATCGGTGCTGACTGAATCATACACACCCCTGTCCTCTTTGCTTCTGTTACCAGTAGGGTCGATTCTCCCAGGTACACCACAGAGGAAGGGCAGACAGCAACTGGCTTTGTCTTATGGCCCACCCAACAAAACCAACATTCAAGACATATGCTTGGCATACTAGTTGGCTCTATGTATACTGTCTAGATTCCTCAGCCAGCTTGTCAGTCATGGTTTCCATCAAAGGACCTTGGTGGCTGTACTTTACAAGTGCAGGTTTGCTGGAAACTCTGCTAGATGCTTTGTTGCAAAGGGCTTCTTTACATAAGGGGTTCTATACTGTCAAGAGAGCTTCAGCTGTGGAGCAGTACAGAAATGAAATGAAATGAACAAAATGAAATGAAATCAATACATAAATAAATATGTAAATTTAAAAACTGACCCACTGCTGTATGAAGGCTTCTTTACATGGGCTTTTCTTGGGGTTTCAGTGTTAGCTGCCTTTCTATGTACCCTATTAACCAGCACAGCCCTGTGATGCAACTGCAGTACCATGGATTTTTACCTTTTCACAAGGCTTTTCTTCCACTTTGCTATAATTTAAAATGTAATACCAGAATTACTCAAAAAAGAACCCACGAAATAGGCTGGAGAATTTAGGAAAGCAACAATGCAGTGAAAAACCCCCATATGTTTCCATGAGGAATGACAAGCGTGCAATAAATGCCTTGTGTAGAGAAACCCAAAGTTTTAGACGAATTTTTGCTAGAAATGGTGGCTGCTTCACTGAACCACAGTTACAGCACTCCTTTCTTTGGAGCTGAACCTTGTTTAACTTTGAAGTATCATCTGATTTAAAAATATTCAGGGGCATTCCTCCTTATTTCAAGGCCAGGAGAGCACAGAGTGCCTGGGCCACTAAAAATTATTTGTTACTAATGGCAGTTTTTCTCTTTCAGCTTCTGCTAATGTGTATGTTCCAACTGTCTGCAATGGAAGAGAAGTTGTGGATTCCACCACCTCGTCTCTGTGATTATTCAGCCGGTTCTCACAGTCCTAGACTGTTAGAAAGTATTGCACATTTCTTGTGCACTTTGGAAAATAAGACCCTTTTAAAAGGACTAGCATTTTTTTTCTAGATACTGTGTAATAAATTATTTTTGAGGACTGTACAGTATATAGTGATGTTCTTTTTAGAACAACTTTAGGAGCCCTCTGTGATTAACAGTTCTAAGGGATGTGTAAATAACCATGACTTCCAGTGCCACCATATTGACTCAGCAGTGAAGGAATGGTCAGTTGCCGTGTTGGGAGGCATTCTTTCTAATGACAATTTCTTTTGTAATTCCTTGTTGTAATTTACTTAGACCACATTTCTATGTTGTAAATTATGGTTACATTCTGTGCAACAGATGGTTTTCACAGCAGTATTAATTAATGTAAGGATGTCAGTAATAAAATTGGAAAAGTTTTCCAGCATGTTTACCCTTTTTCCCCCTACTTCACGATTCTTAAAATTCTTCATATGTGGAGAGCAAGATCCTTAGCAGAAGCAAGGCTGACATGCTGTATAAGTAAAACTAAACAAGCCCATTACTATTTACTAAATTGTACTAATTTAAGTGGTTCATGCTGGAGTACAGTTTCATCTGAAGTCCTTCGGGTTATTGATGTATTATCAAAGCCACTTTCAGCACCAGGGTGTGGAACCTCTGGCCCATCTCTTGTGGTCCCAATCTGTTCCTGTCCTTCCACAGGACACATTCCCTTTTCCCCAGTTTTTGTGTCATGCTCCCCCATTCTAAAATACCTCTCCCAAGGCTCAGTAAGAGTTTGAAGCTAAAATATGCTGGCATTATGTATGTTTGGCTCCATCTCCTTTGCCTTTGGTACCATCCATCCATGGACTGTTGCTCCTGAGAGCATCCCTGAACATGAATTCAGGCATCAAAGGGGTCACCCACCCCTGCTTTAGCATAAAGAGGGGACCACCCACCTCACGTGGCAGCTTTGAGGGTTGCAAATGTCTTTTCTTTTCCTTCCTAGGATTTAGGGAACTCTTGGTTTGGATTTTCACCCTCCTGCATAAAAATATCTTCATGTCATAGTCATCTTTAGAAGGTCACTGGAAACAGCCCCCCTCCCACCCACCCCCCAATACACAGGAGACTGCTGCTCTTGCACAACCACAGCTGCATGTCAAAGCCACTAGTATGTGTGATTTCATCAGTGCACCAAGTGTATTAAAAATTCACTATATTTCTATCATGTTGTTTACAAACTATGTTGCAGGAATGACCCAGGGTCACATGAAAGCTGCTTTATCAGAGCACATAAAACCATAAAAATCATAGGAAGCAACTGTCAAGCGCACCACTTGACAACTTTTCAGAATGCTTCAAAGCAATGTTTCAGGGTGCCTCTTTAAGAGTCTGGGCTCAGTTTGCCTGAGAGATTGCTCACACATCCTGCAACACCCTTTGATTCACCCTGTCCTTTGAGATCAACCTGGGGCGTCTTAATGGGTGTCGATGAAAAGAATTACACAATTCCAGATAAATTAGTGTAATAAATGTAGACATTTATTAGTTAAAATAAAGGGTTTCAGACATCCCCTACTCAAGAAACTGAAACAGTAGCAGCAATTTAATAAACAATATGGCAACAATGATACAACACATTCCAGTTGCACAATTGAAATTGAAGGAAGTTTGGAAGTGCCTCGGACTCATGTTCCAGGGGAACATCAAGGGCACAAACAAGGCCTCCCGACATCACCTGAGGATGGCAGAGGATCGTTTGGAGTACCCATTTGCCCCTCTTGCAGAAGGTGTGAAAAGAATTGTGCTGGCTGCCACTCCAGGATTGCTGATCAGCCACGGAGAGGAGGAAAGGGGATATGCCGGGGCAGGATTGGCTGGAGTCAGGGGCTTACATCTTGTCCAGGTGGCAGCCCAGCCCAGCCTCCTTCCTTCCCCCTCCATCCAGATGGCTGCAGGTGGCCATCTGGATGAAATGCAGGTTGGGAGGCATGGCAGAAGCAGAAGAAAAAAAGAAGCACTGCCAGCTCGCCCTGTGCCCTGCACAGGAGCCTCCAAGTTCAGAGACTGACATGTACCGAGGACAGGGGTGATAGGATTCCACCCTAAGTGAGCTTTCCTGAGCCATTCCAGAGATGTGAGTTATAGTCTTGTAACTCAATTCACAACATTTGCCATTTCAGGCTTGCACTTTCATCTGCTGCCCAAAGACAATGACAGAAACCCTGAAGGCAAGTATGTCCATCCTCTAAGTGCTCTGCCCTTGGACTGATGCAACCAAGGACTCCGGATTCCTGATCATGCTGCAGTGAGAACAGGCCCCTGGCAGCATGGATGCTCACCCTACCCTTACCCACCTAGCTGTTCCCATCAGGCCTCTAGAACCCTCAGACGTCACACATACATTTGCACACACCCTAATCATGTCATTCACTTGAACGAGATGGTGATGAGGAGGAGGAGGAAGGGGCATCAAGCTTCCTTGCTTGCTTTGTTCCATGCCCAGTTAAACCTGTCTTTGCTATCACTGCTGCCATGTTCAGCATAAGGTCTGCAGCAGGGAATCCCCAGGTGTCATGGAGGGTCCTCACAAGGGTTGTGCATGGAACCCATCTGCCAGATTCCCTGGATTTTGTCTTCCCAGGCACAGTGGCCCAGAGACTGAGTCACTGTTGAACATGTCCAAGGTTTGTGAGTGCTGGCCAGGAATTGGGCCACACATGCTGCTTAAGCAGCACCATGGAATGGCACCAGTGCACCTGTTCACTGTGTCTGTTCTCCCCATGCACCCTGCTACCTCCTGCTGTCAGATATGGCAACCAGCTCTATCTGGCCCCTTTCCCCCACAACCAGCAGGAACGAGAAGGGAAATTAGCTACTGCAAATGGCAGATGGGGAAGGTTCCCTGTTGTGCCACTGGGGTCCATGAATGGTCATGGACTTCTTCCAGATTCAACTTGCTTCCTTAGAAAGGCACAGGCACCAGAAGTCATCCCACAGGCAGGAGTGAACCAGGGTGCAGAGAGGCTTGGCACATCCCAGTGAGAACCCTGATAATGGGAGCATCATCTATAAGTACAGAGGACTCACAGTGCAGAAATCATGCTGCACACAACTACAGGGAGAGGTGAGAGGAGCAAGGTGACTTTGGCAGCAGCAGAGCCAAATTGCTCTCCTGCCTTTTTTGCCATGAAACCTTAGTCACATGAGTAGGACTCACAAGTAGACCAGAAGCAGCTTTGAACATAAGAAACATGCATCCCGCTTGTGTGAAGGTTCTAAGGATGACATTTCACTCCCAGTGTCCCTGCCCTTTCAGGCACAGACTTTGCCCATTGAGGCAGGTGTTCAAAAGGGAGCTTCTACTCATGTTGCCCTGCATAAGAGTCAACACCTCCCCAGTGGTAGCCCAAAAGTGTTGCAGGTGTAATGGCAGGGGAACTTCTGCCCATATAAATGGGTGTTCAGGAATCTTGGAAAAAGGATAATAAACAGCTTCGGAGAAATTACAGACTATGAGTTGCAATCTGTGAGTTGCAATCAAATCTAACTATTCTACTCCTGGGTTAAATGAAAGTTCGGAGCACTAAAATTTAGTGGTAATGGTGAATTGTATGTTAACAGCTGCAAGGACCCTCTTAGCAATACTTGGGCTATTGCCATGAAAAAGTCTTTAGTGCAATGGGGAAAAAAGACTTGCATTGCTATGATGATGAATACAATAAAAAGTTCTAAAAGTTGCTATGGGAGGGAAGAATGGACTCCAACCAGACATTCCAAAAATGTTAGATACTGTTTATTAATTATTGCAAAATTCCAGTCGACTAATTTAGAAATGCACACACAGACATATACATACTATATGTGTGTTCAACTGCATTTTTAACTGTCTTGAATGAATCTACTGGGAGCCAACCTAACATAGTTATATAATGAGAGATTATGCCTGTTGGGAGCCAAGTTTCCTCCTTTGAGCATTCAAAAGCCACAGTCTATTTTCCTTGCAAAGCATTCTTTATTAACCCAAAAGCACACATCCCCCAGAATGACTCTCTGAGCATGAACAGAGCAGTTTGCTGAATCAATCTAGAATTCACCTCCAGAAACTCTCCATAAGAGCATGCCTTGGCCCCATTCCTTTGGGAGAGGCCTTCTGAAAGCGAGCCTCCTTCCTCTCTGCATGCTGATCCTCTAATCGGGCCACTCTCCTCTGCTGACAGTGCATCATGGGGTCAAGTGCTGGGGCTGCTTGGACTTCATCTTAGAAATTCAGGGTCCCCTCCCATCTGCTGCATATCTTGAATATTCCCATGGGCTGCCTCCCCATCTGAGGGGCCTGTCGAGATAAGCACTTCCGCTTCTTCCATCTCAGGGCCTTGGCATGGCCCATCCACTCCAGCCCGCTGCTGTTCTGTTTCACATTCCCATTTAAATTCTTCTGAAGTCCAGCCAGCAGTCCTTGAGAAGGAAGGCCCAAAGCCGCCAACCTTGTCACTCCCAGCATTGCCTGTGTGCGGTGAGGGGCCCTGCTTTAGCAGTGCTCCGGACTGCCCTTGGCTTCCGTTCCCACTCAAGCACAAACAAGGAGAGGCCCCTCCAGACTCCTCCTTATCAACATGGGAAAGGCAAGGCTGTTGAGGCAGTGGATGCACACCTTTTCTTGTCCCTGCCATAATTAAGCCTTCACAAGACGAGGCTGAACCCTCACTGGGCTTCCTAATTCATACTCACATTTGCAGCAAAGCAACCAAACAAGCTTTAGGGCAATAGAGCTCTGCCAAGGCCCAGTCTCTGTTCACACGAAAAGGTGGTTCAGGAGCCCTTTGCTCAGCTCTCAGCGGCTGAGCAAGCAAGTAAACAACCAGGCATCAGCTCAACATTTCAGCCTTGCTCAGTTTGTAGCGTGGCCTCGGGGGGAGGGGTGCCATTCAGGGTGCTCTGCACATTGCCTACCCTTCGGTGAATCTGTCATGACAGAGATGTGATCCCCACCCAGGTTCAGAAACGCGGCAGTACAGTGCCTTTAATTTTTGAAAGAGGAGACTGCCTGCCCCTAAAGGTAAAGAAGGATCACAAGGAAATACAACACAGAGATGAAAATCAGCTTGCAGAATTGACTTTCTCAGGCGTTGGGGAATATGTGTTCTATCCCATTGGCTGTAGGACTGCAACTATCCCCATTTCTTTCAACTGGATATGCCGACTAAATATGACGGGAGATCCAGTCCAGCAAGATCTGGAGTGCCACATATTGCCTACTGCACCTGACGTTAAATAAGAGACTTGCTCAAAGGGTGATAGGCATAGAATAACTGATCTTCTAATGAATATTGGGTGGCTGTCACAATAAGCATCAAACTGGACAAGGAAATGGAAGGTGGTAGACTGGCATCCCCCCCCCCCCGACCCCCAACAAAAGGATGAAATGATCCTGACAGGCTTGTCCTGGGACGCTATTAAAGAAGCAAAAAGGTTTTATAGGGGAGAAAATTGAAAATAATCAAGACTTATTGTTCAGGGAAACAAAGAAAAGGTGTTCAAATAGGTTCATCTTGACTTTTTGGACCACAAACTGAGATGCTCAAGTTGATACACAAAGTGCTGACAGGTATAATATTTAGCTCAAAGTAAAATTACAGCCACATCAGCAACACACACACACGAGAGAGAGAGAGAGAATTCAATATGAGAATTTAAGAACTTCTTTTTAACAGAACAAACTTGTCTTCCCAAGATGCCTAAATGTCAACAAAGAGAAGGGCAGGCAAGCCCCTGGATAGAGGGTCCCATACTCCAGTGTCACAGCTGAGAAGGCTTAGCATTACATGGCTGGTATGTAACACCAGCCAGCCACATGAGTTTCAGCAGTAGATCCAAGCCCTGAGCAGATGGGAAGATTGTGTGGGAACACATGCTTCCTTTGAGATCCTAGTCCCAAACAATGTAGAGCTTTAAAAGATAATGTAGGTTTGGTCTTAGAAACAAACCAGATAGAGGATATGTGTTGCTATGGAATGCATCAGCTGTGACCCAAACTAAATGTTCCTTAAATGCAGGTAGTTCACCTCTGTGTGATGGTAATACCTGTTGTCCTGAAAGAGCATGTAGCCCCACTCAGGTCACGGCCACAGGGCCCCATGGAGAAGGGCTTAAGCTTCCTCCCAGCTGTTGTCTTTTCTCCCCAAAATTCTATACACACAGGCCACCTTTTTATCTATGGGACAAAGTCTGTGGACTTTAACAGGGAGACAACAAAAGCAAGGGGAGGGAGGAAGCTTAAATCAGCTGAACTATCAAAGGCACATTCAGTTTGGTTCTCTGTGCTGTGATCTAGCCTGATTTAAACACATGGAACTAGCTTGCTCACAAAGGCTTCACAATCCCTTTCAACAAAGGAAGCAGCTCTTTTGTGCATACAAGTGGATAAAGGTAGGGGGACCATGTGTCCTTCTTTCTAGAATAAAATAAATAAATAAATAAAGATAAGAACAAGATGGTACCACAAACAGGGAAAAAGGAAGGGGACAATTCCAGCTACCAGAAAAATAAGCTTCCCTTCCCCAGCCACAGAAACTGGAATGCTTGCCTTCTCCTTTTTTCCTACTTTATTTTGCAGGAGTCATCTATTTAAAGGGCTGCCCAGTTCAAAGTCCAGTTTCAAAATAGAGAGAGCTGGGCCCACCAAAAGTTAGTGTTTGACCACTACTGAGCAGGCATGCAAGCTACTAACTATAAATTCCTCCACCATGGTGAAACGTGCTATATTTCTGTTTAAATTACTAAATCTGCAGCTATGGATATAAACTAGCATACACACATTTTATGCAATTTTGTCTTCTTTCTGGCAGTGTGTCAGTGAGCTGCATAAGTGAGCAACAGGACAGCTCCATTTATGGAGTTAAAGAACAGGAAGCAGGCAGTAAGAACAAATGGAAAGTTCTCCCAATGGAGGATGTAAACAGGGGGTCCCATAGGGACCTGTACCAGGACTAATTTTTTCCAACCTGTTCATGAATGATCTGGAATCAAGAGTAAGCTGCAAGATGGCCAGGTTTGCTGACTACACCAAATTTGGGCTGAAAAGACAAAAAGGGATTTTGAAGAACACCAAAAGGGTCTTTCAAGCCTGGAAGAAGGGGCATCAAAGTGACAAATGCAGTTCAGTGGAAGCAAGTGCAATATGATGCATACTGGGGCTGAGAAATCTGTCTCAGCTTCTAATGAACACTGATGGGGTCTGATCCAAGAAGAGACATCTTGAGGTTGTGAGGGCATCTCAGTGAAAACGTTGATCCAGTGCATAGTTGCTCTGAAAAAGGCAAATTCCTTGTTAGGCACTCTTAGGAAAGGGTCAACCGCATACTGCTCTTTTACAAATATATGGTCCAACCATACCATGAAATACTGCATGTTGTTCTGATCACTGTACCTCAAAAAGGGTATCACTGAGTTGAAACAGGAGCACAACCAAAATGTTCAAATGATGAAGCAGCTTCCTTTTAAGGAAAGGATACAACATCTGGGATTGTCTCTCTTAGGACAAAGGGTAGTAAAGGGGAACGTGACAGAATTATGCATGGCATTGGAGAGGATAAAACATCTGGGATTGTCTCGCTTAGGACAAAGGGTTAGTAAAAGGGAACGTGACAGAATTATGCATGGCATTGTGATTCTAGTTAGGGAGATGTTTGTCTTCCCCCTCTTATTATTAGAATGTGGCATCAGCTCATGAAGTAGAATGCTAAAAGATTCAGGACAGACAAAAGAAAGTACTTCTTCATACAGTGAGTACTTAAACTATGGAATCTGCTACTACAAGATGCAATGAAGGTCACCAATTTAGATGGCTCTCAAAGATTAGACAAATGTATAGAAGATAAGGCTATCAGAGACTCCTAGTCCAAATGGTTATGTGCTTCTGCCTCCAATACCAAGCACAGCATGCCTGTGAATGCAGTAGCTGGGTATTATGAGTGGGAGAGTCCTAGTTGGGTGTCCATCAGTCAACTGGATGGCCACCATGTAAACAGAATGTTGAATCAGATGGGCGCTTGGTCAGATCCAGCATGGTTCTTAATTTCGTCCTATGTTCTATTCCACCTGCATAGCACAAGGGTCTTATAGTATGAGAAAACAGCTGGAATCAAAATTAAGTACTAATAACTTTTTTTAAATGCACAAGTATTAACAGATTATTCATTGAAACCTAAGGCTTTGGGTCACAAGAGATGACAGCCAGCAGTAAAAGGAAGTTGCAAAAGTAAATCCCAACTGCAAGGTTGCTTTGGAAATGAATGGCAAAGTGGCAGCCTACACAGTATGTTGCAAATTGTCAACTCTTTCCCAAATATCTTCATAGGTACCTATGGTTTAGGGAAAACAAAAACAAAAGAGAAATGTGCATAAAGAGCCAAGAAGCCCATTGTTCTTTATCACCGAAGACTGTCAATTCTATGAAGTCCAGAAGGGAAAAACATTTGTAATTTCATTTTAGGACTACAAATAAGGCAAACATTGTTGAAATAAAGATTCACAGAAATTTACATGGTAAGGGAGGATCCATAGCCAACTGGTTAAACACAAAATTTGTATACAAGGTTCCATGTTCAGTTTCCATATCCCAGATAAAGGGACTGAAACTTTGGTCAACTACACTTAGAATAACAGAAAATGTTGGACTAGATGGACCAAATATCTGACCCGGTTTAAGAAGGATGCATGTTTTCATCCAGTTGAAGTCTATTCCACCAAATGCATTCAGAGCGGCTGACATCACCTAGGTTCCTGCAGAACATCTGGCCTATGACTCCCATCATTCCCAACTAAGAATGTGCTGATGCTGGAATGCCCAGCTTGTTTGAACTCAATGGACTTCCTGCCCAATTCTAATCTAGTGATTGGAAACAGGCTGAGTTGGGAGCTCTTCCATCTCTAAAACTGGTTACTGTTCGGACATTTTTTGAAAATGCTAAGGGAATTTGCAGCAATCACACAATCTGAGCATTTCTACAAATTTACACAATTTGCACAAATAGCATGATTGGCACTATTTGCACAAGTTGGAAGCTGGAATGATGTAGTTCTGGTGCGATTTGTGCAAATTGTGATAGAGCTGTACAGTTTGAGCTAATTTCTGTAGCATTAAAAATATGCTAACTGTGGCCTGTTTTAAAGATGGAAATGTGCAAGTGGACTTGATTCACACAATGGCAAATCAGTACCAACATAGGGGTAATAAACTAGAATCCTGGGCCAGGGTAATTGTGAAAATTCATCAGATTTTATCTTCCTCTTCAAATTTTCAATGGATCCCTATCTCCAACCACCATGATCAGAACTGATGGGAGTTGTAGGCAACATTTCGTTGAACACAGGTTAGGAAGGCTGACCTAGAGCCATACTGGGCAGCCCTAAGCCCATGGGCTTCTTTGGAAAACCCATCCATTCTGCCTCTGGCTCTACCCATTACTGGAATGCACCCCTGCCCAAGCTGCAACCTTCCCCACATCGGAATTTGGCCCTCAGGCTGATAGACACAATTGTAGTCACCCTGCAGTGAGCTCATGATGTCAGTAACAATGTTTATAGCTGATACAATCATGGAGTTCCAGAAAGATCACAGCCACTACATCCATGGACAGGCCGGTTCATACTGTGTACCATGTGAACTGGAACAATAAGCAAGCAAACTGATCCATAATGCAATTCATATCTGGTGAAGAGAAACAATGCCAAGAGTACCAATAGCCATGTGCATTAGACAAAGCTAATGAACAACATTACAAAATATACAAAAAGAAAGAAGAGTTATGGTTTCAATTCTATGCACAGTTACTGTCCTGTTGGAATTCATGCAACCTACTTCTGAGTAGATATGCACAGGGTCTCTTTGTTAAGCATTCAAATGTAGCAGAATGTGCTTTTACACATCAAAATTTTGGACATGCACATGGTGGGCATGTCGTGAGCGGAGCTGGCTGGAGGCGGGGGTCAGACTAGATGGCTCGGGAGACCCCTTCTGACTTGCTCTGTTTCTATGTTTCTAAAATGTTCCTTGATGCATGTATTTCCAGAAGAAAAGGATGGCATGTGCTCTCTCAGTCACCCAGAGGAACACTCAGTAAAGCAGAAAGCCCTGCTTTTGAAACTGTATAAAGGAAACTGATTGCCCTGCTCAGGTTAAAAGCAAGTAAAACTAGGCAAGACTTATCCTGTATTGTAGAAGATTGAAGGGAAAGTATTCAAAATGCAGAACATTTCAGATTTGGTTTCATTTAAAAGGGGGGCCGACAGTCAAGTGATTACTGTCAAATTATCACGACCATTGAATATTTTGTACTAAAAGCCATCACAAGGTCCCACCTCATTTTCCATGCTTTATACAAAGATCTGTATTCACCTATTTGAGCAGGATTAAAAAACAAATCTTTCATAATTTAGATATACATTTATAAAATAATTTTTCATCAGTAACATTTATCTCTATTCTGATGAGTACGCAATTCTCACCAATAGTGTCCATCCTGTTTTGGAAGTTCTGGAAATCTAAAGATAATGTTGCTGATTATGGCTGATTTTTCAAATTGGAAGTGAGCCACTGAAGGCCCATGTGCCTTATTTGGACTGCCAGTGCTTCCCCACTCCAACACATGCAGCCCAGCTATGGCTGTTCATTAGCAGCTGAATGATTCTGGAGTTGTCCATGAGCATACATGCCCTTTCCTTGCTTCATTTCAAATTTCAGATTCACGACAGAAGCATGGGTATGAAAGTTCCATTTTGCTGATTAGAACTGGACCTGAATGTAATGCCTCCCTATTTTGGTGCTGATTGACTTGGTCACTCTAAATATTTCATCTTATGACCCTGGACTGTACCCACAGGTCCGCTCCTTTATCTAAAAATATCCCAGCCAAAAATTGCACAGAAAAGGGTAGTTCTGAAAAGTATGCGGGGACACAAAACACACCATGGTCTGTTCAAGGCCCAAATATGTTAAAGTGGCATCGATCTGTCCCTTCAAGACCCAGGAATGACACCTGTATTCATCAGATATACTAGGAGAAGTGGCCTGCCTCTTTGGGATCCCACTACCCTTACTTTTTTTAACCTCTGAACATGAGGGGCATGTTCTGCATTCAGCTCCTCATAGCAAGCCCACATGCTTTCAGCAAACTACCTCACTGTTGCAAAGCCTTGCAGGCTGGCATTTGTTATGGTGT
This sequence comes from Varanus komodoensis, assembly GCF_004798865.1. Taxonomy (NCBI): domain Eukaryota; kingdom Metazoa; phylum Chordata; class Lepidosauria; order Squamata; family Varanidae; genus Varanus; species Varanus komodoensis. The sequence goes on along the minus strand of NW_025335409.1, from coordinate 16,144,572 downwards.
CATTAAAATTCCCAGAAGCTTGGGAATATCTGCTTCCTACAAATGAACTTGTCATAGAAATGTGACTGCACTCTATTCCATTTGAGTGGCACTGGCTAAGCGTCATCAGCCAAGCCTAATTCTAAATCATGCAGCTTTGATCCTTTGAGCTGGACTACGGAGAGTTAGGCTGCCATCCTAAACATGCTTACTGAGAAGCAAGCCTTACTGGAGGCAGTGAGACCAGTCTCTCACAACACACACACACTGTTAGCCATCCAATGACATGTTCAGCCCTTCCATACAACATTCTTAGCATCTAAAGGAGCTGGTTCCGCAGGTGCAAAACTGGATCCCTAACGTAAGGCAAAACACAACAGTTTTACAAGTATTAAAAAGAAACCCTTCACAGTTCTCCTATTTCAGACATTGAGGACTGGTTTGATATCAAGAGAAACTCAATCCTGTAACCTCAGAACATCTGCAAATTTGTGTAACAGCTCTGAAGACATGTCCACCCTTTCCAAAGCCAGTCTGTTTCATGTCTGTGACAGGAAAGAAGGAACTAAAGAATAATGAAAAATCAACCATGCCATTGCACAGTTGAGTGTAAACCTCATTTCAGGTACGACCTCTCTTTCTCTCGGGACAGGTGAGGCAACCCACCTTATGGAAGAGACGTTGGGCAGTGAGCATGAAAAGGGCAATGATTTAGTTTCTTGCTGTATTTGTACTTCTCTGGGAGGAGCCATTTGGATTTTCTGTCTCAGGCACCAAGAAGTCTTGGACTGTTTCTGATCATGTTTTGTCTCTCCCTGAGTAAACTTCCATCCCCAACATATAACCTCGCTGATTTCCCCCTTTTCCCTTTTTTTTATTTTGGCAAATTACTCAGTCGCACATAAGGCAACTTCCTCTCTTGTTTTTCTCTGCTGCCATCTTTGTCAACTTAGATTGCACAACATTTCTCACTGGAGACCAGCCCTTGGATGGGTGCCTGGACATGTTGAAAATGTGGTCCCCTATAAACAGAAATCAGGCTTGCTGGTGCAAAGGCAGTCTTAAGTCTTCATATATTTTGAGATCTTGAGGATTTCAGCTGAACAGATTCAAAACGGTCTTCTTTTTCCTATTTCGCAAAAAACAAGAATTAAGAGAGAACAAACCAACAAACCAAAAATGGTGCGACAGGGCAGGACTTTAGGGCAGATGTCCAGGGTCCAACTCAGCAGAAAAAGCAAAAGGAGCCCCAGACATGAAATCATCATATTTTAAACTATGTCCACCAAAGAGGTCATTCTCAGTAAAATGGCTAAATCCACAGTGTAAAGTTAGCTGATGCAGACAGATACAGAGTGGAAGACATAATTGATATCCTGTTCATACACAGAGTTCCTGGCTATCTCCCTTACAAGGAACTGATTCAGGCCTTGCCTCCTTAGCTTCAGCAATGCTGCAGCCTCAGATGTAAGAAAAATCAGGGATGATTTAGCTGGCCAATTCTCTAAATTCTCTAAATTCTCCAAATTCAGTTCAATGTTCCATTCAGCTTTCTGTCATTCTCATTGGGGGATTATTTTCCCCACACTGGCTAAGGTGTGAATAAAATTGGTCGTTTTAAAAGTACACACTTCCACTCACTGACTAACATGTGGAAATGCCAGTTTTTAAAAACACACACTTTAAACCATGCATTTTCGAAAGGGTGCATTGGTTCATCTGCATATTTATTTCAGTGCACATTTTATGAACATGAATATGAGCTTGGGAATTTGCAATCATTTTTGAAGGACAGGCACTCCCATTCATGACAAAGGTGGTGAACAGGGATTTTTGAGTGATTTACGAGCTAATACAAAGTGCTCTACATCCCTACTCAAACGGTCCCAGACCACTCAGTGGGTCCATTAAATGGCAGGTTATGCTATTCTGTAACATCCTATGCTATTATGCTCCGAACAATAATTACCTTTGTTGCCAATGATTTGAGTTTTCCTAGTAACGACTGTTTATTAGAATATACTATTTCCTCTTCATTATCTTCCCCTTCCATGATAGCACAACTGTCAGCAGCTGGGAGCTCACATTCTTTTGAATTTGCTGTCATCACCAGCTTGGAATATTTATACTCCAACCTGAAGAAATAAAAGTAGACAGTGGCATTTTCATCTTCACAAACACACCGTATATTCTAACACACAGGCAGGTTAGACAGTATCAGTTTCCCTGTGACTATGTGAAAGCATTCAAGGAGGCCAGAGGGCAGGAAAGGATTACACACTCTGCAAAAAGTTCCCAGTACATCATCTTAGGAGGCCCATCATTCTTACTTCTGATTCTTCTTCCAGAAATAGCAGGTTAAGGCAATCAGCAGGACACCTGTGAAAGCACCAACACCAGCACCAACTTTCAGCCAAAAGTCCATCGTTTCACAAATGATTATCTTTTTTTCGGGCAAGGAAACCCCTTTTATACATAGCTTTGGTTCATTCCATACATACAATGTTTCCTACAAAACAGAGAGGAAGAGAGAGAACCAAAACTTAAGACTACAATTCTAAATACTTAACTGGGAGTACATTCCAGTGAATTCAGTGGGACTTATTTCTGCATTGAGACATAGATGATTGCATTAAGTCAGCCACTTCCAACAACTGCTTACATGTCCTATGCATTACAGTCTTAAAATAGTGAAAGGCCTCGGTGAATCCAAATTCTGAGGCTGCTCACCACTCTGGCATTGCTCCTTTTAAACTTTTCAATCAGTTGCCACTGATTGGGTACTTGGCCTACCTTCATTGAAGAGACAGACTATGGATCACCTGGAACAGTCTGCTTTTCTGTTTTTAACAAGACTTCCTACATTTGCAAAGCAAGAATCCATATTCTGGATTGCAGAATTCATAAGATACAACTGGTACAATGGGTAAGAATCTGCCTTAGAACAATTATGAATATGCCCTCGTTGCTTAAGAATTTTGAAGCACCTTGCTGAGCTGAAAGACCAAGTTCAACCCTATTCCGGACTCTCTGAGAGAATACAGTAAGTTGTATTTCTGTCGGAGAAACTTAGAAGCTGAGTCAGATCATTGGTCCATCTCCCCTAGTATTGTCAACACTGACTGGCAGTGGCTCCCGAGGGTTTCAGGCAGGTTTCTTTCTTAGGCCTACCTGGAGCTGCCAAGGATTGAACCTTGGACCATCTACGTTCAACACAGGGTTAGAGTCCCTCCCACCCTAGCCTCTGAATTCATGGCAACTGACAGCAGATATCAATATACATCTCTGTCTCCAAAGGGTTCACAATCTATGTCAAACGAGCTTATGGTCAACAGGTGGACTACATCCCACTACCTGGACTACACTACAAGTTTGATGCAAATATCTATCATGCTTAAAGCAAAAGCTGAGTATGTTATTGTTTTATACAGTGTTTTATGTCTCAACTGATACAGGGAGGGAAAAGAGAAGTACCAAACTCTAAAATTATATAACTTATTTGCCCTATTAAGTGTTTACAGGAAAGGTTCTGAAAACAGGAGTGTATGATTGTGCTCATGTGCTGCTTGTGGGTATCTCATAAGCAGCTGCTTGGTCATCAGGGGAAACAGGATGCTAAACTAGATAGACCTTTTGTCTGATCCAACAGGATTCTTGTTACATCCCAATCCTCTTGGCAGGATCACATGATACAGCCAGCCATGGCAGTTTCTTGAGTAGGATGGTCTGTTGTGTCATCTGGACCCTGTCATGGTACTTCAGCATGGTACATTTGCTTTTTAAAATTCGTAATAAGAAACAATAGCTGGTTCTATTGTTTTAAACATTTAGATCGGCTGGACATGCACATGGTAGGCATGTCATGAGTGGATCCGGACAGAGCCAGGAGTCAGACTAGATGGCTCAGGAGGCCCCTTCTGACTCACTCTGTTTCTATATTTCTATAGTTTCCATGCTTCACCATACTCTCTCTGGCCATCCAATCTTGGCATCACGATTTCCATGGTCCTGGCTAGCAGCTATCGCAAAGTTACCTGGAAAGAGATGCAGCTGCAGAAACTGCTCCAACCATCCAGCATGAGATATAATTTCAGGCACGGTAGATGATGAAATATGTACCAACAGTGGGAGGACTAAGCAAGGAGCATAGAAACCATGCTAGTTCAAGGCTAGGCTAGACATGCATATGGTAGGCATGTCGTGAGCGGAGCCGGCTAAAGCCAGGGGTCAGACTAGATGGCCCGGGAGACCCTTTCTGACCCGCTCTGTTTCTATGTAGCATCCACTTGGTCATCTGTCAAGCACATGCAGGCCAAGAAAAGTGCACTATGGAAAGCACACAGGTTTGCTTGTCATGGCATGTGAACCCAGCCCTTTTCTCTTTCTATTTCTTTTGCAAGCTTTAGAATTATCGTTTGAATCTCCATATTTTTTCCATCAGTTCCTTACCTGGTGTCCTTTTTTACAAGCACCCTCAATTTCATGATAGTCTTGTTCTGTACACATGGGACAGGCTTCTGCACTTTCCCACAAGAAGTAGAATGTACAGCCATCACAGGTACCTGCAGGGCAAGAACTAGAAGAGAGATGCTGGGTGGGTTGGTCTTATATATTCAAAACCAGAAAGGTTACTTGACCTCATTCCCAAATAATAATTTCCAGATATAGGATGTTATCCTGAAAATGATGCCCATGCACAGAGAAATGTGTGCGCACACACAGTCACTGTAATATCTAACTATGTCCTGGGAATGAAAAATAACAACAAAACTCTATGGTCAAATCACTGCTAGCTACAAGCCTGACCACATGCAAGTCAATTCTATCACAGAAGAAATGTTGCCACTTGGAGGCCAAAATCTGTCATAAACGATTAGACATTAGGCTGACTCATAATGGGAGCCGGCTGGTGCCGGAGGTCAGACTAGATTGCCCAGGAGACCCCTTCTGACTCGCTCTGTTTTCTATGTTTCTATAGTTCTTGATACTACGTTGCACAATTACAGAATATGCAGCTAAGTTCCCTCACATGAATTGCCTTCATCAAAAAGAAAAATGTCTGGATTTGCATAAGAACACAACCCATGAGTTGTTGCCTGATAAGAATACATAAAAACGAAACCCTGATGAGTTGCAATGTCATGCAAACCCAGACCAATCAGCACAGGGTGGGTTGTTTGAAGCAACCAAGGCACCTGATATCTCATGGATTGTTCTAGTTGTCCCCACAATGCATTGTTGTGTTTGCTTCAAGCACAGCAAAGTTGTTTGAATCAGATGGCTGACCCCATCATGGGTACCAGCAATTGGACAGCAAACATCTGAACAAAAGCAGCAAAACTGTTTTCTCATTCTTGCAGAGCTTGTCTGGACACCTGCCAGTGCCTGTTATCCCAAAAGTGCCCAAGTGGCACTTGGGGACAACTAGTACAGGCTTGTTGTCCTCCCCACAGTAATCGCAACCTGTTTTCAGGTTTTTTCCCTTTATGTTTTCTAGGGGCCTAATATTCCCTGCTCCCTTGTAACAAGGGAAGCCATGTCAGCCAGTGGTGATCAGAGATATTGGAGCAACTTGTAACTTTCTGTAGGAGGTGTCTGCTGTCTTGGTGACCTTGTTGTATAGCATATCCTATCACAGTATGACCCTAAATGAGCTAAAGTGAAGGAGTCTCTTTTTAATTAGAGAAATCCTGCAAGAAGCAGTGCAGGAGCTCCTTCTCATGTAAAAACATCCAAGTTACTTCAAATGAAGCCAAAGATATTTCCATGTATCAGCAGGGAGTCTTTTTGGGAAGGGATAAGCAGGTGCTGCACATTCACTGGGTGCCTCTAGATGTCACCTGCAAATGTCACTGAAAGGCATAGGTCCTCAAACTACGACCCGCGGGCCAAATCTGGCCCACCATGCCCATTTATCTGGCCCACCATAGAGGTTTTGGACTCGCCACATGGCGGTGGCTCACTCGTGTGGAGATCATTTTGGACTCACTGGGAGAAAAGGATGTCTGCGTGTGCCCGCCCCTGCCTCACCGTGCCCGCACGCACCCCTGCTCCAGCCCGGCCCGGCCCGTACCCTCCACCCGCACCGCCTTGGTGGCCCACGCCCATCGCCGGCACCTTACAACTGACCCCATTTTGAAATAGTTTGAGGACCCCCCCTGAAAGGGAATGTGGAGGTTCTTCAGGCATATTGGAAGAATTTCACAGAAAGCCAAACCACTCTTGAGCAGTGTAGCAACACTGCTCAGTGCAAGTAGATGTCATGCATTCCCAGTTACTGTCAGTCATCCTAACCAGTACCTGGGAACTGACATTTCTCCTTGGCCAGGTTTTGCAGGGTTACATCTCATTGTCACAACAGAAGCACGCCCGTTTTCACAAGTAGCTGTGGTTCCTGAAGACCTACATAGAAATGAGAACAGGTATTCATTCAAATTAATATTTCTGATTTATTGTTATAACATGAGACACTTGGGCACTTGCCTTGTAACATACAGTATACACCTTTTCCTTGTCCCAAGGAAAAAAAATCACGTAGACTGTTTTTACATCTATTGTTGTGAGTGACCCAAAGGGTATAAATGTACATAAAGGATATAAATTTATATCCAAAGGATATAAATAAACAAATAAAAATAAAGTTGGTACATCAAAGAAAACTGAGGAATAGAATGCCCAAAAAGCTGAGCACAAACAAAGGTTGGACCTGAATTTCAAAGCTAAGCCACAAAGTTTACCTGATAGAAGCACAACAAAACATCCATTTCACAAAAGACAATCCATCTATCATCCATCCTTCCTCTGCCCCTTCTCTCTCTCTCTCTCTCTCCCCCCCCCCCCCATATACACCTTACCTATCTATCCTACCTATCCTTCCTTTCTAAAGTTGGAATCTCATTATATGTTTGCTTGCATAGATCTACACAGGACTCTTCCACCCATCTGCTCCACTGCTACCCTCTCCAGCCCCTAAAATAAAAGAAAGGGGGCCCAGCCCTGAAAAGAACATGTTAAAATCCCCACCTCTCCCCCAGGGTCACACCCACTCCATTCCCCACAAGGCATTACTGCCTTCTCCTCCTCTGCCTTCAGGGCCTACGCCCCTTGAAAGGTTCCAGGTGGTGGCAAGACTGAGAGAAGGGTCTGGGAAAGAAGAGGGGAAAGTCTAAAGCTGGGAGTGCAGAGAGGATGAGCAAAGGCGAGAGGGTTCTCTGGCAGCAGAAAAGTGGAGCAGGCCAGGAAGAGTCAGGTTACTTACCTGTATCTGTCATTCTTTGAGTGGTCATCTGTGCAGTCTCACATAATGGGTACTGCACCTGCAGCTTCTAAGCCAGAATGCCTAAGCTGCAACGGATTTTGGCGGGAACTCCACACCCCTCCCCGCTGGTGCTATATAAGGTGGAGCACCCGCCATTTTCCTCAGTCCCTGGAGACTGGCAGATTGCCCCCTAGCGGAGCGCGCCGCTCATCAGAGAAGTCGATAAAAAGAGACTGCCATCCCATCCCTCGACACCGAGTGGGGCTGGAGGGTGAGTTGTGTGACCGCACAGATGACCACTCGAAGAACGACAGTTACAGGAAAGTAACCTGACTTTCTTCTTCATGGTCTCTGTGCATCACACATAATGGGTGATTAGTAAGCTTCACTCACTGGAGGTGGGTCGGTGTTGTTAGTGAAGAATGGATGATAGGACGGCCCATCCAAAGGAACAATCTTTCCTGGCCCGGACATCCAGCCTGTAGTGCCTGGTGAAGGTACAGGGAGTTGTCCATGCGGCTGCTTTACAAATGTCCAACAGTGGATCACCCGATGAAAAGGCTGAGAAGGCTGTCATGGCTCTGGTGGAGTGACCCTTGGGCGGAATGGGGAGATCTGTCTTGGCCAGCTGGTAAGCCACTTCAATAGTCTGTACTATCCATTTTGATAGTCTTCGTGCAGAGGGAAGTGCGCCCTTATCAGGTTCGGAGTATTTGACAAACAGGCGCTTAGTTTTCCTGAAGCTTTCCGTACGCGACCGGTAGAAAGCTAAACATCAGTGCACATCAAGGGAATGCAGAGATTTCTCTATTGGGGTGGATGGGGACGGGAAGAATGCTGGAAGCACAATGTCCTAGTTAACGTGGAATGGTGTGGCCACCTTGGGGAGGAACGCCAGATCAGTTCATAGAACTACTTTTTCCTTGTGGAAATTGAGGTATGGTGGATCCACACATAGGGCAGAAAGTTTGCTTGCCCTTCTCGCTGAAGTTATGGCAACAAAAAAGGCTACTTTCCAAGATAGCAGCCTTAACTCCATCGTTGTGAGGGGTTCAAAAAGAGCCTTGGTGAGCACATGGAGAACTACAGATAAACTCCAAGTCGGTACCGATGGACGGATCAGAGGATGGAGATTTTGTAGTCCCTTAAGGAAGTGCTGGATGAGTGCATGGGAAAACACAGATGAGCCCAAGAGAGGGCCACGGAAATGCGATATGGCTGTAATATAGACCTTGATGGAAGTAGGTTTAAGTCCCGACTGATGCAACAAAAGCAAGAAGGAAAGGATATTATCAATGGAAGCTGATTCCAGAGTAAAACGGTTAGCTCCCGCAAACGTGGTGAAACGTTTCCATTTCGCCTCATATGACCAGCGAGTGGACAGTCAAAGAGCAGACTGTAGGATAAAATCAATTTCCTGCCGCTCTGACGTAGCTTCGGAGGATAGTCGGGTGAGTTCTCTCGATACCGACTGACATTCTTGCGCCAGGACCGAGGAATTTTGTTGGAACCTGTCAGGATCGGTGGAGACAACTAGTGCAGGAGCCACGCTGTGAGTTTGAGAGTGTTGAGATCGAGGTGAAGAATCATCCCCTCCCTTGCGTGATCAGGTGAGGGATTTGTGGCAGACAGAAGAATGTGTGTCTTGATAGTCTGAGCACGGTCAAGAACCAGGGTTGGCAGGGCCACCACGGTGTAATGAGGATCAGCGGTGCTTGGTCCCGGGCAGCCTTCTCCAGAGTACAGGTGATCAACGGGGTCAGTGGAAAGGCGTATAGGGATGAATCCGACCAACTCACCATTAAGGTGTCCCCTAGTGAGTTCGGACCCATTCCTGCCCTGGAGCAGTAGGTCACGCACTTTGAATTCGATGCTGTCACGAACAGGTCCAGAGTCGGGGTACCCCACCGGGTAAACAAGTCTCCGCAAACTTGATTGTCCAATTCCCACTCGTGGGTCAACGACATTTTCCTGCTCAAGGTGTCCGCTTCTTGGTTGTGTATTCCCACCAGATGGATTGCCGTTATTGAAATCCCTCTGGGGATGCACCAGTCCCAAATCTGCATGGATAGCTGAGCCAATGGTACTGATTTTGTACCACCCTGTTTGTTCAGGTAAAAAACAGTAACCGTGTTGTCAGATGCTACCTGTACTGAACGGTTCCATAATGCAGGTTCGAAAGATCATATTGCTTTGAAAACTGCCAGCAGCTTGAGAAAGTTGATGTGATTGAGCCTCTCGTGTGCTTGCCAGGTGCCCTGTGTTCGTAGGTTGGAACAGTGTGCTCCCCATCCCGTGAGAGATGCATTGGTGTGGAGCGAGATGGAGGGCTGTCGCTGGTGAAATGGAACACCGACTGTAAGATTGTCCGGGTTCATCCACCAAGTCAGTGTTTGGCGAACTGAAGCGGGAGAAAGAAGAAGCCATCTTGGGGAATTGCGGAGGGGCTGGAAAACCGCATTGAACCACAACTGGAGTGGCCGCATTTGTAGTCTGGCATTCAGAACTACTACGATAGTTGATGCCATATGGCCTAACAGTTTTTGTATGAGCAGTGCCTGCATTTGCCCGCTTCTCTGGATCCAATGAGCTACAGAGCAGAGTCTGTCCATACGGGTCCATGGCAAAAATGCCCGTGCTCGAACCGAATTGAGTTGCGCTCCTATGAACTCGATGACCTGTGAAGGAGTGAGACAGGATTTTTTGGTATTAATAAGGAGACCCAAGTCCTCTAAAAGAGTGCATGTAAATGTGAACATCTGTAATGAGTCGGTCCTGAGAGGATGAGACGATAAGCCAATCGTCCGAATATGGATAAATTTGAATACCTCGTTGGCAAAGGTGAGCACAAATCGGAGCCATACACTTTGTAAATACCCAGGGGGCTGTAGCAAGTCCAAAAGGGAGCACATTATATTCAAAAATGTCAGAACTGACTGTAAACCAGAGGAATCTCCTATAAAACGGGCGGATGTCAATATGGAAATAGGCATCCTTCAGGTCAATGGACGCGAACCAATCTCTCTCTAGCAGGGGAAGGATATTTTGTAAGGTGGTCATATGGAATTATTATCTTAGTCGTAATAAAGGCACTGATGCCCCTTAAATCAAGTATGGGGCATGAGCCACCATCTCTCTTCAGTACCGTGAAATATCTCAAGTAGAAACCGCAAGGTCCGTCGTAGTGGGAGACTTGGTGGATCGCTCCTTTCTGGAGTAACTGAGATACTTCTGCTCTAAGAATTTCCAATGGGGCAGTGTATAACATCAGACCTGAAGGAGGAATGACATCAAACTCGATTCTGTATCCAAATTCAACTATAGAAAGGACCCATCTATCAGATGTGATGGTCTCCCAAAGAGGGAGTCGGCTTTGCAGCCGGCCCCCACAGGGAGGGGGGAGGGGTATAGGAGAGAGAGGATTGGTTTGCGGTGCCCATCAACATTGCCTCTTATCAGCGGGTTGGCGGCGGCAGCCCTGTTGGTATTGGGCCGCCGGTTGCGTATGGTTCCGCTGTTGTCGCTGCGGGAATTGTTGACATGGCTGGTACCGGTGGTAAGGTTGGTATCTATGGTATCGAGATTGTTGTTGCTGCTTACAACGGTTCGAGCCCGGGATCTCCATCTTCCTGGCGGTAGCTCGAGCATTATAGATATGCTTGAGCTTATGGTCCGTCCAATTGTGGAAGAGGCCCGATCTATCAAATGGCATGCCCTCGATCCTTTTCTTGGTCTCCTCTGGGAAGTTACATGAGCGTAGCCAGGTGTGTCTTTAGAGAGCGTCTGAGCCAACCAGAGCGCAGGAATTGCAGTTGACATGATGGCGGGCTGTGGTGAGCTGCTGGATCGCCAGCTGCATCGCCTCTCGAATGAAAACTCTCGAGAGGTCATGTTGTTGCTCTGGGATGGATGAGGTAATCGCATCCAGCTGCCGCATCAGAAAATACTGATACCTCGCCATCATTGCCTCATAATTAGAAATTCTCAAGCCCAGACCCATCGCCGCATAAATTCGCCTCTCCATAAGGTCAATTTTCCTTCCTTCCTTATCCCTAGGGGCCAAGTGCTCCCTATTGTCTCACCCCTGGGAAGATTCGACCACGATGGAGTTGGGCTTCGGGTGTCTTAACAGGAAGGGAATGTCTTGCTCTCTGACTTTATACATGGACTCGTATCTCCGCGAGTCAATTGCGGTTGATCGGGAGTGATCCATGTATCTTCCATAGCCTCCTGTAAGGTTGTAGTCAGCAGGATGGTGATTGTGGATGATTGTTCCTTACGGACAATATCATAGAAGTTGTCCTTATTAACGTTGGGCTGATGCTCAACCTCGATCTCCAAGGCTCTTGTCAGTCGACCCATAAGCTCACCGAAGGTGGCATAGGACTCTTTGGGCAACCCGGGTCCCTGGGTGAAAATAACTGCCACAGGAGATGTAGAACAGTCATCTGAGTCCTCAGAGTCTGAGTCATATGGGTAAGGTGGGCTTGAGGATGAATGTGCCGGAGAAGGAGAATGGCGAGAAGTCGTTGGCACTGAAGTAGACGGGGCCTCCGCCCTTGATTGTCGGGACCGACGGCCATCTTCCCTTGGCATGTAGTAGCCGTATGGGGGTGGTCCCCAGTATTGAGGCTGCGATGCCTCCGGTTCTTCGTACGGCATCGGTACCCATGACCTGGTGGATTATCCCAATGAGCGACGCTGCGGGTTGGGCTCAATCGCCGTAGTCCTCCTGGAAGCCTCCAGGGAGGATGGCATCAGGGTCAGCGAACGGGCCGGCTGATGGCACGGCAAGGACCTTGGGCGAGAATCACGGATCTCCGTCCGACATCAACCCATGAACGATCGGTTTGGGTGGATGTAACATAATCGGGTCCATGAGCTCAACTCTCTGTGGGGATCCTGGTGGCGTGACCTGCATCATCTCCCTCGGTGTTGGTGCCAAGGCTGCTGGAACCGATGGTGCTGTCTGGACCAACAAGGCAGTCGAATCCAAGTCCCTTCGTGGTTCCAGGGTGGGCCTACGTTTCTTAGTAGCCTTGCCTGACTTATCCTTTTTGACCTTCTTCAGGACCAACAGATCCCCGTGGTTGGAATGCTTCCATTTCTCCTTTTGTTTGAGCAAGGAGTGGGAGGTCTCCTTGGAAGCAATTCCCCCGGATGATCGAGGGGAGGTTACCATGGAAGGCCCGGTCAACATAGGCTGAGCAGCGAGCTCGTCAGAGGCTAGTAAGGTCTGATCCCAAAGGATCTTTCTCAGCCTATTCTCTCGATTCTTCCTAGCCTGTTTGGTAAAGGCCAGGCAGTGCCTGCACTTGTTGGTGCGATGTCCTTCTCCTAGACAAAGGAGGCAGAGTTCGTGTGGGTCCGCTAGGGACATTTTAGCCCCACATTTCGAACACTTTTGAAACACTGCACACTGAGCCATCGAGATCAGAAGGGAAATAGTGAAGATGAGGAAAAAGAGGAAAAATACTAACTATTATTTTATATATATAGAGAGAGAGAACAGTAAGGAAGAAAGAAGTAACCAGGAAAACAAGGGAAAAGAACTTGGATTCAAAGAGTAAGAACGATTCTAGAACAAACAAGTAAGTACGAGAAGACAAGGTAATGGCTCAAGGCAAAGCGATTGGCGGTCAAAAGAAGACTGAGGAAAATGGCGGGCGCTCTGCCTTATATAGCACCAGGGGGGCGGGGGGCGGAGTTCCCACCAAAAACCTTTGCAGCTTAGGTATTCTAGCTGGCAACAGGCACTGCGCAGGCGCAGTACTGATTATGTGTGATGCACAGAGACCACGAAGAAGAACAATGCTTTCCTCCTGTTTCCACCCGCCAAACAGGCACAACCTGATGCCACACAACTTTTTTCAAGTTTTTTAATCAATTTCTGAAGCAGGTTAGGAGCAAAGAACGTTGCATGAACAGTTGGAGGTTTCCAGTGGTGCCATTGTGCCATATGGCTCCATTTCAGAGATAGCAGCATTACGTTGTAGTAGTTCTGTGTGTGTGTGTGTGTGTGAGAGAGAGAGAGAGAGAGAGAGAGAGAGTCTAATCAGTTTACTCACTTGTAATAGAAATGCACATCAGGCATCTTCCTCTCTGAATGCTCAAATATTTCTGGCTTGGCATTAATATTTCCCAGTGTTGTTTCAGAGGTAGCACCTGCAAGGGAAACAGATGTTATTATTTATTATTACTACATCACATTTATATCCCTCCTTTATTCCTCTTGTGAGGAATCCAAGGCAGCTTAAATAGCTCCATTTTATCCTCCCCAAAACAACCCTGTGAGGTAGGATGAGGGCTGAGAATCTGTGACTGCTACAGGGTCACCCAGTGACCTCTGTGACCAAGTGGGGACTAGAATCCAGCTCTCCCAGTCCAACACTTTATCTACTTTATCTACCATGCCACATTTGCTCTCATTTATAGAAGTATATTAAAAACTCTAGTTTAAAATAATATACACTCAAGAAATACTGAGGGTTTGTTTGGAAATGATAATATATCACGATTTAATACACAAAATGCTGTCACGCTGCAATATTTACTTTGTTACCATGAAATTGATCCAGTGTCTGAGGCAAAGTTGTTTCAGAACTAGACACAGTTCCTGGTACTCAAATGCTATTCACAAAACTGTTTGTTGTCCTTTTCATATTTAGATTTATTAAAAGTAAAAAGAAAGAAAAGCTTGTGAGACTGAAGTGCAACTAAATATTTAAAAGCAAGAATGAAATATACATTGTAAGAGCAGTGTTATTCACTATGCACCAGGGCACTGTGGACTTCATTTAAATCTGCGCTGAGCATCTACATCTTTCCTGTACGTCCCCACTTTTACTCAAAGGAGGGTGTAAGGCTCCTCGTTTGGACAGGACCTCAGCAAAATGGAAGGGGGCTTTTAGAATCGGGGGTTTGCACATACTCTAGAGTATTTTTAAGCCCCTGTTAGATGATTATTATTATTATTATTATTCTTCCTTCTCTTTCTCCTCCTATACTTTTATTTTATACTGATAATTTTAATTTTGTATTTGTAAATCAATGTATTTTTGTATTGTTATATTTAATGGTAATTTATTATGTACTATTGTATTTCAATGTATTTTATCATGTTGTAAGCCGCCCCGAGGTTTCGGCAAGGGGCGGCATAGAAATGTTATAATAATAATAATGTTATAATAATAGAGTATTTTTAAGCCCCTGTTAGATGCAGATTTCTGGGAATGTCTGTTTTGTCCCCAAGTGAGCTTCAGCATGGGGCTTATGAAAAGAGATGCTCACTTTAATGTTCATCTAGGCAACCAACTAATGCATTGAAGTTTTAATAGATGGTTCCAGGGGGACCAATTTTAAGCAGCGGAGTGTTAGCAGTACAGCAGAAAAGAGATTTCACTCATGTTTGGCATGATGTGCTCCTGTCACTATAAGGAATTCAGCTGGGCAGTGAACATTAAGTTGAGCTTGAAGAGCTTGCATCTCCAGCTGACTGGAAAGGACTTCGTTAGCAATCTTGTCATGACACCCTTTGCATCTGGTCATGTAGGCAGCAAGAGAGGAAAAAATGCTACATCGCATAGCACCAAGCTAAATACAGTGGTACCTTGGTTCACGAACTTAATCTGTTCCACGACTCTGGTTGTGACCCAAACTGGTTGTGACCCAAGTCAAATTTCCCCATAAGATTCAATGTAAATAAGGTCAATCCGTTCTGGCCCCTCCGAATGTGGTTGTGAGCCAATTTTTGGTCACAAGCCAAGTCAAATTTCCCCATAATGTTCAGTGTAAATAAGGTTGATCCATTCTGTAACTCTTTTTTTTTTATCAGAAATTTTGAAACAAAGTGACAAAGAACAACAAAGTAACAGAGTACTGTACAATACTGTGGATAACACTAACCTAGGTGTGGGGGGGGGCAGATTATTGTTTTGAGGAGAGTCCCCCTCCATAAGGACATTGGGAAGATCTCTTTCAGGGGTTTCCTCTCTTCTTTGTCTCTTAGCTGCAGGGTCAATGTTGGTGACAAATCTGTCTATAGTCACTTGTTTTTTCCTGAGCTGCATAACCCTCCAGAAATGAGAGACCACGTTATCGTTCGTCAGATTCAACACTCTGTTCATTACAGTTATGCTGGGGTGGAGCTTCACAGAGACATCCTGGCACTCACTCCATTTTTTCATATTGGATTGTATCACATCACTGCTAACCTCCTCGCTGTCTTCCTCTTCCTCAGTGGAATCCTCCTCAGCAAGTGCCTTCTGCTGCTCACTCTGGAGTTCAGCAAGTTCTTCTGTCGTCAGCTCCTCTATGTCTTCCCTGCACAAATGCGATTGCGATCGTGGCCACCTCCCCACTTGGGGGTGGGGAGATGGCTGCGATCGTGCTGGTTGGGGAGGGGAGATGGCCGAGATTGTGCCCGTCTTTCCTGCAGGAGCGCAACCGTGATCACTCATGTCTTCCCTGCACAAACAGAAACTGCAATCATGGCCATCTCCCCACTGGGTGGGGGAGGGAGATGGTCGTGATCTTGGTTGCCACCCAATGCGGAGTTCACGATCCAAGTCAAAATGTTCACAAAATTTTTGTTCATGGCCTGATTTGGTTGTGAACCAAGATGTTTGTGAGCCGAGGCACCACTGTACCTCATGATTAACTTGGGGATAGCAATACATAGGGGAAAAAAGCAAGCAAGGAGCTCTGTCCCTCCAGGGGGTTACTTGAAATTGGTGCTAAGTGAAGGTAGACACTTCTCACCTACAAGCACTGCAATTGCTGAGAAGTGTTGGGGTGAATGGATTTGAGTACATCCCAGTTCTACTGTCTGCTGTGCTCAAAGCAAATATCCACTCTTTGTTTTATCATCCCCAGCTGGATTCTTTTGTCAAAACCCTGGATATCAAGCCCACAATGTTTATGATACCTGGTGCAACCAGTTCTCTCAGTCTCACTAGCACCCCAAAATCTGGTACCCCATGCCAGGGTAGTCAACCTTTTTTGGACAGTAGGCAATTTGGCAAACTCTCTGATTCTTCTGCCTTGTGCTCCACCACCAAATGGGTACATTGCAGAAGAAAGCAATGGCCTTCAGCCACCTGCCATTTTTGCTTCCTTATAATGCCTTTGACCTGTCCCTGCCCCACAGTCTGTCTGACAGGTGACCATGTCAAGAGAAGATGGAAGCATCTACAGGCCCCCACTCACTCTGAAATGATCTCAGCTGCCAGTAAGAATCTTTGTTAGGAAAAGTGGAAAGGGTGGGGCACTTTGGTGGACCTCAAGAGAGATGTACACTGGTGTGCATGGGTTGCACACTGTCTACTCCAGTTATATGCTCTTGGATTGTGTGGCAAACCAATTGGTCTTGATTGCATCCTTTGATTCTCATTCCTTCACTGAAATCATATGGAGCAGACTTCTGGGATTCTATCATACAGCCTCATAAAACCCTATTTCAGTGGAACATGAGTTCTGGCTGTCTACTGTAGCTGAAACAATGCCTGGAGGCATGCTGGAAGTTGTAGCCCAAGTATCTGGAGGGCCACAAGTTGCCCACCTAACACATTTCTCATGGCATCTGCATGAAATGTTAACCTCAAGTTGGCAAGTTCATACATGGACTTGGGGGTGAACGAAATTCATTGTCTACAATTTGGACCTGTGGACAACTTGTGGCCCTCCAGATACTTTGACCTACAACTTCCCTCACCATTGGATATGTTGCTTAGGACTGATGTGAGTTACAGGCCAAACATCTGGAGGACTGCCCATTCTGGCTTCTGCCATTAAAATTTTCATTTTAAAGTGTCACAAGACTTTGAAGTTTCATCACAGATGGATAAACCTTCTGGGCCTTCAATGTACAAAAGCAAAGCATGGCAAACATGCCCTCCCATGTTCTCTCAAATGTCAACACAACTCTGAAGGCTGCAAAAGGTAATCACTGGCTTAGGCTAGGAATCTGTAAGGAATACACTTTGGGGATGGGAATCTGTCAGATTTCCTCAGCTCTGCTCCCTAGACTCAGGCCCACTTTCTCTGTTCCCCAAGACTGCTCACCCCAAGCATCGGCATGATGCTTGATACAACAGGAATCAAGTTCAAACAGAGTTCTGCTTCAACACATGTGACTGGTGGGTTTTGTGTACGTTGCAGAAAGATGTATTTTCCATATCTTGCAGAAAGAATTACATGCTTTGCATAAAGAAAGCACTAGCATTCCCAAACATTTTCTGGCTTGCTCTCAGCTCAGCTGGCTTCCTGGCCAGGACCCATCATGGGAAACAAATCTAGCAAGCTCAAAAGATCCAGATTCTGGCCTGATTTTTGCATCATAGTTTGGGCCATATAACCTCCTCCTCTCCTTATGGTCAAAGCACTTACCCAAAAATGTGTCTGCAAGGCTGTTGGACTGAAGTGCCAAAGCAGTTCGGAATCCCTTGCTATCAGGTGGTATAATTGTAGACTGGCAGACAAAGGCCCTCACAATGTTGGAATAGTCTTCAGATTCAGCTACCATATCCTTAAGTGTGATATCTGTTATATTGTCAGCACAAATTGCAATCTTTTCTCCCTGTGAATTTTAAAGGGCAGGGAGCAGAAATAAACACAGGGCTTCCATGCAGGATTTCCAAACATCTTGTAATTTAGGGATTACATGCTTCTCACCACAACTCGAAGCTAATTTGCCAACAAACTGGGGAAATAAGCCACATAAACTGAAATGTAAAGCAAATTAATGTAGCTCACCTTACAAAGTGTCAAACACTCAGGCCCCTCCTGTCTGTCATGCACATGTGCACACACACACACACACACACACAAATACATATTTAATTAGAATTAATGTTCAGAAATGGCATAAAAATAGATTCACCAAGTGGGCATGATGCTTTCTAGCAGGACATTAAATATTGCCTTCCAAGTTAAGTGCATTCTGGCCTACCTAAGGGAGGCTTAATATAGGAATTTGGGGAATGAAAAGAATATGGCTGTAAGCCATCCTGGGACGTTTTGTAAAGGATGGAATATAAATATTGTTTAAAAAATAAATAAAAATAAATACCTTTAGTGGATGGCAGAAAAAGAAGAGCTTTAGCAGGCAGTGTCAGACTGTGTAACTGCAAACAAATTTTAGGCCCCATTGGTCTTCCAAATAAACTGATGTGAAACTTCTTTCTCTTACCCAAATATGGCACAACTTCTTGCAAATGCTGCCCTGCAGATGGCCAGCATTTTACAGTAACACAAAAGAAATTTAATGCAATATAAATGGGGCAGCACAGAATATTCTCCAGGGTTGGTTTTCAAATTGAAAATTCCAAATATGGTTGAACAAACTAATTGCCCCAAAACATTTTGTGAAACTTATCACCTTTTAAAATTCTGTTTGGTGCCCCAGTTTTGGCTCCTTTAGTAGGATTTTTTGCCTGACTGCTGGTGCTTTTTACTTTTTGGGTGGTTCATCCAAACCCATAATCACTCAGTAGCAAGATGGTGCTACACAACCAATCAGATTTGGTTATAGGATCAAGTCACTGAAGACAAATCAGGGGACTAGAGTGTGGAAGCCACACCTCTGGGTCAGCACCAAAGGAGTCACTTTGTTAATGGAATGATGCACATGCTACATAGCCAGCCAGTTTGGCTATATGATGATGCCAGAGAGTGGAAGAACACCAGGAAAACCAGCATTTCTCAAATAGTGGCAAAACTGTCCCCCATCCTGCAAAAAGATGCATTTTTCAACACTGTCAACAATATTTGACAAACAAAATGGCATAGCAATCCACTTAGGCTGAAAAGATAGCTCGCTCTTGGCACAGAGCTCCTGCCACAAATGACATCCTTCTGTTGACTTCTTTTCCTTTTAACTTTCTTAAGAGTACAATGCTATTCAGATCCTATTTAGACAGAAATATAGCCCTGCAACTACCAGTATGCCGTACCAACTATACTGAGCTAGATGGACAAAAGGCCTACTCCACTGCAAGGCATCCTCCTATGTCCTGTGAGTAGGAATGCTCAGGTTATGACATTGAAGTATGAGATACTTGATCTTAGCTGTAAGAGAACAGGCCTCTTAGAAAGGCCTTCACTCACTTGGTTTCCACACAGGCTGATATTGAAGAAATGGAAGAATTTTGTTCCTCTTGCCGTAAAGCTTGGTCCATTCATTAGTGAGCCTACTCTGCTCAGGTTGCTAAAATCATAAGTCAGGCTCCGATTGTCCTTGAAGTATGACAGCATGCAGTCGCTAAAGCATGCTGAATGGTCCTTAGAAAAGAAAGCAAAATGGAGGGGAATTGTGGCAGGAATGCAGCAGGTTATCCAGTTGTCAACTAGATTTAGGAAGAAACAGGGAGCAAATCTGCATAAATGGGCATTACACTGGCAGTGGTTACAAGTGTCCAGGATTCAAGAACACCATCAGGTCCACTGCATTTGTAATGCTGTAGGGCCACACTTTGAAGGGTACCAGGAGATACTTCTTCCAGAAGATGCTATTTTCTATAATGAACATAGAAAATTAATATAAGAGAAATATAAATAATTGTAAGCTGCCCAAAGAATCTCATGGCTAATGGGGCAGGATAAAAGTCTAATATATAATAGATACTGTACTATATATATAATACTATAATGGTATGGTATGGTATAGTTTTCTTTGTTACTTAAAAAATAAACATGTCTGCCACATGCTTGACTTATTTGACTATTTCAGAAAATATTTTGACAGTATTGGATCAGGGTCTTGGGCTGGTCAAATGTCACCCCCTGCTGTAAAATCTGTAACAGACAAAGGCTGACTTTATAAAGCCGTAAACGTCATGTGACTAGACCATGGATGGGGAACTTCTCATCTATAGGCCTAATCTAAGCAGCAAAGGTTCCCCATCTAGCTCCTTGGATTTTGCCAGGGGACAGGGCCTAGTATCCAAGCCTCATCCCCTGAAGGAAGCCCCAGAGCTATTTCCCATGGGGACAATGAGCAGTGGCATGCAAAGCTTGGGACTCAGCCAGTGCTTGGAGGAGCAGCAGTTCCTATTAGAACCAGCTAAGTCCCTTTCTCCATGCTGACAGAACAGGACTCCACACTCTTCCAGCACAGAGAAATGCAAAATAAGTGGAGCAGAGTGATGACATCAGTGGGCACAACCACACCTATTGGTGTAATCAGCTCATAAAGAGTCTGGTCAGAGGCAACTTGGTCTAAAGAAGCTCTCCAATCCCTGAATTAGGCAGATTCACAGAAAATAGTCTACTGACTTCGACAATTAAACTCCATATTCTGTGTCAGCATGTGAGTGACTGCCAGATGATGGCGGCATGCAGCACAAGTTTACTCTTCCCATTTTTGCGTTGCTTGTGAGCTTCCTCCTTGCTTAGCCACTGTTGGAGAAGAGATTGCTGGACTAGATGGACCATTGACTAGATCCAGGCCATTGTTAGGATGTTCATTTACGAAAATCAAGACTACTTAAGACATTGGCCTACCTTGGTACTTTGACTGCCAGGTCCACATGGAATACATGCTTCTTGGCCATACACTTGATGAATGGACAGGTACGTATCGGGAGGACACTCCTTGCACTGGTTGGTTTTCTTTTCTATATAGTGTCCAGCAGGGCAGGGAATGCAGGAGGAGCCAGACTGTTCTGAGCCAACAGCACAGGCCCGGCAGGATGAGGCCACGCCGTCCACTGCATTGGTCACAATGATCGAATAGATCTTTGCCACGTCATTGATGAGCTTCCTGCTCTGTAAACAAGGCAACAGGGGAGGGAAATTACACAGCTGCTACTGTTAGGACATACCCAATGTGTTTCATCAAGGGCACAGCCTCTACCTTTGGCATTTTTGGTATTATCACTACAAAATGGTAAGCCCAGCAATAGAGAGAAGGTAGCCCGAGCAGCTCTTGCAATTAAGTAGGGCAGTGGGGTGATTCTGCTGTCACTGATCTAGAACAGTGGTGAGGAACCTCTTTCCGCATGAGGGATACATGCACTCCAAAGCAGCTGAGAGGGAAGCATGTGAACCAGCCAAACCCTGCAGAGGGCAGGTCAGGCCCAGGTCCACAAGCGGCTGCATCGCACCTTTTACCTTTGCCACCCGCCTTTATTCCCTCTCTGCCTCTTCCTTCCCATGCAGTGAGCGACAGGAAGGGGACAGATTGATCTTGTATCATTCTCAAGGTTCACCAATAGGCTAGGAAGTGGCCGTTAGCTGAATGAGGGGGCTGACTTCCTAGAAGCTGTTATGCAGACCAGTGGAGTTTGCTGGGTTTTGTAGCCAAGGAAAGGCAGTGGACTAGTTATTTGTTTGTTTGTTTATCTTCACCCTGCCCTTTCTGCAAGGGGTTCAGGTCAGGGTAGCATACAGTCTTCTTCTCTCTTCCCACTCTAGGCTGCCTAGAACATGGACATGTTGGGAACAAATAATTGAGGACGGTGATGGTGTTTGGCAGGTGAGAGGTCAAAGAGTGCTGAAAGAGCTGGGAGATATCCAGCCATCTTCACTGCAACACAACTGTAACTTCAAACAACTACATTCTGTGGCAGTTTTCAACACACACAAACCTTTATAGATCTTGTCATCTAACCATCAAGGGTGATTTAGGCTAAGAGAGACTAAGTTGCCCAGGATAGCCAGACCTCACAGCCTAGATTTCCTATGTTCAGAACTAATCTATATGGTTTTGTGTGCAAGGCAATGAAGCTTCTGGCACTGATTGGCTGAGCTAGTGTGACACCAAAGAAGGGCTCAAACATTTCAGCTGTGCATAAAGCAAAGCTGTCAAAATGTTCTCAGTTCCACTTCTTCAAGATAAAGGAAAGTTGTCAGTTTAGCCAGTTAAACTCTTACATGGTCCCTAAAGACAGAAGTAGCTGTTATAAGGGTAGGGGTTGTAAGTTTCACATATTGTTTTGAGCTAACCAACTAGTTCCTTGACTGCAGAATCCGAGAATGTTATCAATTGTGCCATGTCGACCCCTTAAACGTTATCCCATGGCATTAAAAGCCTCTCCAAACTGTTTATTTCCAATGAAATACTTGCAACACTTACATCTTGGCCTTGATTGGTTCTCTGGAAAGCCCATGTAAATGTAAAAGAAGCATTTTTGGAGATTATGTGTGTATAAGATTGCTTGTCCTTACTCCCACTCCATGATTCCACTACATTTGTGTTCTTTTTATTGATATCCTGGAAGTAAAGAGTATCGAATTTACTTACAGTATTAGTTACCATGCTGTCACATAATATAACCATGTTGGTCTTCCCCTTAGCAGGGCCAGAGTACCAATGTTTTGGCCACAAAAAAGATCATATAGCTGATTCCCTATTAACAAAAGCATTTGATTCAACTGTACCAGTTCGGAAGGAGGGGAATTAAGCTTGCCCTAACCCTCTTTTCCCTATATTATTCCCAGTACTTACTGGTGACAGTCTGTAAGCCTGGTAACATGGTGTTTGGTTAAATTGTCCTCTGAGATGTTGCCCAGTGGAAAAGATGTGAGAAAACAGGAAACATATTTCTCATCTACTTCTTGGATTAACTACCTGGTACTTTCTAGACCACAAACGTCCATTCTGATCATTGGTCAAGCTGACTGAGAATTATGAGAGTTGTGGTCCAACACATCAGGAAGATGCTAGAGTGGAGAGACTGAACTAGATGCATGGTGCTGACACTCAGGTATTAATATTGTTTGGGTACTTCTCTGTGGATTGAAAAGCGAAAATGTGTCCTTGTATGACCTAGGACTGTTTGATTAAAATATGCCTTTTAAGGCAATCCCTCCCAAGGCTTTGTACAACAGAACTTAAAAAACACCAAACACAGTAACCCAATGATTTAAAAGAGATTAAAGTTAACACTAAGGACCAAATAGCACCATATTCACAATGACCTAAAGTCCTAAGTTATTCTAGCCAAGGCGAATAGGTCCCACTTGTAGGCTTACAATGATGGGGCCTGCTGGGCAACAACCGGAACAAAGTTCCATAAGTGAGGGGCCACTACAAAGAAGGACCTATAGCTTGTACCTGCCAGACTCATTGCTCTTACAGTGGCTTACAGGTAAGCTACCCGGTGCTGATCTACACACCCTTCTTGGCTAATGGGGTAGAATAGAAAGCCAATACATAAAGGATTAGATATTAGAAGAAAAAATTTGAAATTAATATTTTGCTATCTATTGGCAAAAACACAGGACGTGTAGCTTGAATTAGTCACAATGTGGCATTTAGACAGTAGGAAATCTATTTCCTCTGCACATTTTCAGCTGCTCAAGAGCGTCAGATTACTAAAGGAGCATCTATTTTGTCCTGAAGAACATATCTATGCAAACTGGCTCACGCCTAAGGACAACTGAAGTACTGTATCTTAATAAAACACATACCCAGCACTAAAATGGCATGGAGAGATGCCAAACATATTCTTTTTGTCAGCCCCAACTGTGATCTTGCTTACCACCATGAAATACAGCACACAATCTGCTGAACAGATGGTCTCAAACACAAAAGTGATTCGTCCAAGTTCTGAGCCTGTCGCCCCTGTTACTGATGTTGGAGGCCTGTTTAATAGAGAGGAAATGAAATATTTACAAGGTGCTTCCAAAAAAACATGCCAGCCAATTATGCTAATGTTCTATTTATCCACCTCAACACAGTTTGCAATCTGTTTAAAAACAGACAAACAAACAAGATTTATACTATCACATAATCTTTCATTATTACCGTTTTATTCTAAAAGTTCACAGAGCATTTTCTATAAGCAGGAGTTGGGCTGAACTCAGCCTGGTGAGGTTGGTCCTACAGCATGGACCATGAAGTACCAAATCAGGGATGGGATAAGTTCCCATACATGAACAATCAGCGGAAACATGAGAAAAAAGCATATTGTGCCATGAACCCTGAGTATATCCTGAGATCTCACAAGAAGAGCCCACACTAATGGATGGTTAACAGTGACACCACTCCAACACCAATAGGAGTTTTATTGCTGCTTTATATGGCTACGCTGACCTATTCCACGTGGCTCTGAGAATCTCAGCCCCTGTTCATGTGTTCCTTATATTGTTTAAGAACAAGCCACTTGGAGGGTGAGTAGAATAAGGAAAAGAGATGAAGAATACTGCAGAAATTCAGAAAAGAAACTGCTGCTTACTTAAATCCTGATATATGAAGATTCACAATGAGATAATCATTATCCGTGCCTCCTGCCCCACTCCGGATGTGGTCACCAGCCACTTCCCAACCTGAAAAAGGAGAAATCCATCTAAAAGTCTGCTAATGCATCATCTCAACAGCAAGAAAATCTGGAGGTGAAAATGGCTCACACACCATTCATTCCATCACATTTTGAATTTCCAACATTGAAACAAGATGTCTTCATGTTGAGAGGAAGGACATTCCACCATTTATATTCCAGTCCCAGTGCTGGTTCAGTCCCAGCAGGGCAGGCCTTGCATTCTGAAAGACATAGGTGCAGATTACAAGATAAAAATAAAATCAGCAGATCTCAAAAGGAAGCTTTTCATCAGGTGTGGAAATAATCAGAACTAGCTCTGCACTGAAAAGGTCTGTGTGAATCAGAGCAGAAAAAACAGGAGTTCCTTCTTTACAGTTCAAATGTGGATGTGGCTAGCAATGTGAAGAATCAGGTTTGGAGATGTGAGGATCTGCTGGATTCCCTCTGCTCTGGTCCACTTTCTCTATGCTTTGAGCCCATCTCATGCTCCTCATTGTGTGAGCAACCAGCAGGAAATAAGTCCAAGCAAGTCCACGAGGCCGGCTTGCACACACACTGTCCACACAGCCATTATGCAAGCAGAGTTCTACTTCCACACACTTGACTTGTGGGCTTTGTGTACTTTGTGCAAAGAAGCTGCTAGAATTCCTAAGCATTCATGGACTTGACCTTGATCCAGCCTGCGTCCTGCTCAGAGCTGAGCATGGAAAAGAAGTCCAGTAGGTGTAAGAGGGCTGAATAAATTTCTCTCCCATTCTTACATCCACCATAATGTTGGCTTTAACAGATATAAACTAAAGACAGCTATATTGCATAAGCAACAGGAGCAAACAAAAGAAGCAAGTAACATGAAGCAAGGTACTGAAGAAATTAGAACATGCTGCACTCTTGTAAACTGCCCAGAGAGCTTTAGCTATTGCGTGACATATGAATGAAATAATAAACAATAAACAAAAGCAGTTCTTTAAAGCATAGGCTACATTTGGAGAAGTAATTGCTTCTGAGAAAAATCAGCCAAGGATGAGTCCAGGTTAAATAAGGCTTGTTTTAAAGAAAGCTAGAAATAGCCTGATAGAGGAACCACTATTGTATTGTTATAGAAACGTAAATCTCTGATCTCACTGTTGGTTCTGGTGAAACAGGTCTTGCAAAATTTAGAAGTGATACAATATCCTGCAAGTTCCATTTAAGATACATGATATCATGATGAGTGCATACACCATGGAGAAAGATGACTCTATCCCACTTTCGAAATTCAGGGTGAAAGTGATTCTCAAGCTCCAGAAAGCATCTAACTGCCACTAGAGTTTTTAATGTGATCCTATTCTCATACCATGGGTTCCATCCGAAAACATGCCCGGAGGACAAGGAGTGCAGAAAGATGAGCCATTGCTATAGAAACCAGGGTTACAAGGCGGACACTCCTTCCTCTCTCCTGAAGGAGGCAGCTTCATGGCTTCAGAAACATCTTCCCTACAGATCTTAGGCTCCACCCATTTGTACATGAGCTGAGTCTGAAATTAGAAAGATACAAAATCAGAATAAGGAAGGTTTGTGCCAGGCCTAAGATTAAGAAACTGTATTCAGTGATGTTCAACATTTGTTATGGAGGCACCAGTGGGCAAACAGCAAAGAAGGGATGCCACCAAATACATTCCAGAAAAAACAAGTAGCATTCCATAGAGGAAAGAAAACATGCCAGTAAGTAATGCAGGCTTAGACAAGAGAACATGACAAGGCATTCACTCTCCTGCCATTACTAAATATTAATTTAATCAATAATGAATTAATCATGAGTGGCGCAGGGTCCTAATGACCCTCACAAGCCCCTGCTGGCACAGTCTCTACTGTCCCTTCTACCATCCACATGTTGGGGACATGCCTGCAGTGGGGAGGCCTACTGAACAGTCGAGATTCCAGGTTACAGAGAGAACCTACAGTAAGTGTCCCTTACACGGGCCCCAGACTTGTTGGGTGGCAAGGGAGTCGGGATGCCATGGACAGAGCACTGGGAGGCCAGCTGGTGGGCATGACTCCACTCTGCCCATCATGCAGACTCAGTGAGAGACTGAGCCTTCTGAGGGCAGGGGAGGAAAAGGAAGCGCATGTAGCAATTAACCAACAGATTGCAGATGTTTTTATTTTAACACGGATAATTTGCTGGGCTTTAATGGATCCCAAATCTGCTATGAGAAGTGAGCTATCTCACCTTACCTAACTGTAGGAGAAGTTGACCTATAATTAGTTTAAAGTTCAAAGGAGCTGATTCTTTCAGATCTGCTTTTACCAGCATCTATACAGGAGGTGATTACACAGTCCTCTTGTTCAACCATTATTCATGGGTAGCAGAATTATGAAATAACATTTACAGTCCAATCTGAAATCCACTCAATGGTTTCCATTTAGTTCAATAACTCTGATGAGATCATTTGCTTGAGTAAACGCTGTAACTTTGAACACAGCAAGATAAAAACCTTCGGAAGGAGACTTCTATTTTTAAAAGGCGACAGAAATGAATAAAACATTATGGATTTAGCTACTTAGACTGAGCTCTATTGTAAGTCAAAAGAGCTTGCATGTATTCAGAATAACCAATTATTCTTCTGACTTTCATATCCACTGGAGTCCCTTTCTAAGACACAACACAGGGAGGTTTCTTATATGTAGCTATTTTGTACTTTGATTGGCTAATTCCCTCCTAACTTAAGTGGAGAAGTCAATAGGAAAGGCAGAAGCTGCAGGCTGGGATTGTGAACCTAATCAAAACAAAACCAAGGAACCTTGGGGAGGGAACTTGGATTTCACAGCTCGTTTAGACCATGATCTACAATTACAGGAGGTTACTTTGGGAGTTAGTTGTAAATGTTCTTAATTCACAAGACTGTTGTGAAGACGTCACAGAGCACAGTAACATGTGACTTCAAACATGTATATGAGCCATTGGTTCGCTTACAAAAGCTGCTGCAGTCTTGCCAAGTATGTTTTAAATTCTTTTCATGAGTGGTTTGGCTCACCGCCTGTGGATCAGCACATAATTTCATCTAATTGTAGCAACAAGAAGGCAATGAAAATCATTCCTGAGTGTAAGAGGAGTTACATCAGACATTTTTCATTAGCTTTGTCTCATAAAACAGTTGCTGTAGTTCTTAAGGTTCTATGAAAATCTTGGCTTTGCTGGCAAAACATGCAATTATGCCCTATTCAAAGCCCAAATGTAAATTCAAGCACAAGTCTTGCTGGAAATGCTCATATATCATTGAACACTTTCTCAGTTTTCAAAAATTTCTCCAGTACACTGAATCAACCCTGCATTAGTCTATGGGGAAAATTTGTGCATATTCTGGCAATTAGTACAAATATTCCAATCAACTGCTGCTTGAGTTGCTCAAAACTCTTCTCTGTGCAAAGCAAGCAGCAACTGCAAATAAGAACAAAAATCAAGTGCAAGATGAGCAACAAAACTACGTTGGAGGATTCATGCTATCTTGAACTTCATGCATTTGACCATCCCTACTTTATGTGCCATCTCAGGCCCAGCCCTAATCAGAAATCCTCTTCTAGCTTTTTGTTGCATCGATGTTAGTAGTGACATTGGGTACCATCAACCCAATAGTGGCAGCCTGATGAGAATGATACATACACTTTCAAGCATGTGTTTCTCATATTCACATGTTACAGTTTTCAATGAACCCAGGTGATGATCAGTTACATGAACAAATGAAGTGGATATCAGATTAACTGAC
Organism: Varanus komodoensis; assembly: GCF_004798865.1. Lineage (NCBI taxonomy): Eukaryota > Metazoa > Chordata > Lepidosauria > Squamata > Varanidae > Varanus > Varanus komodoensis. Next base: position 16,116,331 of record NW_025335409.1, on the reverse strand, counting down.
AGAGCAGCCCTAGGAGCCTGAGCCAGGAGATTCCCCTTCCGGAAGCCATAGACACTGCCATGACCTCCCGAGAGGAAAATTGAGCAGGAGCTCACCTCTCATCCAGCCCCTGCAATCTCAGAGGAGGTGCAAGAACAGTAGGAAGAGGGCATGCCAGCAGGTGGCCAGAAAATGGAGGGGAGAGAAGATGGATCCATAGGATCCATTCCTGGCCACATTCCAGGCAAGCCAACTCAATGATCCATCTAGCCACAAACAGCTGACTGATGGAACAGGATGTGTTTTTGTTTCTGTCATACCTACCACCCTGCCTGGAAATGCATAGGATAGAACATCAACTGCCTGCAGACCTATACATTGAGCTAGCATGTCTTCGCTGAGTTGTGGACCTACAGTTGGAAGGGGACCACAAGCGGAAGTGGTTTGGTAGGACCCTTCCACCTCTACCTCTATTCTCTTCTATCCTGTTCTAAGCCCTTAGGATAGCATTCTAAATTCTGTCGCATATTAACTATCAGATACTGTCAACTATTGCTAACTGTTCACACAATCCCTGGAGTTCCTTTCCAGAACAGAATGAGAATATTTGTCAAATATATGAACATTCATATAATATTAGGCATGAAACTAGCCTAGGATAAATTGTGTAGTTTTCTTTCTGCAGTAAATCCACAACAAGCAGCACAGGAAGCATGAGAAACCGTGTGAGAAAAATTAAAATGTAAAAGGGATTTGCTATGAATTGCACATATCCATGCAAAGAAATCAAGAACAGACAGCCAACAACTTGAGATTTTAATTGGTGTGGGGTAGCGGAATAGAGGGTTTTTGTCAGAGATAGCTCTGCTTTTACAAACACTTCTGTTTAAAAATGTTTTACTGGCCAGGAACAGCATATTATACATATACAGGAAGAGGCAAATTTAGGGATGACCAAGAGCAAATAATTTCATTGAAGGTCACAAAGACCAATTGATGGCAAAACCAGAACTGGAACCCATGTCTGGCTTACAGCCCCCTAAGTACAAACCACTTCAACACAACACTGTAAAGCTGAGGCACACCACTGGTCCTTGTGCCAAATTCACCCCAGAAGTGTCCCAGAAGGCCAGGGACATTCCCTTGGCACCACACTGTCAGGATCTGAGGCAGCTTCAGGGCTCCATTTTCTGGCCAAGCACCAGAATAGCAACCCTCATAGCTGCAGGACTACTCCCTCAATCTACTGCAGCTGCCAGGGCCCCCATGAGAGCCAGCTTGGAGCCATGGGGAAGAGCTCTGTAAGAGCTGGCTCTTCCCTCCGGAAGCTGCCTCAGTAAGGAAGGTCTTCTGACCTGTTGTTTGATTTCTAGCTGGTGTTACCTGAGTTTCTGCTCCTGTTTTGGTCTCCAGGTATATCCTCCTCTTGCTTTGCTTCACTGGTTTAACTTCTGGCCCGCCCCAGCTATGTCATTGTTTATTGGACTATGCTTGCCTTGTGTCTCTGTTCTTCCTGGCTTTAACTTTGGATTGTTGAACTGGACTAGGTTTAATGTTTGGACATTGGTTTGGTTGCCTGCGTCCTGGTGCCCATGTCTGTTGTTCTGCTGCCCATATCCTAGCCTCTGATACACACCCTTTCCTTCAACCAATGATCATTTGGTGGTTTTCTGTGTTTTTAGTTTTTTTCAATGTGTTCCCCTGCCCCCTTCTGAAGGTTGAAATGCCTCTCCAAAGGCTTAGTCACAAACACTAAGAGCTTTAAGCACTGAGATTTTAATATATTCAGTGGTATAGAAGTATTTCAATAAATAAATAGGCTAAAACATATTAAAATTGGAACCTGATCCTTTAATCTACAGCTGCACCCACAACTAGATCATGCCCACAAGGGTGTCTTCAAAATGGAATTCAGCCCTAGGGTTGAAGGAGGCTTCGCATCACTGCTGCAAAGAACTCTGCTACGCGGAGGAGTCCTTGAGGAGCCCATCACTCACCTTTCCCTCCTGGTCACATGGTGTGTGTATTTGGGAAAAGTCTTTCTTTGAGCATGGAAGGCGCTCCGTACACTGGCTTGATCCTTCATCTGAAAGCAAAAGACACACACAAACATCACATATGAGTTTAGGGGAAATTGTATGAGCGATCCAAAATCTGTTAAGTTCTCAGGAAATCACCATGTTTAAATAGTGCATCTATTTTCACTGATCACTCAGGTTTGTGAAGCTTCTACCACAGGGAAGCCTGTAATTACTGGCACTGTTTATGTTCAGGAGGTGAGTAAAAACCTTCTTTAAAAAAATTGCCTCGACCTACATTTCAGTTGTCGTAAACTCCCTATATCCTGCATCTATCCTTCCGAAACTTTTCAGCTTTCTTACTTAGGCACAACTCTAGACTACCTGTCATTTTCAGAGGAATGGTCCACAACAGTTACAGGGGATGAGCACACCCTGTTTTGGATATCCTCAAAATGGAAAGTCTCCTCCTGCACAAATGTAAAATCTGTTCCTGCTCCTGTATATATTCATCTTGAACTCCACAGGATCAACCCCTTCAAAATGGCAACCATCCCTGCAAATCGAATTGAATTTTGTCAAGGAATATAAAAATTATCAGCAGTTCTTTGTATTTTGCTCTCTTCCCTTTTTTTTTTTTTTTTTTTTTTTTTTTTTTTTTGAGGTCAATGGAAACAAGCAAGACAAAAAGACACCCAATCTTCTAAACTTTGAAAGATTTCAGAAGGTTGGGGGATGCAGTCTCCTTAGGGACTACCATATGTGCAAATCTCACTAATTCTCACAAACAGAAAAATAAATTATCATTGTTCTTTGATTTTCTATAACAGTCAATGGGAAGAATGAAGCCTCAGATCTCCAAATAACTCTAATCAAGTACCAAGTAAAAGTGGGCAACCACTAAATCAGTCATGCCAAATCAGGTTGAGTCAAATATTGCTGGTCATCTCACATCTATGATAGACAGACACACCTGAAGTGTTCAGATCAAATTAGACCCACTGGGACAGGGGGTTCCCACCCTATATGGTGTAGCTATAATGGTAGAAGTTTTGGCAACCACCCCTTAAAATATGAGGTGGCCCATGATGAAATCAGGGCAAGCCTCTAAAGAGAGAGACAGGAAAGAATGGCACCTGCAGTTACTGCGATGTGCCCAAGGAGTCTCATTTAACTTGCAAATAAGTTAAATTTCACCCTTGTGGTTTTTCACAGCAGGTACAGACACGAGTTTTTCTTTAAAAGAGCATTTCTTGGGGTATACCACAGACTGCAGTTTGCAGGGAGGTGGGATCCATGGGAGATCAAAAGGGCTCATTCCTGTCTTAATCCCCTTTGAAAGTGCCCCCCTAGGATAATTATTTGCTGATCAGGATCCTAAATGCTGATTTGTTGTTTTAGGTTCCAATAAATCTGATTGGCAAATTCCCTTTAAAAGCTCTTGATACTGCTTCAATTACAACACAGCCTTTAAACATTTACTGGAAACTTTCATCCAACATTTTGGAGTTTAGGGGGAAAATATAAACAAATAATTGTAAAATCACAGTGCCCCTGTACCTACAAAGTCCTATTCAGGCTAGCAGGGAATTCCTGAAGCATATTTCAACCTTTCCCATAGCTTACATATAATACCCCTTTGCACAGAACTGGTGTCAGCAGGATTCATTGGCATCAAGTAGAGGTGTAGCAGAGTCAAGGCTTACAGGGATGGAGTGCCAGCACTTTCTGATTAGCAGAGTCACGGGCATCATCTGCCACTCCCTCAGAACACCCTGTTCCTTCTGAGCTCAGCTGTCATCCTCACAGAAACTGGTAGGGGAATGAATTTTCTCAACAACAACATATCGTTCCTTGTTGTAATGTGTAAAGATGCGCTTTACAACTTGGGATGAGTTTGGACTTGAATGGGCCATTAAGAACCATTAGCTTGACAAACTACAGCTCCTGGCAGAAATGAAAGCCACTAGAAGGGGTTTGTTGTTTTGGATCAGCCTAGCTGCTTGCAATTCTGGACAGTCCCTGGGGGCATGGCTATGGGATCTGCCATGCTGAGTGCCTGAACTTCAAAATTCACCACTGGCTTGGAGAGGTTTATGGAACATCTGAAGTTAAAGCACAACTTTGAATTAGATACAGCCCTCCATTTCTCTTTGGCACAAACACAGTGCCAACACAGTTGGGTTCAGTGGAAATATACACCACTCAGAGAGTCCTAACAGCACTATAGGCATGGTGCATACATTTTAAAAATAAATAAATACCTGCATAATGTGTTTCTTCCTGACACCTAGTGCATTCCTTAGCACCTTTTTCTGAGTAGGTATTTCTAGGGCATATCTGGCAACTGGAAGAGCCTGGCATGTTGCTAAAAGTGCCAGGCTTACAGGGAAAGCATTCAGAAGTATAGGCCACACCTGTAAAACAAAAGCAGAAACTTAGACATTGACCAAATAAGGAAACAGAAAGAGGCATGATCTGCAGCAGTGCAGGGGAGTTAATGTGTTACAGCAGACAGTGTACAATTTCAGCTAAGAAAATCAGAGTTCAAATCCATATCCATTTATGAAGCTCACCTGGTTACCCTGGTCACTATCTTCAGGCCTCATGGGAACAAAAGAAACTGTCCTAGACCAGATCACTTTTCAAGCTCAGGCAGAGATCCTTCCCATCACCTGCCAGCTGACCTTTTTAAGTGGCATCGAATCCAGGATTTTCTGCCCACAAAGAAGGAGTTCTACTATTGAGCTACAGCAGTTGAAATCCATGCAGGGTTCCCTGGTGGAGAAGTATGATATACAGGAGCTAAAAATGCCTCTGCAACATGGGAAGGTGCTGCAGACTATAACCAGTAGTGGAACAGAGTGAGAGTTTGCAGGAATGCAATGACAGCCCTGCTGACATCAACTGCCATCCATCTCAGACTTCTCTGTTCCTTCAGAACTCAACCCCCATCCTTAGAGTAGCAGAGAGATGATGCAGAAAGACTTTGCCCCCAAGAATATATTGTTTCCTGTCACAATACAAAGTATTTTGGGGGTGGCTTGGTCTTGAATAGGCAACAAGGCCCATGAGCTTTACAAAAGACTGACTTCTAATGAAGATGAAAACTCTGAGACGACAACTGCTAGAACTGGTTTGTTGATATGGATCAACACCATTGCCTGAATATTTGGATTCTCCTTGGGGACATGGCTTCCTGGACTGTCATTCAAAGTGCCTGTACTGCATTTTCCCCAGTAACAAGCAAAGGGTACAACCTCTGTTTGTCCAGATGTTTTACTCTATGACTCCCATCAGCATTATACAACATCTCCAACAGTGAGAGACGACACCTGGAGGTCCAACCACATAGAGTGCAACAAGCTGCCCACCTCTGATACACGTAAAATAATTCAGTATGATTCCATCTAAGCTTCACACAAGAGATATACAATGAATGCAGTACTTAATTGTTATATGTGTCCCTTTTATAGAACTTCTTGTATGTGTTATACAAGAAAAAAATAACTAGTATTAAATACACTGGACACAAGTAATTCCACAAAAATGAAAAGGTAGGCAAGAATGAATTAAATGTCTGCTACAAAGGATGGTAGTATAAGTAAGGATAAAGCCACATCACAGTACATGTAGCAGATAATAAATGGGTTTCACTGAGACTCAATCTGCCTGTAATATCATTCAGTTTCCTTTTGCACACCCAGTAACAACTATACCTTGGCTCAAAACCAAGGCTACAGTGCCTAGCCTTGGTCTTGGGGGAGTTTTCTGAGTGCCAGGTGGGTCCACACAAAGGCTTCAGCTGCCAGTGGCCTTTTCATGCCCTGCCATGACACAGAAGGCAGCAGCAAAGAGACGGGGCAAAGTTGGTCTTATAGGGATGGTTCTACTTCATACAGCAAAGTGGGCTTATATTTAAGGGTCAGCAATAGTTGCCACCCATATAAATCAGCAATGGAAGGAGCAGTGGGAAGATACAGAATCCCAATAGGGTGCTGCAAGCACATTGCATGCCTGCATCTTAAAAGAGCTTCTTTAGGATACCCAGATGTGTACATAACCATTTTTAATTGTTATATTATTATTATTAATGTATGTATTTATGTATTCTTTGTGAGCCGCCCCGAGGCTTTGTTGCGATGGGGGCAGCATAGAAATGTTTTAAATAAATAAATAAATAAATAAATAAATAAATAAATAAATAAATAAATAAATAAATAAATAAAGGGTGCCACTGCCTTGTCTCATCCACAGACATTGATGGAGAGAGCTCATCACTTCCACTTCTGAGGCACATGCATTTTCTTCCCAGGCCTTCCACCTTTTTCTTTAAGCCCGTTAAGCAGATAGCACTAAGAGCCCCCAGCCAAGATGCACCCAGAGTCTCCATTCTAGGGACACTGACAGGGAGGGGTCATACAGCAGGGAAGGTGAACCAACACCGCACAAAAGTAGGGTGAGGTTTGGTTTTCAGTGACCCAAGGGCTAAGGCTGGATGCGATCGGTCATAGTCTCTCACAGGGTAAAATCTACGATGTTAATCTAATAATGGTACTAATGCAGACACACACAGACACACACTCTGTGTGTGCGTCGGGGGGGGGGAGGGGGAGAGAGAGAGAGAGACTACTCTCTGCAACTGGGTTTTAATCAAGTCTTGATTTTTTTTAAAAAATTGGTTAGATATGTCTGTGTGTGCACTGTCTGCTTGCATGTTTGTACGCAAATAGATTTTATTTTAAAGTTTTAAATTTCTGTAAACTGCCCAGAGAGCTCCAGCTATTGGACAGCAGCAGAATGCAATGCAATGCAATGCAACCCCTTCCCAGCAGATGTCACCATTCACCCTGTAATTGCGGCATTTGGTACACAGTGTAGCTAGACTAAAAATGACTTCTTGCATCTTTTGAAACTAAATTTTACTGTGAAGATAAGGAAAAGGTTGAGAGGGAGGAAGAGAGCGAGGGTTGGGGGGGAAGCAAGAAAACCAAAACCAAAACTGAAATATTAATAGTCTACAAAGTTCTCCCAAATTAAATTGGTTTTGAAAAGAGCAGTGGGTACAGAACATCTGGCAGCACTGAGGATTAGCCACTTGTTGCTTTCTTGTAGGAAATGTTTCAAACCCTTCCCCTTTTCATTGGATTTGGGGGTCACCCCTCCTGACCCTCAAGATGATAGTGGTTTTGGTTGTTAATTATGACTTCTTTATTAGGTGTGGTTTTGTTCTTATTGTTCATCAATTGTGCATTCTTACTTTATACCATTTACCTTTTTGAAAAAGCATAGAATGGCTTAAAATAATGACATGGGATTGAAACCAGGCTTAATCATACTTGGAATAGACCCAGTAAAATCAGTTACAACCCACCCCATCATATAAATCTTTAGACACAGAAAAAATCCACCTGCAGGTCCCAGACAATTGTAGAATGCATGGGGAGGGAGGGTCTAAACATACATAGAATTACACTCTAAATTATTCAAGACTAACTTGTCCTATTGATTTCAATGGGGTTTTTCTAAGTATGAATGCATCTGAGTCCAACTAATAAAGCATGCAATCCATGCTAAGAGCAGCCTTATAGTTACAATGAAAACTGCCGTGTTTTATACCTTCGATTGTAATGTTCTTCACCAGTACGGGCTTCACCACCTGCGAACCCATAAGGATCCCTGTTGTTCTCCAGTATAATATATTAGAGCCTGCTTTTAGGGTTACCTGAAAAGGAGGAGAATGAATTGTTACTCAGAGCTCTCCCTGAGATTGATTAAATATGGAACAGAATACCTGGAAGGCATTGTGGTTGGCCTCAAGATTAGTAATTCCCTGTGAAGCTGTAAGTGGACTGAGCAGGCACGGCATAGCAGGGAAGAAGCACCGAGAACTAAACTGCACCTTCCATTGAGGAAGACCTGCACCAGGAAGCCAGAAAAGGAAATGCAGGAGGCTGGAGGAGAGAAGGGGAATCATCCCAAATGGCATCCTCCTCTGCTCCACTGACAGAAGCGATTTCAACAGACAGGAGTCTCCATGAATTAAAAAGCGACTGGATACAAGCCATTAAGTCACCCAAGGACCTGTCCCAGATTGCAACCTTTCAAATTGCAAGTGAGTGGTTGCCTGTTTGGATTTTATCACTTTATATACTGCATTCCATAAACTCACCCTTACCACAAGGTGCTTAGGAGGATATATGTGGCTTTTGTCCATCTTCTTATCACAGCAATGCTGTGAAGTAGAATTTAGGCTGGGAGACTGTGACTTCCACACAGCTTCATGACTGGGCTTCATGAGCAAACAGAGTCCTGAGCCTGTGTTCCTCATCCTAGTTCATAGTCTAACTCTTTTCCCTAAAGCAGTTCTTTTGGCCATGCAAAAAAGGATTCTATTCAGAAGAGGAGGGGTTCAAAATGCAACCCCCCCCCAATCTCCAGTCTGGAGTGGCACAGTCCAGGAAGGAATATCCATCAGCCCTGAGCCCACTCCTCAGTATCAAATGAGGTTCCTTCTCTGTTGCTGTCATTCTCTGCAATAATTACCCTAGGGATTTTTTTTATGTTCGATATTTTATTTATTTATTTTTCAATTTATATTCTGCCTTTTTCCTACAAAGAGCTCAAGGCAGCTTACATCATTCTCCTCCTCCATCTTATCCCCACAACAACCCTATGAGGTAGGTTGGGCTGTGAGTCTGTGGCCCAAAGTCACCTAATCAGATATATCTGATTTATCAAATTGTATCCTAGGGAAGCTTGGTGTTCCTTGGACATTTATTCAGGGTTCTTTATGATAAGAAGGACAGTAATGGCTGACAAGCTTCCTCGGGGGCCCATTTGTTCCCCAGAATTCATTTCCCCCTTCAGGTGCAGCTACAAGGAGGCATTCTGTGCATTTCAGCACATACCTGAAAGTCTGAAAACATGTGCCCCTAGAAATGTCCTGGCATTTTGCCAATCACTGCTTAGAAATGTGTGTATAAACACTCTTGCTGAAAATTCAGAGAGGGGTAGAACAGAATACGCATACATGCTACTTGAAGTGTGCCAGCATTTTTGAAAAGCCTTGCCCTATTTTGTTGCTTTTGTGTGAAACAACTTTTAAGTAAACAGTTCAGCCCAGCACAGAAACATGCTGACAGTGACATTAGAACACATGCATCTGAGTGTGTGTGAATACATGTGTGTATATATACAAATATAGTTCCCCACCTGCCAGCAAAGAGAAACTGTTTACAGCTAAAGCCTCACCCTGTTTACTCAGTTCCCAAGTTTAAGCTGGAATTTCTATAATATAAGATAAGGGCGTTAATGTGCAAATAAAAGGAACAATACTACCTAAGACATACTTGTATCTCAAAGTACTGCACTTTCTGTTCTTTCTGAAATTGGTCCCTTCAGTCAGTTTAAAAAATTGAATTGGTTTCTCTGGACTGTAACCTAGCTCACATTTAGAATGTCGCATTGCAAGGGTATAGAGAAGGGTTAAAGCAACCTCGCTGAAGCACCATTGTATTCAGCAAGTAGTTGCACGCATCCCTCAATACATGTTGTGCTCTTGGGGGTGAGAGCATTAGGGATGACCAGGACAGATTAGCTGAGCAAGGTAACCGGACATAAAAGCACACCAACCTCTCATCTTACCTCCACTCCAGTTTTCCCTCACATCAAAGCACAATAGCCAGCACTTAGTTATTGTTCACATGGTGAATGTAACATGTAGCCAGGCTTCACATCAACTGTGAATGGTGGGAAACAGCTTTAGCTACCTGGATGGACAGTATTCTGGGCTAAAGTCTATGGCCTGGGAGTCCATATCTGTCCATGGGACCAAGAAAAGCAGATAGAAAAGAAAGCTAATATGGTTCACAGAACCCCAAAAGAGAAAGCAGGCAGAGCCACATGCACATTTGCATTGGCAGCAACCCAACATCCAGTCACAGGGTCCTCCAGTTTCTAAAACCTCCATTTACCAAGCCACAAACAGCGTACTCACAGAGTGAGAGCCCCATTCTCCATTATCTGTCAGCTTCACCCACTTATCACTTGTGGAGTCCAGCTCTTGGCACTGGTCATTTTGAATCTGTTGATTAAAAATAACAGAACCCATCAAAATTCAGGCCAATCAATCCACTAAACAAGTGTTTTATCAATAATTAAAATAAATCAGCATGCATTATTGCTAAATTATGCTAAGCATTTATATAGTAAGTTTAAAGCACTTTACATGCACCTTAACAATCTGCATTTCAACCCTCTAATGCAGCTAAGAAACTTCCAACCCACAGGTCTAATCTGGTCTGCTGAGGTTATCCCTCTGGCCCATCAAACACTCATGGATTCCACTCCTTGGGGGAACCCCCACTGTTGTCTTCAATAACACGGAGAGATGTATCGTTCAAAGGAGGATGCCAAATGGGTGTCCTGGCAAAGCTGCAGCACTTTAAATAACATAGAGTATTATTCCTCTATTGCAGATTGTGGGATGAGGGTGGATGTGAAAGAGGACTCTGAGGCAAACAGAATACCAGCATGCCTAAGACCACTTGCAGAGCAAGCTTACCCTTCTATGCTCAGAAGAATGCTCCACTGATAATCCAAGGGGCTTATTCTCAAGTAAGCATGTGCACCATACAGCCTTAGAAAGTTGAATACTAATATATTGAACAAGGAAAGCTGAAATGTGCTGGTAAATCTCACGATTTACCATAGATCTGTAAAGGTTTCTGCTTAGCTCCCAACTATTTAACAAAACGATTCCCGCATTCTATGTTAGGCTGCTGAAATGGAGAAAGGAAGTGAGGAAAATCGAAAATGGATTTTGTGTGAAAGGATAGCAAACTCATTTCCAATGCTGCTATTGAATTCTTGGTCTGATCCATGTGTTCATATGCATTCTGTTCCTTAAGTCTACCAAGTGCATGTCTTCCTGAGCCACTATTTTACACCTGACTGCAACTGATGGATTTTGAGGTTCTAGTACAGGGGTCCTCAAACTTTTTAAAAAGGGGGCCTGTTCACTGTTGTGGGGCCAGACTATAGTTTGAAAAAAATATGAACAAATTCCTATGCACAATGCACATTAAAATTAATTAAAAATTAATTAAAAATTTAAAAAATAATTTAAAATGTTTGCTCTGCTCACTTAGGCTGCAGCAGAAGCCCAGGATGAGGTGGGGAAGAGCATGCCCATATTCAAGGGACATAGCTACAATGTCCACGATTGTGCTGTGGGGAACGGGGGGAGACAGATGTGACCATGCTGTGGGAGGGGAAGACAGGCGTGATCGCACTCGTGCAGAGAAGACGGGCATGATCGCAGCTATCTCCCCCCTCCCCGCCCCCGTATGACCACAATCACACCCATCTTCCCTGCACGATCACTCCCGCAATCACGGCCATCTCCCCCCGAGTACGCCTGCACTGGCTCAGAGCTTTTGGACTTGCTCAGAGATCGTGTTCTTCAAGCGAGTCCATAAGCTCTGAGGCAGGCCAGATAAATGGGCATGGCAGGCCGGATCCAGCCCACAGGCCATAGTTTGAGGACCCATGTTCTAGTACAACCTTCTTCAACTTATTGCCCTCAAAAAATGTTGGACTGCAACTCCTATCATTCCCAGCTAGCTATATTGGCTGAAGAATACAAGGATGGTAGTCCAATACATTTAGAGAGCACCAGGATGTAGGAATCTGCTGAAGTAAATGTGAAGGAGATCCAGGAAGCATGATGTCTGTCCACCTGAAATAGACCTTCATGATTCATTTTAGGTTTACACATCATGCCAGATATCCATAGTGTGTGATACTTAAAATGATAAAATGCTTCCAGACAGTATTTTATCATAAAACACATAACAAAGTCATGGAATCCATTGCCACAAAATCTGACAAGGACCACTAACTCGAAGGCCTTTATTGAAAAGGAGAGGGGATAAACAAATGCATGGAGTTTAGATCCATTGAAAGATATTTCCAGTGTTAGCTAGCAAGGAAACAGGATGACCAGAACCTCAAGCATGAAGGCCAAATCCAGCCCTCTAGTCTTTTCCAGAAGACCATGACTTCCATGGCTCCACCCTATTTTCCTTGACTTGGTTTTCCAGCTTTTGCACATTCCCCATTCTAAAAGGTTTGCATGTCTCTCCCATGGATTTGCTACTAGAAGTAAGAGATTTTGGATAAAGTGTTTCAGATAATATTTTTAGTATTTTGGTGCCACCCCCTTTATCTTTGGCCCTGGCCCATCACTGAAAGCTTCTGTGAAACTGAAAGTGGCCCTTGGCCTAAAGGAAGTTCAACACCCCTACTTTATTGAGAGAGATAATATTCTTCTAATTGCCACTTGCTGGTAACAAACAAGGATGGCTATCTCCTTGCGGCCTGCTTGCCATGTTTCCAATAGCATCTCTGAGGAGTTACAAGATAGACCACCTGCTTTGCCTAAAGAAAATCCCAGGCTCAATCCTTGGAAATCCAGGTAAAAGAGGTCTCTGTTAGAGGCCTCAGGGAGCCCCTGTTGACTGGAAAACAAACAAAAACCAACACTGGGATGCTGGGGGACTTCATAGTAGCATTGCAAGGGGCCATGAAGGGCATTGTGTCCAACCCCCTGCTATCTCAGGACACCAAGTTTACACCATCCCACTCAGATGGCTGTCCAGTTTCTTCTTGAATGTCTCTAGTGTGGTAGAGCCCACCACCTCTCTAGGCAGCTGGTTCCACTGTTGTATTGCTGTGACAGTGAGGAAGCTCTTCCTGATGTCCATCCTGAATCAAGTTGTTGCAACTTGAATTGATTATTCCGTGTCCTACACTCTGGCACCAGCAAGTAGAGACCTTGACCTTCCTCGTTGTGACAACCTTTGAGGTTCTTATAGAGGGATATCATGTCCCCCCTCAGTCTTCTCTTCTCAATTCTGAACATGTCCAGTCCTCTCAGTTTCTCCTAATGTGACTCCTAATAAGGCAGCTTCTAATGTTCAAATCAAGTGGGACTGTAACACTGACCCATTCACGTCAGTGGATCTCTTCTAAGTAGAAGTAACACTGGATATAATCTAGTAGGTTTACGTTAATCTTTGGCCAGATCAGGCAAAAATATCCTGATGGTGTTCATACGGTTGAAAAAGCAGTTAAAGGGATGCTGAAAAGACAGCAGTTGAGATATTGCTTTGATCCAACCCTCTGTATACTAGAAACCTGGCAGGAACAGCTAGATTAGATGATTATTAGTTAGTTTTCCATGGCTGCGTGAGAGGCAGATTGCACCCCTCCAGAGCAATTTGACATTGCTCACTAGCAAATCGCTACTCAGGAAAATGGCAAAATTGTTCAATGGTGGCACAGAAAAAAATAACTGGGTTTTCTGTAACAGCAGGAATTTAAGAAAAGTGATGATAATAATATGCTATTTTGTTTAGAGCAATGAGGAGAAGGTCTCTGTGGAGTAAACCTCAGAAAACAGTCAATGCTTCACATTTCAAGCACCTCTGCAGCACCTACATTACGGGGGTGGGAAGGAGAGAAATACCAAGTCAGCCTGATGATCAAGATTATGAATCTGTGATATAGGATGAAGTGTGAGAAACTTAATAATATTGTTTGTACATTAATGAGAGTGTCTTTCGAATACTTCTTCGCTGACATTGGTCACAGCCTCAGCTTGGAATTAGGTATAGGATTTTATTTGGTTTAAACATGATTAATGCCATCATGGCATCATGGTATTATCTCAAAACAGCTATTGAAATGTAGCTAATCAAAACCATCACTGAACATTTAGTAACTAACCTGTAACCATATATTGTGATATGTCCTTGCTGTCCATACAAGCAAGGACACATCATTTATAAGCTATTATACTTGTCTAACTTACAACAACAACCATTTGGACACATTTTCTCCATGCTGAACCCTTTTCAGACAAGTTGTACCAACTCACATGGTAGAAAAGCACCTGGCCTTCATCAAGAACTTACACAATGAAAAACATGGTAGCCGCTGCCATGTGGAGCAATATGAAACATTTTCTAGTTTGCAAAATAAATGCATTGGCCCTATGTTAACATAACAATCAGCAACAACAAACAATCAAGCAACACAAAAGCCATCACATGTATCTAGCATCTTGGAATGTTCAGAGCACTTTACATATTTTATCTTGGTGGTCCTTACAAAAATTTCTTAAGGTAGGGCAATATTCTTACCCCCATATGGGGTTGACAGACCTTGAGCTAAAATATCTAGCACCTGTAGGCCTGACTATGAAAGTAGATGTGAAACTATGTGGGGGTTTAGTCAATCCAGACACAAAATCTCTGTATTTGCTTAACCTTTAAGGTGCACAGCTGAAATCATTAGAAAGGAAGGAAAGAAAACCTGCCCAGAAGCAAGAAACTTGGCCAGGTCAGTATTTTTTCTGGTCAATTCAGCTGACATCATACCTGTCATGTCACCCTCCCCATGCACAGAGTGCAAACATCTATACGCACACAGGTCTCTTCCTCGTGATATCTAGTGACATGCTGATGCTATGCTGGGAACATGCTGTATGAGCCTGGAATAACGTTCCCAACACTGAGAAGATTCAAAGCAAAGACTCAGGAATCCAGGTTAGGCTGGGGAAACCACTTCTGCTCACTGTCTGCCTCTGCCCATCTCTACCCTCCCTGGCTCGTAGTCTAACTAGTACATTAGCACCAGTTTAATGGCACTTAAAGATGGTACAACCAACATGTTGAAAAGCTACCCATGCTGTTTTGATCAAAGTAGACCGTAGGCTGGAAGTGATCCTCAGGCCCACTACTTGGCCTGTCAGAGCTCACACTTTTGTGCAAGAGAAAATCAATCTGTGCCCAGCCAGGCAGATACTGCTTGTATGTATCAGGAAGCAAATTCATGGCATTGCAATGGCCTCACTTGTGATTTTTTTCTTTTGAAATCCAAGAAGGCAGGATGGTCACACAGGGAGGTGGAGTTAAAACACAGCTTCTACTGCAGCAAGCAGTGTCTTATTAGCAAAGCGTGATCAATGGTATTGAAACCACCAACAGAAAGTGCCTCAGGCTGGCGTGACTGCTTTGTCCATGTTTTGATGCCTTGCATACAATTACAGAGCTTTGCATGTACATCTCTTCATCTCTGTGTCTCCAGACACTCCGCAAATGCTAATTAATGTGAAGCACCGCATGAAGCAGCAGTGGGCTGGAAACGACAGGAGGGCTGATTCATCCCTGGCACAAAGGAAGGTAGTCAGTGAGGGTGAGATGGAACCTTTCCATCACCCACTTATTTTGAGCCACTTATTGAACTCTGTGTCTAGCTTCATTCAGCCACCTACACAGCATTGTTAGTGACACAGAAGGGAAGATGAGTAACTCTGTTCACTCAAAGCTTTTGTGATGCACATCAGTCAATGGGCCTGCACAATGTGCAAGCAGGGGTTCCCAACATCAAATTTTGAAAGGTCTGGTACCTGAGCTGTCTGAAGAATAGAAACTTGGGAAGGTTAGGGGAGGAGTCCTTATGGACACTGATGGAAGCAGACATTTCTGTTCCTGCCACTGGTACAGAAAAAATAAGCTGTACAGGAAAGCAAGCGGATGGGAAAACTATCTCCCTGCAGCTCCCAAAATGTCTCATTGCTTTGACAACACCTGCATCATCTTTGTCAGCTCCGCAAAGCCAAAGGGGCATGAGTATCAAGAGAGCACATCCTGCAGTTTCTTCCTGCAGGTGAAGAAAAATGCACTGCGTGAACACTGCAGTTCCTTAATAGATAGGCATGGACTACACAGTCTGTGCAACCTGCGTGGGCTGACCTAAGCTTTGCTTATGCTTATACAGTTTTTCAACCAGGTCATCAGGGCCATCCTTGCCATTAGGTAGAATAAAGCAGCCACCTCAGGCAGATTTTGGGTGAAAGGATCACAATGGTTGTTGTTGTACTTTTGTTAAAGAAATTGGGAGAAGTATTTCCATAATTTTCTGCCTCTGGTGCCAAAACACCTTAGCCAGCTTTAGGTGCTGTTCCTCAGGTAACACAATATCTGTCCTGGCCCTGAAGACCAGCTCAAGGCAGCAAGCTGGTTCACACCATCACCATTGGCTAAATAAGCCACAGTACATGCCCACAGATGGAATTCACCCATCTGGACAAAGCTTGTCATGTCATCCAAATTCAGGAAACCCAAATTGTTTAGAGGGAGAAACAGCTCTCAAGCAACACAACAACAGCTTTAGCATAAAAGCTAAGGAGCTGCCAACCAGAGCTGAAAACAGAGGGTTAAGATAAGACCATGGTCTGTCTCAGTATGAAGAAGATGGATATTTTATAAACCTTGCAGAGAGATACTGAAGATGACAATGAAATTCTTGAAAACTAGGCCAGGACATTTTTTTTTCCAAAATGCCACCCCTCAGTTTGGTTGTAGTATATGCAAATACCCTTACAAAGAACTCAAAGAAGATGTTGTTGTCAATATACTGGTACTCAAAGATGACTGAGCCAGACTTCTTCAGGTGTACGGTGTAAATTAAGGAGACAGTGCAATCATCCCGATTTGACTCTATATAATTCCCACGGGGAGTCCATGAAGACCTGAAGAAATACAAACAGAAACATGCTGTGTTTTATAAGACACAACCCTTCCATAAAATATAGCTATGAGAAATCTTTAACCCATATGCTACTTGATAAGTTGGTTCTGTGCCTATTCAAGCTGTGAGGCTAAAATTGTGATCTTTTTCCCCTTGGCTTTGGTATCCCTTTACATTTTTGTCACCCCATTGATGAGATGCAATCCAATGAATGACATCAAAACATTTGAAGCTGCTGCTATTCAAGCTAAGAAAATGTAGACCTAGTTAGTGCCTGCATGCAAGACCCTAGCACAATCTTCCCCAGTGGAGTGACAGCCAGATGTGCTGGAGTACAACTCCCGTTACTTCAATCAGTGGATGCTGGCTGGGGATGGTGGCTGCCATAGACCAAAGCAGCTGGAGTTCCAAGCTTTACAAAGGAAAAGGGAGTTATTAAAATAGCTGCATCTCAAGTATAATCGCACGGGCTTATTTCAATAGACCTTTGACCATGGGAAAATCCACAAGGTTCTTACTTGCCACAGCTATCTGCTTTGCTTTCCGCTGAACCAATGGCTGTGTCCATGTAAGTTGCTACATTGGAGAATCCTGCCGGAAGGTCATCCCATTCATCAAATTTGATCCCGCTTCCCAAGGAGTAAGTCCCCTCGGCACATTTACTGCATACCTGGTTCTTCATTTCTAGATATTCCCCAGCAGCGCATGAAAAAGCTGAGAAGGCAAACATTTGCAAATGATTAACAGCACAGATAATTCATGCATTGGGAATTCAAATAAGCTTTCTGCAAAGAAACCAATGAACAGAAGAAGCGAGCTGATTAACAAAACCAGTGGAAACAACTGTGGCAGTGATATTAAATCATTCCATTACCCAGTCACACATATACACTCTCACTCCTTTTAATCCAGGGATGGGGACTGTGTAGCCCTGCAGATGTTGCTGGACTGCAGTTCTCATCAGCCCCAGGCAGCATAACCAATCATCAGGGCTGATGGGAGTTGCACTCCAACAACAGTTGGAGGGCTACAATTCCCATCCCTGTTTGAATCTAAGATTTTGCAATGGAAAACAAATATTCTGCCTTTCCATGATCAACTAGAATTTGCTACTTGTGTGCTATAGTTTTTTAAATACCACAGATGCCTTTGGGAAAGAAAGAATGAAATCTCCAGCTAATAAGTTTTAAGTTGCCTTTTGACTTGTCATCTGTCTAAAGACAGCATGTACTTTTTGAGGCTGCCTTATGCAATGTGTTGGCTGTACATTCCCTGTGATGCTTATCTAATTCTGTAGAACTGGTTGGACTTGTAGCAAAGAGTACTCCATGTTGCCTGACGAAGAAAATACTTTATACGTGTATTCTAGTCAAAACCAGACTTTTTGCCCACATACAGTAAACGATGCACACAGCATTCCAAGTGGGTATTCATCCTTGAGCTATAGGTAGTAGAAGCAGCGTGACCAGTGTGGTAGCCTGGGTTATCTGCTCTATCAGACAGTTACATGCTCACATGTATGAGCCATAAATGAGAACCTAGATCCACATGCATCATTGCAGCCCTTCAGTGCTACAAGCAACATTCACAGCACCTTCAGTACCATCTTTTATACCTTGGCCAGTAATTTCCTTGTTCCACAGGAAGTTGCTCTTTGCCTGTCTTGATGCATATGTTCATGAGCAGAAGTTGCTCCAAGCAAGTCAGCTGCTTGCCTAGTTGAATCTGAGGCCAAGAATGGCTAATGGCAAAATGAATTGCTTTTGACACCTGAGACAGCTGGGTGACTTGATTTGTGCCTCATTTACTAGGAGCAGCTAAATCTTCTATCATCAGAGAACTCATCAGAGAACCTCGATCCTGGCCTGCCTTCAGAGAAGTATTTGCATACACCAGTCTCTGGGCACACATGTCCTGTTCTTGAAGTGTGCAGGCTAGAACTGCTGGGCTTCATGGCTGCCCTCATAGGAAGTAGCCAAGAACCCACCTAGTGCTCCCTTCCAGCTTGAGACGATGATGGAGAAAGCCTGACAGTGGTCACAACTGCCTTTTACAGAAACTAGCCTGCCCATCACGCCATTTCTCCTTGAGGAACCCCTGAAGTCTTCTAAACAGCCCCCAAAAGACTGCCCTTTGGAGGATGGAATCAAATTTTGCATTAAGGTAACCAGATACTGCACTGTAAAAAGTGGGATTTGCAGCCTTATGAATTTTGTAATGTGAATGTCATGATTTACTCTCCTTCTGGGGTTGGGCAAAGAACAGCATGTTCTATCCCTGGTTTCTGGGAAGCTTATTTGCCACTTCTCTGGCTTCTGAGAGTTCACTAGACTTTCCTCAGTCAACCCTGTCTTTTTATTCTAAACAGCCCCAGCGTTGCACAGCCTTTGGTTTGATACAGGCAAGCCTCCATGCTAAGCTACACAATGGTCAACAGCTGAACACATTGTGCTCTCCACATCTGAGTGAAGGTGCAGCCACTGAGCTCCTAGGCATGACCCCTGCCACAGTATACCATTATAGCCCTTCAAGGGAGAGGGCTGTCGACTTCATTCTCCTGAGGGCAGGTTGTCCCACGGCAGGGGAAAGGTTAGTCCTATTGCTGTCCCTTGGACTACTGGAATCTGTGTCCACAGCAAAGCTATATGCTGCTGTGCACATCTGCCGTCTAGTGACTAAAGATAGTACTGCAAGTGTACGCATTCAAATTAATTAACATTAACTTTGTTATTGTTGTTAGTCACGAAGTCGTGTCCGACCCATTGTGACCCCATGGATAACATTCCTCCAGGCCTTCCTGTCCTCCACCATCCCCTGGATTCCACTTAAGTTCACACCAACTGCTTCAGTGACTCCATCTAGCCACCTCATCCTCTGCCGTCCCCTTCTTCTTTTGCCATCTATTGTTCCCAGCATTAGGCTCTTCTCCAAGGAGTCCTTCCTTCTCATTGGGTGGCCAAAGCATTTGAGCTTCATCTTCAGGATCTGACCTTCTAAAGAGCAGTCAGGGTTGATCTCCTCTAGGACTGACCGGTTTGATCGTCTTGCAGTCCAAGGGACTCTCAGGAGTCTCCTCCAGCACCACAATTCAAAGGCCTCAATTCTTCAGCGTTCAGCCTTCCTTATGGTCCAACTTTCACAGCCATACATTGCAACTGGGAAGACCATAGCCTCGACTATATGCACTTCTGTTGGCAGGGTGATGTCTCTGCTTTTTAGTATGCTGTCTAGATTTGCCATAGCTTTCCTCCCCAGGAGCAAGCGTCTTTTAATTTCTTGGCTGCAGTCCCCATCTGCAGGTGATCTTGGAGTCCAGGAAATCAAAATCTGTCACTATCTCCATTTCTTCCCCATCTATTTGCCAGGAAGTGATAGGACCGAATGCCATGATCTTAGTTTTCTTAGTGTTGAGTTTCAAGCCAACATTAAGTAATATGATTTAAAAACATAGTACCCCATAATACCCCTGTGGCCCACTCACTATACATGCCAAGTTTCAGGTATCTTGGACTCCATGTCTAGCACTATGGTGCTGGACACATCCTCCTTTATTAAAATGCTATAAAAAGGAGAATGTCAGGATATTTAATGTCTCTGCACACATGCTCCATGTGCCAAATCCCATGCTTCTTTGCATGGTATTCTAAAATTTAAACACATCCCTATTTAAAGTCAAAATAGAAGAGGTGAACTGTTTACCATGCCAAGGCACCAAATAATATAATGAAGGTAGATATTCCAAGAATGAAATGAGGGGTTCTCAGAAGTAGGAAATAATAGGAATTTTCCTATTGTTAAAATAAGCTACAATTCTATTTTCCTGATCCAGCATGTACAATCTGAATCATTTATATGGAGCTTTTTAAATAACGCCTAAATTATTCAAGCTTATTTTACTCCATTTATTAAAGCTGTGCACATTGTCAGCCTCAACTGAGCCTTAATTTATAAGAGAGATGCTAAAACAGTTTAGGCCCCAGAAGAGGTCACCTTGAAATAGTGGTAGAAAGTGTATATTTGGGCTTTCAAAGGTTTTGGTAATGTCCTTTACCTAAGACTCCTGAAAAAACTACAGTTGCAAACACTACCTGATACACATGCTTAGAAAGGGAAATCTATAATGATGGTAACACCACTGAGAAAGCCCTGTATCTGCGAGCTACCCACCTAACATCAGACACTTAACTGGTGAGCAATTTATGTAGAGAAAGGGAATCCTTTATTAACCAGGTCTTATGCTCCTAGGGTTTTTAGAAGCCCCAAACAGCATCATTTAAAAGATGTAACTGTAGATTTATTCATCTATTCATGAACACTGTTGACACAGAAATATAATGTTTCTTATAACATCTGTTCATTTTCTTATGTGTTCACTTCTATTATAAAGTATTCTGGGAGCATCCAACTGTGTAATTCCATTAGCAAACCTGGTTCCAAAGTACATGCAAGAGGAGAATCCAGCTAAAATTTCATTTGCACAGGCAGCCACTTGTGTATTGCTGTTAAGCAACTCACTGTGCAACCGGTTGCATATTACACTTGTGTAATATGCAACTCATTTGTGGAGCTCCACAGCTGCTATTACAACTCATTTGTGGAGCTCCACAGCTGCTATTTGAGTTTGTGGGATAACACTGTTGGATATGACCCACTGAGACCTTTTTCAGAAAGGCATCTAAGTAATAATGGCTGTTATGATTATGGCTGTTATGTGATGCATGCAATGTTGTGTACAATGAGTACAATACCATCAAATTAAACAGGCCATGCATTACGTTTGTTCACTGGCAGTGCCATCCTAAGGCTGCAAGACAACATCTAGGCGGCCACAGGATTTTTCAGAGACCCAGCTGCAAGGTTGAAAAAGAACTGCAACTTTGCAGGTGAACTCTTCCTCCGCCCTTTCAACCATGCCAGCTGCATCTCCAAGGTCACAAAACAACCGCCTCCACAGTGCAAAGCATCCTGGCAGCATCTCAGCTCCATTTCCCCCTGCTTTGAGGCATGGCCTTAGATGGCTGAACTCAGCTATCTGTGTGTTTTGCAGGTGGGAGATGCATCAAGGTGAACTTTGCCTCTATACTCCTTCCAACCTGCATGGAATGCTTGTAATCCTCTCATTTTGGAGGGCTGCAGGCATTTGGATAGGATTGCACTCTTAATGAATAAAGCAAACACATATATCATGCAGGTACACTTTTCGCAGGGGTCCGTGACTGGCTATGACATATGCCGCCAGTGACAAACACAGGTTTGCTTCTCTGTTATGAGTGAAACGTCTTTCCTAATGGCATTTCTCTTTCAGGATTTTCAGGGTTTGTGAGACACAAATTACTTCTCAACAACTATATGAATATTTTTATGAAGACCAGAAAGTAGGAGAGACATTTGAAATCTGTATTCTGAGAAAGTTTAGCTCAATGTCTGCTTCAACATACAATTTTTTTAAACTAAGAGTTAAGCCATATGCATGAAAACACCTGCTCACATGTGTGTATCTGGTGGCAAACAGAGGTTGGAGCCAATGTTAGATTAACACAAATCTCATTAATTTCTCTACAGGTCTGCTCTTGGTAGGACTGGTATTGGGTACAGCCCATACAATGCAAGAGCAGCTTCTCTAAACAAGCAAACTTCAGAATAAGAAGAATAATGTAGGAATAACCCATTGAGTAAGATCCTTTAGGTGTCAGCTTAATTAAAATAAAGTATTATTTATTACATTAATTAATCACAGGTAAGTAAGCATTGGATTGCAGCCTCAGACCTCTCTGAATACATAAGAAAAAAGGCCACGTCAGTCCTCCATGAGATCTGGAGCAAGAAAATGTAAAGACGTACTGCATTCCTTTCCTTTGATGGGGTCAGGTAAACCAGAACATTCCACATCAGGATTTGGGATGGCTACCCTCCATCTGGATCCGCTGCTATCGCACTCCGTGTATTCAAAGTGATATTCAGCCTGCAAGTAATGCAAGAATTACTTCACTTGCACAGTTACATTTTCTTTAAACAGAATGCTTCAGTAGAAAGTGATCCCTATCATCAAGAGAAATCAGTTATATATTGAACTGCCAGCTTCTGGGTAGGTGCAATCTTAAAATACTTACCAGGGTTCACAGTTACATGAGTTGGGGCTCAATAGAAATGACACACTGTGCAAGTGAATGCAAAGCAGCACTTGAAAAAACTACTGTGGCTACAAATGCAGCAACCCTTCTGCTTCTGGCTTCACTGACTGCAAATAAGCTTGTCTACATGCAGGAAAGCTGGAAAATAAAGCTCAAACAGACCAAAGGACAATCTAAAAATACCTGTAAATATCTACAAATACCTATCCTCACCCTCTCCCAAAATCATTGGGAGACCATAGGATTCTTTGGAGTCCCATTGCTGGAATTCTGTGTTGGGAAAGTCCAAATAAATCCTGACATAAAAAGCTGTGCTTTTTCATATCCTTTACTATAAAATCTGGCAGCAGTGCCCTTGCTCCTCTCAAAGGGACTACAACTCTTCTCCCAGCTCCACATGCCTGGAAAAAGCAGGCAGCCCCAGCGGGCTCCATCATTCATGCATTTCCTTGCAGTATCAGACAAGCCATCAGGGGAGCTGTGCTTCCGTTGCAATCTAACACCTAGGCAGCCCACCTTTGTCTTAAGGAATTCTGTATATCTGATTGCAAAAACCATAACATTTTAAACCTGTTACATTTCTGTAACTGTTGATTGTTATCTGTTACCAAAGCCTTTAATGGGTCATTATGTTTCTCCCGATGCCTATAATGATTTCTCAGTGTTTCTGTATTATTCCCTATTGTCCTCACCTTCTCACCCATTCAGAATTTCATCACTGCCTTGAAACTGTGTACCTGACTCACAACTTATAAAAAACTCTGTCTGTGCTCTGGGAGTTTGTAGTCAGTGGGTGTACTGGCTAACCTGCAGCACTGTTGTGGGTTTTTCTATGCAAAGGAGTTTTCCTGAGTGTTCTCACCAATAAAACTGCTGAGGCAAAGGTGTCTTCCATGTGGATCCGAGCATACATTCTCCCATTCTGCTAAACCGGGATTTCCTGACACCTGCAGTCTCAGAGCTGGGACTCTGATGACAGAGCCACCAACCCTGCCTTCTCCCTAGTCCCACCCACAGCCAGAGCTGGTCCTCAGGGGAAGTGCGGAGGGACATGAAGAGGCTGGGAAGGGAGAAGGCTGGGGCCTCGACCTTAGGTGAAGTCTGGTCCATGTTCCTTGGTGTCCCCAGCATCAACTCTAGATAGCCAAAAGCCGCCGTCTAGAGAAAGTCCCAGGGGGAAGTGTGGTAGTGGCAAAGATCACAAGCACCACATTTCCATTTAGGCACTGGATACATGTAAGGCGTGGTGTAGTGGCTAATGTAGAAGCAGCTGGACCCTTCCTGATAGTCAAAACCACACCCTTCAAGCCACAAGTGTTCCCGAGGTTATGCAACCTCAGATTGCACAGTAAAAAGGAGCTTTGTTGCTTTGTTTGAATTTCTGTTGACTAACGAATGCAAGATGAGGGTATCTTTTTTTAAGATGAAACAATGAGAGCTTCTAGATGTTATTTCATAGTATCTTATTTATTATTAATGTTTTTTAAAATTACAATCATCCCCTGATTTCCAGCCAGAATGCTCCCAGAGTGGATTATGTGGGATTAATAAGGCAGGTCCTTCCCAAAGGCTTACTATCTAAAAAACAAGACATGCAAGGGGAACGGTACAGGGAGGGGAGAGGAAAAAGGAAACTCAGGTACTAATTACCCACACTTACAGAAATATGTCGTTATATTCTCCCAAGAGTTGTAGTCTGGATCGACAAGCACTGCTTTGTTTCTTTCAATTTTCTCTGGCCTCTGTAACCACTGACTCTGTGTGTGTTTATGTCTGGGAGATCCTCCATGAGTCTAGAGTCCACAGTTTAGGGGTACCACTTTCTCAAAATATCCAATAATCTTTTACTGTGCTCTCTTTGGATCCACACTGATTCATGCATGAACTAGCCTAACTGTAATAAGAGGAACTTAAGGCTGCCCAAAATCATGGCTAATTTTTCCCATTGATCCCAGTGAATATACTCCAGTTATGATACTGTTATTCCATCTGAGCCATTATTTCTTCCAAATAATTATGGGGCTAAGAGTTCCTAGAAAACCTCTATTCACTTCACAGAAGCTACAATTGCCAGCATGATTTATCAGTCAATTCATCTTCAACAGGTAGTTCAAAGGCAGGTCTCTCCGGGTAGGTAGTTCCCAGGAATTGTTGAAAAAATACCCCTGTTCTTCACTTGCTAAATTCAGGTGTTCAGCACTTTGGCAGCTGCCAGCCAGGAACCAGCAAAACTAACTGGCTTCAGGTCCCCTCGAGGGCCCCCTCTACTACAGCTTGCATGTAAGCCTCCAAGCTCAGGGGATTGTACCCTAAGACTCTCGAAAACTGAAATTGCTGCATAACATACAGGTACAGTTATTATCTTCCTAAGGCTGCCTCTTAGCATCCAAGGCATGAGGATTTGTTTGTTTATTTATTTTTAACATTATGCTGCCTTATCTGCTAAAAAGCCATCAAGGCAGTGTACAGCCATCAAGGTGATAACAAAGTTTCTTTCACAAAATTGGTGCTGAAAAGGCAAAGAAAGTTAAGAAGCAGCTCAAACGCGCATCACACACAGATTTCGTTAATTTGCAAATTGTCAAAACCGCTTCCCTTGATAAAGAGTTTCTTTCAAAACACTCGCAAATAAGGACAGTGTTTTTTGCTACACAGCTATTGCTCTCTGCACAGATCTGCAGTTCTGTGATGCCTTTCATCGCTTCTAGCAGAAACTGGCTTCCACCCAAAGAAAAGAAAAGAAAAAAAAGAGACACCCATCTGTGTAACCAAATATGCATAAGCGTGCATATTACCATAGCCTCAGTATAAATGCTTTTCCCAAAGAGAATGGCCCTAAGTTGTGAGGAAGATGGATAAGAGGCCGCTGGATGAGGTGGGTTTCCCACTTTGACAGTGGGCAGGGAGGTCTGCCACCAAAGGCCTCTGAATTACAGCAGCAGAAAGCTCCACCGCTGCTGCTTTTCCAGTGTCACTGCTCAACAGTAACAGGTGGTGAAAAGAGGTGCCTTGGGGCCAGATCGAGGAACCTCAGATCCACTGGATCCAAAGCCTTCTGTTCCAGCAACAAGAGCCCACTGGCAAGGGGAAGGCACCACCAGTGAGAGAGATTGTTTAAGGACAGCCACGTACAAAAAGAGGGGAAGGAAGGGGGGAAGTCCACTTGCCCACCTGCTGTCCTGGCCATCACACGCCCAACAGGCTTCCTCCACCAATCATTTAAAACCAATAAATAAAATCAGCAATTATTAAAATATTGTTTAAATAAAAAGGTCTTTGCCTGGTGCCGAAAAACAAATAACGACGGCGCCAGGCAGACCTCTCTGGGGTCCCTCTTCCCCTTCATTGGCTACCTCGAAAATAATAGATGGATTGGAGTACCAACTGGTCAAGCATTTGGGGTATTTAAAAAATAAACAAACAAACCCTGCGGTGAACATGAGGTTTTATGTTAGAATCTCAAGGAGAATATTCTATTGGAATCTGAAGTACAGGGTAACCTGTATAATTTTCTTAATAGAAGACTGACATTATTCCAAGTATTCCAGGAAGCCAACCAAAATCAATTTGTAAGGTTCAGCTGAAAAGGTTAATAGCAACATGGAGGACAAAGTAGATGTGAATTTTTTTTTCTCACTCTACAGCTTTCATTGAGCTTTACTTTGCTCTGTTCTGGAATATAGCAAAAGGAAACAGCCATCTCCAACTTGATGTGCTCCACTTCTGTTGGACTACAATTCCTACTACTCCCAGGCATTGTGAGGCAGTCATGCTGGCTTGGGACTGTGGGAACTATAGACTAGAGTGCACAGCCTTTTCAGCTCTGGCATTAATCTCTCAGGGACCCCTTAGACATTCCTCTAGCACATACAAATTACCCTGATATGTGTCTCTTTCTTCACTCATTTTATCACATATATATGTCCCTCATCAAATACAGCTTGAACCCTTTCATCCATCACCAGAAATCTCAAGCATTGTTTTCCAGGTTGCTGTAGGAATCAGGATTCTATTGGGAATCATAGATCCCATTTTTTGTTTTTCTTCTCTTTTTTCCAGTGGTAACACATGCTGGGGTCTTGGGGGCTTTCTGAAGTTCATTGGCCACACTTTATGCATCCCGGTTGTATCCAGAGGTTACTAGACTGCAGATGGCTGGCATATAGGAATTCTTCTGCAGTACTTGCTGATTTGAAGAACTGTTGCAACTGTAAATCCACAACTGTGCTAATCTCACAAAATGAGCAATGTTGCATTAGGAGCAGCAGTGACCTACAACTGTTTTGTTGGTATTATTCCCCATTTGATTTGTACCAAATATTTTCCTTCCACACAATAAGGAGATTGTCTGTTCACATCACTCCCTGCTTCATCATCTGGCAACCACTTCACTCAACTGGATGTATTCCTAAATGTTCTATATCTAATTGTCTCCATTAGTTTGCCAGATAAATGATAATTTTCTCATGTGACTGGTTGGTCCAGTTTGTATTGTCACACAATAGCAATAAAATTTGTCCATGCACTCTTGCACTTTTCCATGTAGACTACTGACTGTCTACTTAAATCTACCAGGGCTTTGCATTTGTACCTCTCATGCTCTGATTTGGTTGCAGCAATGCACCAACTCTGCAACCCACCAACAAGACTCTGGCTACACATTATGCTGCACTGGCACTGGGGGCAGAGCATGGGTGGGGGGAAGCACTTTGACACATGCATCACAATGCATATCCCATTGAAAGCCATGTGTTGCAGATGAAGGACATAGAGATGCACATCCCTAGCCATATTTCACTGCAGCTAGCCATGCAGGACTAAATCTATGCAAGACTAAAGCTGGATCAAGATGAAGGTTTCAGCATGCAGTGCTGACAGGTGAGGAAAACAGTGTGGTGTGGAAACATAAATCCGATTGCCTACAATGATTCCAGCAGTGGTCTTCACCAGAGAGGTTGCGACACAGAGGCAAGTTGTGAACTACCCTTTGTTGGGTCAAGGCACTGCTGCTGCCATTAGTTGGAGAGACATTCTGGAGAGCTTAAGTTCCACCCCTTTACTACTAGTCTACACACATTCATAAGCATGCACATGCATGCACACATATAATGTGTAATATAATGCAGACAGGTGGCTTTTATACAAATTCAGTCAATCAATCAATCAATCAATCAAATGGTATAAGCTTTTGGAAGCGGATCCCCTGCTGTGGTTTTGCATTCAAGGTGGGCCCTAGCACAAAACCTCGTGACATGAAGAGTCCAGCGCTGCATGATCTGTAGCACCAGGTGCAATGCAAGAGCACTTTCTAGCAGAGGAGGAAATGGGGCTAAAGCTTCAACAGAGCAGGGAAAGCAACAGCTACCATAAGGCAGGAGAAAATACTGAAACAGTGGTAGGCGAGCGGGGGAATGCCAATTCTTGCTACTCCCCTCCCTCAATGCAGCAATTTTCACATCAAAAGCTAACACCTTATAGAAATTCAGCACAGAACTAGTAATCTCCATTGACAGTTGAAGAACCGGCAAGGGCAGCTTAGTAAGACGACTTCATAGAGACACTCAGGAACAGCCACGTCTCCTTCCCCTGCAGTACAAGACTAAGACTGTGGTCCTGTATACGCTTCCTTGGAAATATGGCCCACTGCAACCAGTTAATCTGAATAAAGGTGCCTAATAGAGGGTGACAGAGCATAATTGATCATGCTAGGGGTAGGAATGGACATCAGCCATGCCAAGTGGAAAGGTCTCTAAAACGCAATGTTTTTCCATTGCCTTATTTCTCTCCAGAAAAGAATTACAGTGCAAATCTTTGCTGATAACCGCTTTGGCAGCTTTAAAGTTGGAGGTGAGTGGTTGTCAGCATCTCGCACACAAAAGTGCAGCGCAGTTCCTCTGTTTTTTCTTGCATTTAAAAGATGTAAGGATGCATGTGGGGAGAGGGGACTGGGACCCTATGCGGCAGTGGCTGAGCCCCTGCTTTGTCTGCAGGAGGTCACTGGTTCCATCCCAGGTAGCCACCCTTCCCCAGGTAGGACTGGAAGACTCCCATGGAACCCTGCAGAGTTGCCCCTGCTGGCCAGTACTGATAATACAGGGCTAGATGGGCCAATGCTCTGACATGGCATAAAGTTGCTTCTGATGTTCCTGTGTTTATGCTATTTTTTTACAGGTATTCCAGTAAAAACACCTACTGGAATATTGTTTCAGTCATATTCGAAGTGCTTTACTTTTTCACCCTAAAAAATTCAGGTGAAATATGGGTGAAATCCAATGAGGAAGTCTTTGACCCTCTGAACTCAAAGGACTGGGATCCTTTGAGTTCAGAGTTTGTATCCTCCTATACAAACAGGAGCCTCAGTGCTCTTCTTACCCTACCAGCTAGGTGGGTGATTTTGGCCATCTAAGCGCAGCACTTTGAAGGAGGAAGGAGGCTGAGGTGCAGTCCGGATACCTCATATCTTGGTGGTGAGAGTCCTGTTCCCTCCCCTCCCCCTGGAATACCTCCTAAACCCTTTCACAGAGGTCACCCTTATGCCTTTGGAGATGTGCCCAGCACAGTTCTTTTCATGCTGGCTGTGAAGAAGGAAGGGCATCTCAATGCAGATCCCCTGCTCCAAGGTGCTGGAAATCCAAACAGTCCCGTCGCCCTCTTGATGCAGTCCAGGGACCATGGGATTGCTCACGAGGGGGGCAAAAAAGGCATTTTTCCAGCTTTGTTGTTTGCTAAATACAAAGCTTTTAAAAATAAATCACAAACCATTCTGATGCAAACTGAAAACTGTCCATTTCAAATTACTCAGTGCAAATTAATTTAATTTGGAACCCTTTCTGGAATATATCCCTACACATCTTCAAGCTTTCCCATTAAACCCCCATCACTGATGGAGATGAATTGTATGCATAAAAGTTGAAATGTAAGTGGAACAGCATGAATGGATGAACAGATCACCAAGCTGTTGCACCAATTGCAAAGCCATGGGATGGAGGGACAGAGAAATTGCAACAATACAAAGGAGGCCAAGAAGACACATCAGAGCAGTTCTGACAGCCAGATCATCAATGCCATGCAGTAGCCTCCAGGGACATGTAGGGCAACTTTCAGGCTCACAATCCTGCCATGGCCATAAGACACCACTGGTTGTAGGAGCATTTCGACATCCCAGATGTGGAGTACATAGAAGCTACCACTGTAACAGCTGGAAGACCAGGCGACTTATTTTATATTGTTATTTTTGCATTTTAACTTAATGTTTGTATTTTTTAATTTAATGTTATAATTATTTTTTAACTTAACGTTGTAAGCCGCCCCGAGGCTTCAGCAAATGGGGCGGCATAAAAATGTTTTAATAAAAAATAAATAAATAAATAAATAAATAAGACCACCGAAACCACAGGAATTGCTGTGGCTATGGCACACACCACTCCCCATGTGGAAGCACTGGGTAATACCACTGGCATTTTCATGCAACCCCCAGTCTGGGATGAAAGTGTTCCTGGAGCTCCCATCGGTCATGTCATGCAGGCTGAGTTGCTGATGGATGCAGCAAGATTTCCAGCGTTCCACTGCAGAAGAGAGCACACTCTTTAGCCCTCTTCCCATGACTAATACAAGCAGAAAAGAATTATGCAGAAAAACTGTAGAACAAATCAAGACTATGAAATTTGGCGGGTGTGTTTGATTTGCATAATTCATAGCAGACATAGAATCCAGATTTTCTTCACATAGAATCTTGGTTACTTTGGCATAGTATTCAAATTGATGCATACAGCACATAAAGTCCTGTGCATAAGAAGAAAATTGCTGTGTTACTATTTTTGTGACTTATCCCCACCAAGAATTGTGTTTTCCTGCCCGCATAGGAAGAAATATTGGCCATTGGCCAAAATGTGAAAAATGAAGGAGGTACCCTGGTGGTCATGAATGGGTTCCCTGCCCCAGTTGACTAGCATCTAGGGCAAGGGTACATTTTGCCCCATTTCTGTGAAGCCCTATTGCTCTACATGGTTGAGGTCATCTCCCAGATTAATTCTAAAAACTTTGCAACATAAAAAGCCGTGGGAGTTTTAGGGACTTTTTCTATCTAAACAGAACTTTCCATGCACAGTGGTTGAGGACCGTGCTTCGCCCAAATATGCACCCCTTCAACTCTTGAGATTGGACAGTCATTTCAGCTTTTATAGGCATCTTGGGGTTATCCAAGTTTAAATAAATGGGTCTGCTATTAACCTGTGCAGTTCATCTCTTCCTACCAGTTGTGAACTTCTGAGGTGTGAACCAGAACCTAAGCAAAATGGATTGCGTAATACAGCGGTACTTCACCTCATGAATGCCTCAGTTCACAACCAAATCGGGTCACAAACAAAAATTTCATAAAAATTTTGACTCGGGTCGCGAACTCCTCATTGGGTGGCGACCGCGATTGTGGCCGTCTCTCCACCCCACCCCCAAGTGGGGAGATGGCTGCGATCGTGCTGGGGGCAGGGGGGAGATGGCCGAGATTGCACCCATCTTTCCAGCACGAGTGCAACTGCTATCTCGACCATCTCCCCCGCCAGCACGATCACACCCATCACCCCCCCCAGTGTGCCTGCGTTCGCACCCATCTCCCCGCCCTCCCCCCTGAGCGTGCCAGGATGACAGGCGCATGCAGGGATGATGGGCGTGATCGCAGTCATGCTGGGGGACCAGGGAGATGGCTGCCCTCATGATCCGGGGTTGGGGGAGATGGACGTGATCTTTGTTGTTCTTTGTCACTTTGCTTCACGTTTTTCTGATTTAAAAAAATAGTTACAGAACAGATTAACCTTATTTACATTGAATTTTATGGGGAAATTTAACTTGGCTCATGACCAATTTGGGTCATGCCCAGAATCCTGGAACGGATTAAGTTTGTGAGCCAAGGTGCCACTGTACAGACTTTTTATATCACAGAACTTATTGCGACTAATAGAAGAAGTAAGTCTTTCCTATCTATATTAGCACTACCTCTTCATTTGTAGAGCTTCAAGCTGGGTTTTGTTTCTTGGTCACACTGCGATGGAAGCTTGAGAAATGGCTTTTTTATAGCAGTTGGCAAGTCTTTCTTCTCTGAATACTGAAAACCAACACAACAGAATTCGTTTTGCCTATCACATAGTCACTGTTGGGATAATTGTTGTGAACAAGCCACTTCCCCATCACCACCACCATTTCCTTCATCAGCCTTCGCCCACCTAGTGGCCTCCAGATGGGAATGTGTATAGTCCAACACGTCTGGAGAGCACCATGGAAGGCTGGTTTATCTCTCCCAGGAAAGACATCCTTTTTCTTAACAGTGCTATTAAAATATCTCTCTTGCTAAAATTGTCTTCCATAATCTATAGAAACCTATTTGCCATGTGAAGAGGGATTAGATGGACCTTTAAAAAAACACCCTAAAGCTTCTTTCAGAACAAGTGGAGGATTAGCATGCTGTGGAAAGGAGGAGGACTAGGAGAAGCATTTGACCCAGTAAAATGCTCCAGTGATCTTTTCTGACTAATTAGTCTGATGTAAAGAATACAGTCCCACTTCATTGTTAGTGTTGCTGTACAACAGAAACATGAAAAGAAAGAACCACAAGTTAAGCACTTGCTTCACAAATCCCATAAATAATCAATATCCACACAGCCCAAAAAGATCTCATTGAGATCCCATCAATTACTGTTAACCAAACTGGAAAATCTACATGCAGAAGCAGTTTCCCTCTGTATACCAGAGGCTAGAAACAAGCAACAAAGGAAGACCATCCTTTTCATGATCCATAGATAGCCCAAGATATAAGAACTGAAGGACAAATGGCCTCTGCTAAGAAGGATGTACATCCCCACTAATAATGTTCTGTCCTGTGAGTGGTGCTCCCTGATGAGTTGCAGAGATAAGAGTGAATGATAAATGCTCTATACAATCATTTTCCAGTGGGAGGAAAATTTAGAAGTGTACAATTAATTTTTTTAAAAAGCCCTGTAACTAGCTATTGATTAGCTATGCCTAATGTTTTACATTACATGGCAGTTCTATGGGCAGCTCATTCATAATGTGTTATTATGTTTTGGTTCGTGTGACAGACCAGCAATTTACATATTACATTTTCATTTATGTAACAGAACCAGATAGAATAAACCAACAGATATAAATTTGAAAAATGCTAGCTTTAGCTGTGAACTGCAAATCATTTAGACCCTAACCCTAATTTTCCTTTTCCCATGAATCCTGATTATTTGGCAGTTTCCCTGTCTTCTGCTTAAGTCATTTTAGCCATGCTGCCACTTGTGTGACTAAACCAGTTTAAATCCAAACACCCCAAAAATAACAGTGGGAGGGAAATGAGGTATTATCCTTGACATGGGACTGGTACAGAAAATGATAGACCTGCATCAAATTGTCCCACTTTTCTGATAACAACACGTAGGTACAAATCCATGTCGCACCATCACCACATCACTGGTTTCCTGTTCCTACTCCATATAATTCACGGCAGCTGCCACAAGTGGGGAAATACACAACATGCACGACTCAATCTATGCCTAAACATTACAGGCAAGTAGAAGAGAACTCAATTTTGGACACTATTTGGGGCAGCATGCCCATGGCAAATTTAACATCTACTCCCACTCAAATAGCTGATTTATTTTTCTTTATTTTTTCCTGCATTGTTCATTTATTGCATGTATATCCTGCCTTTTTCACTCTTGTGTTACTCTAGTGTAGCAACTCTGGAAGGTGTAAATGGAAGTAAAATGGACATGAAGCCAGTCACCTGTAAAAAGAAATACAGCATAATGGGGGAAAGACAAAGTGGGTTGCAAGACCTCTGCCTTTTCTCCTGCACAGACACAGCAGAGGGCCCCGTGCAAATTTGCCTGCCACGGAGTGAGAGCACTGACTGCAAGCATTCCAGAAACCTCTTCATGGGGTCACAATCAGTCAGTCCTACATCTAGGGTAGTCTCCCGATTCCACCCATATCTCTAAACCTATGCCTAGCACTGCACATATTTGTTTAAATGACAGATTTTATATAATTGGTAAAGCAGGTCAAACAAAATACAGCAGTTACCACTGAAACTACCCTTGCAGAGAGTGATTGAGAAAAATTTGGACATGTTAGGAATGCTTGTAGAAATTTACAGATAATGTTACTGAAATTACAAGCCCACACTAGTCAGACTTCCACTCACTGTCCTATAATAAATAAGCTCAAAAAGTAGAGTGCAAAACCTAAAACCATCGGCTGCCTCACATGTCCCTGATTGTCTCCTACTGATCTAGTCTCTAGCTAGATATGCTTTGTTGCAGCTTTCCCCAGTCTGAGAGGATTTGGACTTGAACCCTCATCATTGGGAAAATTTGGATAAATCCTGTCTGAAAAGCATTGCTCCTGTGTGCCTTTGCATTGTGGGATCAAGTCCTGTCTTCCTTCTCAAAACCAAGCTGTCACTGTTTAAAGTGGCATTCCCCCGCTCCTTTCTCTCACCTTTAGCTGTGGGCTACAGTAGACAGGCCATTCAGTCCAAATATACATTGTAAATAGTCATTGTTGGAATTCAGTTTACAGGGAAGTATCTTTTGATAGCCCAGAGGCTTCATGTGCCCTGGCCAATTCAGAATGTCTAGAGTAGATAAGAGTGTTGAGTTCATGCATGGTTTCAGTAGCTTGAATTTACATGTCTAAGCAGACCTGGAGATGGGTTCAAGCTACTGAACTAAAGTGTCAATACAGGCAATTAGAAATATTGTAATCTCATTGTTACTGTGTGATTGACTGACATTTTTTTATCTGTACTGTATGTGATGACCTCAGAATCTTATTGTAATCTCTGCATTCTGTCATCAATTGCCCTGTACCTGTGTACCTATAAATGCCCTGTAATGGTATTGAAGCTTTGCAGCAGAGTTCACGCTGCCTGCCCGGTAATGCATTATTGTAAGTATGGACCCGCAGGGAAACTGGGAAATACAATAAAGCCTAGATGGTCTGGATGCTTGATCTTTCCCACGAACCCAAGTTTTAGTCCCTCTTCTCAAATTGAGATTCCAGGATTCTGACACCATCAAACCTTGCCAACACGTCTAACAGTCAGGAATGCTAGGAGTTCTAGTCTAAAACATCTGGAGAATATCAGGATAGAGGAGGCTGCCTAGGATGCCCCTAACCCCTGAGCTCAGAGGCTTAAAGGTATTCTATGCATTGCAGGAGGAGTCTGGGGGAAGAGGTCAGTTGCATGCTTCCCCTGCCATGCCTAACACTCAGCTTTTTGGCCAACTAAGTTTTGGCCTTGGGGCTGGCTGGAAGGAATGTGAGGAACCTATATTTCATATGCTGGTGGAGTCTGTCTTCTCTGCACTCCCTCCTTACTTCCAAAGGCTTGCATCTGAGGTTGCTCTGGCAACATCAAAGTTGCATCCAGCACTGAGGGCAGGGGCAGGGTGCGGGGGGGGGGGAAGCTCTCAAGTTCCAACTCCCAACTCTGAACTTGGAGTGAGTTTCTGAGGTTGGGGCTGAGACTCCCAAAATCCTGTGGCTGCACAGCTGCCATATAGTGATCATAGGATTCTCCGGTGAAAGGTTCTGTACTGGTTATGGGGGCAAAATGAGGGATGCTTGAAGTATCCAACATATCATGGATTAATATGTGGAGTGACACTTAGTTGTTCGGCACACTTTCCAAATGTTCCAATGCAGTTCTCAACCGAAAAAAAAAAGATTAGAGGAAAGTATACTTAAAATGTGTATTTAAATAAATATCTGCAGTTAAAGTTTTGCAGATTTTTTTAAAGTCACAGATTTATATGAAACAGGACAGAAAGGACTGAACACACAAAAATGTGATGGAAACTTGAAATAAACTGCAGGATGTGAAAAAAAAAACTTTAGTTCAAGTGCAAATTCTTCTCTTGGCAGCAATATTGTCTGAAACTGTTCAGAAAGTTTCTGCCTTGGCATGAAAAATATTACTGGGATATCAATTTATTTTTAAATATTTAGGGTTTTCTCTACATTAAAGCTCTTCAGCACACCACAAGAAATGGAATTAAGACAGTGAGGCTGTACTGTACTTAACACAATACAATATTTCCCAGCAATTCTTGTCCCCATGTGTAAGAACCTGCTATTTTTTTTTCCTAGAAGTAAGTCCTATTGTAGCCATCTTCAATCTGCCTGCATCCCTCTATTTATTTTATGTATTTATTAGATTTATATCCCACTGTTTTCTTTTTTAAAGAACTCAAAGTGGATTACATCATTCTGCTTCTCCTGCTCCTAATCTTATCCCCAAAACAACAACCCCATGAGGTAGGTTGGGCTGAGACTGTGACTGGGCTGAAGTCACCCAGTGGGCTCCATGGCTGAGTGGGCACTAGAACCCAGCTTGTCTGAGTCCCAGACCTGTGCTCTTAACCACTACACTGGCTCTCTAGTAGCTTCATCCTTTCTTCCAAAGCTGCTTCTGCTCCCATGTTTCCCTTCTTTCCATTCTTGAATCAAGCCCTTTATTTCCTACACTTTTTCAGGGCATGGGCCTTCAATTACTGATTTTCTATTTGCAGCCAGACCAGTCCCTCATTATTATTTTTGAAGTACCATTTTCCAGTTGTGCTCATACCAGTTACAAAAAGAAAAAGAAAAAAACAGTCAAAAGGAAAACCCAGAAGATTGCAACCAAATGCAGACTAATGGCTGAACAAGGTGGCACGTGCGTTTTAAAGCACATTATTTTAATGCCCGGTCAGGACAGCTGGGGGAAATCACATGTTTTTGCCCGGGCTGGCCTCAGGAGCCAGCCATGCTGAACACCTGGTTTGGTCCCCAGCCTAGCAAGAGCTCTGCTGACGAGAGCCCTGCAAGCTGCCTCGTGCATTTGTCCCAGTGCCTGCAGTGGTGAGGAAGAGGCCATTGCCTGCTTGGCCTTTGTCTCTCTGCCTCACCAGAAGGCGGCTGATCACAACCAGTAAGGAGAAAGATGCAGAGCAAGAGCAGCTGGTGACAGTGGTGGCAAGAAAGCAAACCCCCAAGGGAGGGGGCTCCCAGAGGAGGGAGGCTGGCACTGTTCTTTGCATTTCATTTATTTGCAGATAAGCAAGAGAATGTACAACATGAGAGCCCACAGGTGTCAAGGGGTGGAGGTTGCATGAGCAGCCTGGTGCCCCATGGGCACATGAATCATTGTGGGTTAAGAACCCACAAGAACCTGTGTCATCTGAACCCAAGTCAATAATGGGTACATAATATATGTCTATTGTATGCAAAAACTGGGTACATGATATATGTCTACTGTGAATATAATTGATAGGGATACTTGTGTGTGTGTGCATGTGTGTGTGCACTTGTGCATGTGCATGCATGTGTGTGCTTGTGTGTACAGAAATAAAGAACATTAATTGTTATGGATGAAATACATAAAAAGCTTGAAGAATGGAAAATGCACTATCATTTGAATGCCTCTAATGTGCCAGATATTTGAGTAGCCATTTGTGCATGAAACCTTTTTCATTTTTATTGTGCAATTTAAAAAAACCCAAATCACACCATTAAAAAAGCCACAAAACTAAAAAATTAAAATGTTTGAGTAAAATGTAACAAGTTCCATAGCATTAATGACATGTATAGTATCTCCATATGTTAGCATATAACAGAACACACTACCACTGTGAAATACATATGTGTAGGTTTCTACAATGGCATTCTAAATTTCCGTATCTTTTCCACTTGTAAATTATGGCTAAAGGCCACCTGTTGAAAAATAAAATTTTTGCTACTTCTTCAACTTTTTGTGTTATTTTTGCTTACAGTGTTGTAATGCTAGTTCTGAAAGGGTGCAGAAGATTCCTTTATGCTACCCTTATTTAATCTTATGTTAAATTTCATGAGATGGGTAAATAATTCAAAAAAGCATATGTATCCTTGAATATTAAAGAATTTTCCATCACAAATTACTACCTCATCCCAAATGAAAGCTGCCATTATGCATTAAGAAAGAGTATGAAGAAGAGAACTATTATCAGCTTTGCACCTCCAACAACTGGCCAATTAAATTAAGCCATTGTTTTAAAATACATTGTGACATGCAGTGTATTCAAAGCATCCATTTTGCTGAATTAAGAGTTGTCTAAGATCCATGAACCACTGCAAAACAGATAATAAGGAAGCACTCCGTTGATCGAGTAAGATGGGGTGTTCCAGTTCATTATTCCATTCTTAGTTAAGACCCTGGGTATCATATTTATTCACTGATAATAAATATTGATAGTTATGAATTGCAGGTCAATGCATCTGTTCAGCCTCAATCAATACTTCCAATAATAAAGGAAGCTCTGAAGCTATAAATGCAGAAGGACAAAACCTGAGTGCCAAGAAATGTTTCAGTTGCATATATTGTCATGCACCTGTAGCTGGCAACTAAAACAGCATACAAAACAGAAAATGGCCCAAAAATTGTCAGGACTGACAAGCTGATCCAAAGTAAAAATCAGCCCATCCATCCAAGTCCACCAAACAAAACTTCTTGCCAATCAGGATTTCCCCATGAAATAAATTTTGCATGTGAAACATGTCAAACCACCATTGAATGTGTGTGTGAATCATGCACCATATGAATGCAAAAATGCTCACTCATTATCTTCAAAGGGAAAGGTCTGTTCAAGAGTGGGCCAACCTATCAGAAGTTTAATATTTGGCATTGAAATTAAATAAAAATGCATTTCAAGCTACCCTTAAATGCATACTGGGAGATAAAACACAAGAACTAGCAAAATTGTGGCTACAACGGAGGCTTTTTGCTGCTAAGAAATTTTCTTGTACAAAGCTGCCAGATAGTTGGAAGATAGGTGTTCCCTGGAAATTAAGCGTGAGTTAAAACAGAGAAATTACTTCCAGGTACTAGTAACATTCAGAGCTGTTGTTACATTGCAATTAGGCTGCAAGCAGAATTCCAAAGCAACCAGCACTTATTCATAATGAATAATTATGCAAGCATAATTATATAGCAGCTACTGCATACATCTCTCAGGCCTGAACACCTCCTTCCTACTTCTTGTCACTTGTATAGGGACTCCACAGTTCCCAACAAGCACTGTTGCAACTATGTTACTTAAAGAAACAGATACTCTTATGAACACAAGTTACATGTGGTTATCAAAATGTCTCTATATTTTACACTGAAGCCAAAAAGATACACAGTGGCATAGTTCTTGGCTTGAAGAAACATCCTGGGCAGAGAAGAAGACACTGAACATCAGCAAGTATCCCTGCTAAGGTGAAGCCTTTAAGAAAATCATGAGAATAAGAGAATGCGCTTGCAAGAAATCTTCTGCAGCAAG
Source organism: Varanus komodoensis (assembly GCF_004798865.1). Taxonomy (NCBI): domain Eukaryota; kingdom Metazoa; phylum Chordata; class Lepidosauria; order Squamata; family Varanidae; genus Varanus; species Varanus komodoensis. Next base: position 16,077,262 of record NW_025335409.1, on the reverse strand, counting down.
CTGTAAAGCATCTGGTTGCTATTTCCGGCACATGTCGAGGTTGCAGCTTCTGCAATTTATGTGTTTTAGAAACTGATAAATAATAGCAAGGGACATCATGTTTTTTCATCACTTGGGAATCTTCTTAGTTATAGAGCACTATATATAAATCTTGCATAGCAATAAATGTTGTGCCATGAACACAGGAAGCAATCCCATGGCTCCTAGAGAGGATCTGAAGGGCCCCAGGATGTTTCAGATTCTGCCAGTGCAGAATCAGAGAACGCTTTCTGACCTCAGAGCTGGGAATCACAGTCCCAACCCTGTTCCCACTCCACTGGACTGGAAAGCACTGCAAGGGCTACTCTATGAGGTCAGGAAAACAACTTCACAGAGAGGTAAAAGGCGGCAGGGAGCACAGCAGAGAGGAGCTGGGCAGTGCAGGGGGAAAAACCCTTTCCCTTCCTCCCTGAGGTGCTCCACCCAGACAGGCAGAAAGCCAATCTAGCAAAAATGCCAAGTGGGAGGATGAGGAGGTGCTGAGGATATCCTGCCTCGTAAGCCACTGCATTCAAGGTTCTGGGGGCATTCTGGTAGGAGTGTGTCCTTAAAGTGCTGTCATGTTGGTATGATTGGAACCATCCATTTACCTGGATCATTATATTATATTCTGAAAAGTATTAGCTTTAGAGCAATTTCTTTTTTCTTTCTTTCTTTCTTTTTCTTTCTTTCTTTCTTTCTTTCTTTCTTT